>NC_090200.1:3089285-3422500 GCF_033026475.1 Channa argus
TGTGTGTGTGTGTGTGTGTGTGTGTGTGTTCACTGTAAAAATAAACTCTTTCATTGCTGATTTCAAAATGTTTACATCGATTAGCTGCCATGTCGAAACACACTCATGCATCACCTGTCTCTGTGTGTGTGCTCAACAAACCTACACAGGTCCTGTAATAATCCCATGTGGTGGTGAAGGGACTGAGTTTGAGGGTGTGTCGTCTTTAGTTCAGGTTGTGTGCTGTGGGAACAAAGATGTTCTCCACATAACAACAGAAAACGCCCCAGTTAGAAAACCACTCTTCACTACAAGCAGTGACAGGTAGAATGAGAGCAGTGCAGCTTCCTGTGTTTGGGATGGTCACACTGTGGCCCCTTTGTAGCTCGTAATAACAATAATAATAGTAATAATTGTGAGACTGAAGTGTCACAAAACTACATGAAAGTGGAAGCTGTGTAGTTCCAAGTGCAAAAATGCTAATTTGAGGACACTCCTGTCCTTGTTTCTCCCCTCAGGGTTCTGTACATCGGCCTGGCCTGCAACACAGCCCGTTACCTGTACATCTCCTACCTGCAGAACGCCTGGACCGTCCTGCCCATGGAGGTCCTTCAAGGTAACATGCTCATTCCTCTCTCTGTGGTGGTGGGGGGGGGGGGGGGGGGGGGCAGGATGTGTGACAGGATGCTTATCAGATAGCGTTTTTCCTCCAGCAGCCTGGTTCAGTGGTCAGAGAGAGACAGAAGTCGAACAGACACTTTACTAAGGCCACAAGTAAATTATCTTTTAGAGTCAATGTGACTTTCACTTTTTGAAGATTTCCACATCTCTGAGATCCCTTACAAATATATGTCTGCAGAGACCTGAACAGTCAAGTAATCTCAGACACTACATGGAGAAAACATTTATTCCTGATACAACAAAAAAAAAACCTTTGTGTCCGCACAGTAAATCTGTCACCTGCCAGATGAGTGAAGGAGAAAATCCTGCTGAAATGTAACTTGAAATGAGTAAATATTTGCAGCAGCAGCAGCAAAGCTTCGTCAGCATTGAGAATATAAATAATGTTTTATCACAAGAGACACACAGAGCGGATAAATCAAGCTACAGTAGACGAAGATTAAGACATTGGACGCAAAAGCCTGTAATAAAAGATACGAGACATGGAAGTGATCAGCGAGGATCATCCTCTTTATGCGTCTGGGTGGTTTGTTTGAGAGTCCGCCCTGAAAAAACACACGACGCCTCTCAGAATAAACAAATAAGAACTTGTTCATTTCCTGCTTTGGCTGTGAAATGATCTGACAATTAAAAGTAAAAAAATCACACGAGTCATAATTTGCATTTCCAGTGTCTAGTATGAAGTGAACAACACCAACGAGCCAAAAGCCAGTGATCTTTGATGCAACAGGAAATACCAGAGCGAGGAAAGTCTGCCTGCTTCAGAAACAAGTGGCACTGCAACCAGCTCTTTGCGAAGGTGTGGTAGTCATGTGACGCGGTCGGGCTCCAGACAGGAAGTGTGAGCATGCTGGCAAAATAAAAGTGTTACTGCTGGTGTTGTTCTCGTGTATGAACATAAAACATAAAAGTAGCAGAGCAGTTGCAGCCCACAATTCCTTTTTTGTTGCAGCAGTACTTTTAGTGGACAAAGATTTGCAGCTCCCCCTAAAGGGCAGAGGTAGAAACAAAGGAGTCAGACACAATTTCCCCTGAACAACGTATTCTTTAAAGAACGTCTTCTGTCCAATCGTTTTTTCCTAGGAAATGTCAATCTGGCAAACTGTACCGATCAGTTCAGAGAGGATCCGATTTTAGCTGATGTGATTCAGTAAAACCGGCCCCGGATTTGAAAACCAATCAGTCACATTAATAGAATAAGAATTTACTTACGTAGCAGTTTCTACATTTGAGCAAAAGACAATTAAACCCAGAACACACATCAATCTTTCATTTATTATTGGAAAACATTATGGAAAACAAACGAGGTATCAACAAATGTTCTGTAAAAGAGATGTAAACCACACAGTGCATGTAGGCGGTACAGTTGTGTTGATTGTCGCTGTGCTGGCGTGTTGTGATCTCGCTTTCGGTGACCCTGACGAATAAAGTGGGAAATTTACAGCTGAAATTTCAGCCAAAACACTTGGACGCTCTGCTGTTCTCTCGGAGATGTGAAAAATTAGTCGCTAGAAAAGACAAAGCCAAACACAAACGACGGGGGACTTTTAATTGTGTAGGCCCCGTTTTAAATTAAGCAATGTGTTGTGTTTGTGTAGCTTAAATATGAAAACAATGCTTTTTTTTTACTACATAAATAGCCATTTTTACAGTTACAATTTATGTGATTTAGTGTGGATGTTTTTTTTTTTACCTGATCCTAATGGATGACATGCAACTGTTCCAACCTAATAAAATGAAAAGGAAATGTTTTTTCTTCAATGTGTCAGTGTATTATGTGAACAGCTCTCAGCTTCATAATGACAGGAAACCAAAACAGTCAATGGCACCAACTCCAGAAGTACCTGTAGCTCTGACCCTTCTCCCTCCTCGTGTGTCCTCCAGGTGTGACCCACGCCTCAGTTTGGGCAGCCTGCATTTCCTTTCTGAGTGCTGCGGTACCGCCAGCGCTGAGGACGTCAGCGCAGGGAATCCTGCAGGGCCTGCACCTCGGTCTGGGCCGCGGCTGTGGAGCCATGGTGGGAGGGGTGTTAGTCAACTATTTTGGTACGACAAGGCGATGGGGCAGGCCCCACGCACACACACACACACACACACACACACACACACACACACTATATTTAAGTTAAAATGAAACATGAATGAACACATCTTGCTTTGCAGGTGCTGCAGAAACGTTCCGAGGAATCGGCATGGCCTCGCTCGTCATCCTCCTCATCTTCTCCTTGATTCAGTGTCTGACTGGAGACTCCGAGGGGGAAGGTGTGTGAAACTCAACGTTCCTTCGTGCAAACACACACTTTACATGTCAATAAAAAGTACTGAGAGATGTTCCAAGCGTGTCTCTTCTGCTTAGTGAAGGGAGATAAACAAGGAGACGCTGTTAGTAGATAATTGGAACTTTATGTCTGAGCCTGATTGTGACTAAGATTCCTTTTGCTGCAGTGGAATCAGGTCAAAATTCTACCTTTAAGACGAGTTGGAATCTATTCTTTCTGATGTCGTCTTCTGTTTGTCTCTCAGAGGACAAAATGCTGGCAGAAAACATCCCCGTCCCATCCAGCCCGGTTCCCATCGCCACCATCGACCTGGTGCAGAGCCAGAACGCCGTCGGTAGCCTGGCCCCGGCCACCGGGTTGCCCGCGAAGAAGACCAAGCACCAGGAGGACCAGGAGGACACGAATCAGCCGGCCTGGGTGATCTCCGGCTCCCCCTGGGTCACCGTCACCTTTGCCATCGTCCAGATCAGAGAGATGATCAAGATGGCAAAGAACAGGCTGCCGTCAGAGACTGAACCTCTGCAGGTGAACACACCACCCTCCAGCTCACGTTTCAAACAGTCATGAGATAGTGATGCTGCTTAGTTATTTTTTTCCTGTGTTTCAAAAGGACTTTATGATTATTAAGGCATGAACGTTTGAGTCGGGCCGGTTTGCAAACAGAATCCAGTGTATTCAATAAAAGCAGCAATTCACATAAATGAAAGGAGAAAAAACACGTGTCTAGTAGCATCAAATGCTCAGAGGACATGATTATTTCAAAAAGTGTGAATGCATTTTTTTATTCTGTGTTTATGAGAGATTCATGTTCGTCGTTATTTATACATCTGACAGCTCATTGTTTAGTCCAAAGCCACAGATAATCACTTTATAGTGATATAAAAATAACACAACTGTTCGTGGGTTAATCCATCAATCAAGTGTCTAATTGTAGATCTGGACAATGTCAGTGCTTAAATCATTGGGAGTTGTTGGAAAACAATTTGTTTCGGTGACATCATGAATTTTGTTTCCCATTGTAAATACATTTAGACCCGGGAAGCACACACACACACACACACACACACACACACACCTGCAGTGTTTGACTGACATTTGTATTATAGCTTACGTTCTAAGGTGATGTTCAAACAGCTGCAGTGCAAATAGAGGTCATATCACATTAACATACTGTTTACATCTAGTGTGCGTGTGTGTGTGTGTGTGTCTTTGACTGTGTGGGAAATGTTTCTTTAACTAATCTGAACCTTTTGACGCTTCCTCCTCTAACCGGCTGCCCACACTCACACACACACTGAAGAAAGGTGAGACGTCTATGTGTGCAAAGGTCGATGGAAAACTACAGCGCACGCGTCTGTCTCTGTCTCTGTCTCTGTCTCTGTGTGTGTGTGTGTGTGTACAGGGGCTGTTCTGGGTTTCTTTTGTGTATGTCCTTATTGCATGTGGTGATAACACTGACTCATCTGTGCGTGTGTGTGTGTGTGGTATGTGGGCGTGTACCTGCATGCGTACATCTCAGTGTGTGTCTGTGAAAAAGGCCCCACGCCTCAATCGTGACGTCCTGGGAGGCGCATGAATTACTCCCCGCTGATGTCACCCCTCACCCCCACCGTCTGCCAGCCAAGTTGGAAGTAGAGAGCTCGGTCGTTTGTGTTAGCGTGTTGGCTAGATAGTTATCTCAGTTCTAGTTTGGCTAGTTTTCTATACTTTCTTTTTCCAGTGTGTAACCTGTTTGCCCTGGTCTGAATCAGTGGATGAGCTCGTTGACTTGTGCCATTTCCCCTCGGTTTAGTTTCTAACATGGCTAAAATGTCAGGATGTTCCCTCCCCTCAGTGAGTAGGAATTAACGGCCCTGTTTTCAGATGCCATCGCGGAGGAGGTGAAACCATAGTTTAAAGGAAAAGGCTGGTGGTTTGAATGAATTCAAAACCTGGTTTAGTCTTTTTCATCTGTGCCACAGAGCTGCACCACCACCAAAACACTGTAAACACGTGTGTGAGCCACGTCCCTGCACTGGGTGACCGGGAGTCTCTAACCTCCAAAAGGCTGAGAATGACCCTTTTTCTCTTCTCCATTTAGAGCCGTCTGCTTCTTTACTGTTGTGCTGTTCATTTACAGGTCGTCAGGACACTTAGAGTTTCACGCACCAGCAGTTGGATTATGATGGATGCATAGAAACACAGTCCCTTTCTGCTGTCCTTCAAAAGCAATAAACTGACCCCAAATTCATTGTAAAGAAGAAACGTGTCACCTGGTGCAGCACTGTCTCTCAGTGACGTGGCATTAAGTAGTTTCTGGACAACAGTGGAGCTCTACAACACAGGAAGGAGCTAAGTCTGGTTCTGGATTCAGACACACAAGTGATTGCTGGTTTTAGTCTTTTGTTTGTGGGATGTTTCGAAAAATGACCAAAGATTAACAACAACTGGCCTTATCCTTTATGTGGGACTGTGTTCAGGACATGACGTGTTTCCGAAAAAACACGGCTCCACTGAACAACTTCGTATTGTCGGACACTTATACACCATCACACCTACAGTATGTGTTCATGTATTACGTAGCTCATTCTGTGTATCAGATTAATAGCCAATGCTAATTTGCTTCTGCTGGTTGCCGTGCTGTGCATACGGAACATGGCAGCGGTTGCTGCTTAAATTATTAGTAAGGGGAAAACGAGCCATTCGATCTGAGTAAACCAGGGCAGGTTTGAAAATACCCGGAAGTAAAGACGGGCTGATTTAGGTCCAAGACATAATTTGACCTCAATGATCTGCTGTTTACGCAGTAACGTAAAGATCTGCTCAAACCCTTTGACCTTGGTTTTCCTTTTTTTTTAAATTTTATTTATTTTATATATCGGACAAATCATGTACACACCGTTTAAGTCACCACCTGCGTGTGGAGTGTGTCCACTGAGTTGAGACATTCACGTGAGGACGGTTTTATTTATCTTTGTGCAACCAGGTTCAGGACTCTGCTAGAAGCGACAAAGTTCACTTTAAACCAAGTTACTGTGCAATAACCTTCCAGCTAGGTGTCACATTCTGGCTTGGTTGACAGACCGCATGGATGAAACGACTGTTCTGAAACCTTCCTGCATGTTGTTACCAGATGAGTGTTGGTGAATGTGTGATGCAACTGCAGAACTGGCTCCTTGTCTCAATCGCTGTTTGTTCCTCCTGTTGCCAGGTACCTAATGAACAGGCGTCGGCCGAGAACGGGACGGAAAACGCAAGCGATGGCGGCTCTGACCCGCCATCAGCCACGTCACACCCGCCTACGCAACCAAACCCCACCCAGCCGGACCCCACTGACTCTAACCAAGACCAAACCCAGGCGTCCTCAGACAGAGGAGGATCTAAAACCAACCCAGCCTTTACTGAAGGAAGCACAGGCTGAGTACTGCTTTAAAGCAACTACATGTGCATCTTAAAAAGTCTGTGTGTCTCATAAATAATCTGCTGCTGGGACTAAATCATTCCACCACAGTCTCACTTATGTAAAAAAGAGTCGTTAAAACACAGTATTTATTGTAGAAATGTGCTCAGTAATGTCCAACAATATCCTTTAACTCTGGAATCAAGATGCCTCATTGAGACTTTTAAAAAATATTTGAAACTCAGACGAGACTTGATCCTGTGGGTTGTTTTGCAGCAGCAACTCGAGGTTCAAGGTTTGTCACGAAACGCAAGGTGCAAGCAGAGGTGAGCAAATCCAGCGCACCGTGCAGCTCTGTGCACTGTATTCATGTATGTGTCTGTCAATAAGTTGTCTGTTAACTGAATTTACTTGAAAAGTGGTGGAATCTCACAGAATTGTTTATTCGTGTTTTCTCTTTAAAACCAGTGATGACGTTAAGATGCTTTTTTTGTGTTTTTTTTTTTAAATTCGGGGAAATGCTCTAACTAGGTGATTATATTTTCCGCCCCACGCATCATTTTTAATTTCCCAGCATCCTTCTGCATTGGCCGACAGTGTAGCGGGAGTTAAAAACTGCAAATCGCAATTGTTCTTTGCAGGCAAAAAAAAAAAAAAGACAATGTGTTATTTATGAATACAAATTGTTTTATAAAAAATCAAAGATTATGAATAGTAATCTGTGTAAAGACTCACTTCCTGTCACTGGCTTTTTAATTAGGAACATAGAAAATCCATCATGATGCAGGTCACAGCAAGTGCGTGGAATAAGCTAAACAGCAACTTTATGGTGTTTGTGTTGATTTACTTATTTATTAAGTTAAATATACTGAGAGGAAAAAGCATTTTTGTGTTGTGGCTTTGCACCAACTTAATGTACCTGACAGACCCAATCTTTCCTACCAGAAACCTGGTTTAATTAAACTTCAGCTCAGACTCAGTCAAGTCACAGCGGGGACCATCTGTTTCTCCAAAAGATAATTACTCACTGATATTTAAAAGGAATTTTTTTCCAGATCCCCGAAGACTTGCTGATTCTGACGGCCACCTTTGCGTTTGGAAACACGTGGCATCTCATAAAGGTGTTAGATGTGTTGCTTGCATGTGAAAGCAGATGGCAGAATGCTGTTCACCAGCGGACAGGAAACGAAAAGATAAACACACAATAAGTGACTTTATGAAATATGAACAGTTTCTTGCCTTGTTTTTTTAATTGCAAAGCTTTTTTGTGAAAATCTCTGCAGCAGAGTGAATATTAATTTGTCCGGATGGTTGGACAGTGACTTCAGAAAGTGATGACTGCAAAAGAACCTATAATATCAGTGAACTTATATAGGAATTATTGATAATTTTTACAGAATCTTTTTGTTTTTATGCAGCATGGTAGTAAATCCCCAGTGGTCTGTGGCTGCCGTGATGGGAGCAGTTTTTATAAACCAGCATTTTGCTAAATTCTTCAAATGAACTAAACCGAGAAAACTCCTCGTTATTTTCCGATTTCTCTGCTTCCATAGCAAACGTGTGTTTTCCTAAACCCTCGGCACGAGATGGGTGTTTGATTGCTGTATGTTTGTATCATTTGGTGTAGGAGCATTAATTATGAAGTGCCTCTTTAAACATACTGCAAGCCTCTTAATGATCATTATTGTCTTAATTGTTGGGATCTCTTTACCCCACTCCTACAGAAACGGGATTCTGAGGGGGCTTCAGGCCTGGTTGCATTGTTTTTGTATTGAAACTGCCAATTCTCTGTGTCTACTGTCTTTGTTGCTCGTTTCCAAGCCAAACAACGCCCAGTATTCGGGGTTTCCATTGTTGTCTGGGTAAGAAAAGCCTGAGAAACTCTAACGTGTACAATGAAAAGAAGGGGAAGTGTAAAATGTCATATCAGCCCTTTAATAAAATTAAATCGTGTTCAAACATCCTCATGAAATGTCTGTTGTTTAAAAGTTACTTTTACTGTGTTTTCCACTTACAGCGTTGGAGCCTGTTGGGGAGTTTGAGATCAACTAAATCATTGTTTAATTATGAATTAAACAACCTTTCAGTCATTTGTAAATGTGATTTTCACGTGCTCAACTGTTTACATCTGAACTGCGTGAACGTTTTCTGCTCGACAGTGCGCGAGCAGATGGCGCAGTGCAGGTATAAGTGTTGTATTTGTACGCTAAGCATTAAGTACATGTACATGAAGCCTTTACTAGCTGTAAGTACCGACAGCTGTTCACAGCAGCCACTTGATGGCAGTAGCGTCCTGACAGCATCGGCGGATTTACGGCGTCTCAAATGGACTGAAGCAGCCTCCGTGGATGTGTGTGAGTGTGTGGAGGGTTATTGAGGTCGTGGTGCGCCTGCTACTGATGGGTGTGTGTGTGTGGGAGGACAGTAATAGGCTCGCTCAAAAACTAGACGATGCGCCGTCGTAAAATAAAAATAATAAAATCAGGAGCATCTTGGCAAACGCAGCCTGTCTGATATCCACGGAGAGATTTCATCAAGCCCTGTGCTGCTGCTGCTGCTGCTGCTGCTTCGCCTCGCGCGCTGCTTAATAATCAACAGTATAATAGTGTTTTTCTGCCACCGTGTCATGACCAATGCTGCACATGGAGGCTTTTCTTCTCTGACACATCTCGGTGAAAGTGCAGGGAATTACTGCAGTGTTGACCTAGAGACATGTCCAATTACTGCAACAAAGACAGTTGTTTGTTGATCAGCGCGGTGACCCCCCCCCCCCCCCCTTTTTTTTTTTTTTGTTAATTTGACAGGTTTTAGACACGTCCGCTACGTCTTTTCTTCCACTTAATAATAAATTAAATAATCATTTCCACACTTAGTAAAAGAGTAAAATTGATCTTACATGTATTTGTTTGCAAAGCAAACTGCGCCCTTCACACCTGGAAACAAAGGCCACTGAGGTCATTGTCTTCTGTTGTGGTTCAGTTTCCTCTCAGCCAAGGAAACTTATCATCCAACCCAGACACTGACAAATGGGGGTTTTCCTGCTCCACCTTTACACCTCTTTGCCTGGGCGGTAAGTGTTTGGCCTCATCTAGGCCCCATTTTAATAATTGTGCCCGACTATCATCATTGAAAGGCAGAAATATCACGATAATCAGTTGCAGCCAAGTGCTGCCCGGATACAACCTAAAGCTATTTTTAGCTGCTTCTTTTTTTTTTTTTTTTCTTCTTGTTTGATGAAGATGGGAGCCAGACGCTCTCAGGAGGCAGGAACTGTTGTGTCCTGTCCGACCCTGAGCCAATAACAAGGTGTCCATCCTAGCCTGAAGCACCGGGGGAGCTGGGGGGGGATGGAGGGGGGACCAGCAAGCGGACTGCAGCAGTCGTACAGTAATAAAGTGGAGATGAGGTTTGAATAACTACCTGCAATTTTTACACAAAGTTTGCGTCTGAGTTTCATTACGGAGACGCACAAAAAACTAAACATCGAGCAGCGATTTGAAAGAATCGAGTAGAGAAAATCACACAGCGGCTGCAAACTGTTGTTCATACAGTTTATTAGGGTGATGGTCCAAAATAGAGCTTCGGCTTTTTAACAGTCGTGTCTGTGTGAATGTGGCCGGAATCATCTGCACCAGTTTGAAGAAAAGGACAGAAGATGCAAAAATCAGTACTAAAACTGCCCTTTGTTGTGATCAGGCTTTTCTGTGGTAAAGGTCTCTGGGTCTCGACCTTTACTACCGAAATACCAAGAAAACAACGAAAAGCATCAGCTCGAATTTCCCCAGCGCGACCGACACCCTGAGAAAAAGTTTCACTGGCCCCCAAAGAAAGTTTGCAAAACTTCCTTCCGCGAGTTCTTTTTGGAAATGGCCGTGACAGCGCGCGTGTAATATCTCTGAATAGAAACATGCAAAGTCAAAGAGGACGACGGAGTTTGAACGTAGAATGAGTAAGAGCGTCATGCTTTTAGTCAAAGCCGCGCGCGCTCTGTGACCTGCGCACTGTTACCTCTGCAGGGGAAAATGCAGCAGGCTCAGCCGAGCGGGTCGCAGGTTAGAGATCAGACGGGCGCCGCTGACGCCGTTTCACACCCCCCCCCCGTCCCCACCCTCCCCACGGGCGACCCCGGTTAGACCTCGCGACCACAACTCCAGACCACAGCGAGTCCCGTCATTCACACTTCGCCTGGACTTCGAAACTTGTGGCTGTCGTGAGAAAACATTAGTACCGGTTTTGGTGGTGGTGGGGGGGTGGCACAGCAAACTCCCCCTTTGGCGCGTGCATCATCAGTGCACCTGTGAACACGAACGTGTCACGACGGGTCGGGTTTACGGGGTAATTGGCAGAAAAATGAAACTTAAAGCCATTTGCTGCCGGAGTTCCCCCAGCTGCCACCTCGCCCCGCGTGTGAACCTCTCGTGCCACAATCAGTGGAGGAACAAAATAAAAAAGAATCATTTCTGAACAATGCAGCTCTTTTAAGGGTCTGGAAACACTGCTGTTTGCATTTACATTGATGTGCAGCCATGTGTGTGTTTGAGGAGGAATCTGTGCTTTGCTTGATAACATTAAACCACGACGGCACTAACATGAATCAATGTTCGGATTTTATACTGGAGTGAGGGTCACAGTACGGTCGCCATCTTGGATTCGCCCCGACCTCAGCAGCTCGCCTAACGCGTATAAGACGGCAGGTCGAACATCACCCCACGAGCTGTTACCTGGCCACACGCTCGTGCTCGTGCTTCCTATTTGATCAATTGAGATTTATCGGGAGGTTTTTTTTTTGTGTGTGTGTTTCTGATTCCCATGGCCACAGTTGGAGGGTAAGTTCCTGTTTGACCCCTGATCAGTTCATCAGGGTCATCAGGGTCATGTCCTGTCCATAAGCGTTAGGGGACATCTACACTCCTATTTATGGAGACATTCCTAAAAAATTTCCCCGCAAGTGTCATAGAAACAAAACGTCCGAGCCAACATACGGACGAGGGACAGAAGAAGTCTTCATTCATGTCCCCTGGAAATAAAGAAATGGAGAATAACTCCGAATATTAAAATGCAACAAAACAGATGAAACGGTGTATTTCATGTCCTCTTTGTGCTTTTGGTCTCTTCACTAGGCACCTCGAACAATAATCATGTCCCTGCTTCACCCCAAGCTTTTAATAGTCCCTGTGGATAATATGCAGTGAGAGTTTGATTCATTGTCAGTCGGAATATTGAAGAACTTAGAATGTCGCCGCCTGAATGCAGCAGTAAAGATAAAGGCTGCTGAGAAAATAATCATTGTTTATTCCTTCTGCTAATAACCAGCTAATTATTCCGTCTCCTCACCAGGAAACAAATCTCACAGCAGCTCTTCCATGTGACAAATGTCTCCAATTACCTTTGTCTTTTAAGAAGTCTTAATCCTGGCCTTCCTCAGGGAACCGTCCTGGGTCTCCCCGTTGTTTAAATCTGAAAAAGCTTAACGATTTGCTTTAGGGGCTTTTACATTGCACATTAACGTGTTTTTTATTTTCTTCGTAAGCACATTACCAAAGTGTTCCACGCCATTCTGTTGGTGTAATCACATTTGGAAATTACACGCATCACCATCGAGAAAAGACATTAACACTTTCATCCACCGGCCACAATGGTAGGTGCCTTCCACATTTTGCCACGTTCCCCAAGCCAACACACAAAATGATTTTTGGAACAAGCAAAAGAGCCTCTGTGGGATTTGAGGACGCGTAGCTGCAGGCTTCGCCGTGAATTACTTACTGTCAACGGTTTAGGACAAGATCAGACCAAAGCTGAGGACGAGCAAATACAAGCAATGATGGACAACACAGCAGGAGAGACCAAAGTGGACATGCGACATAAGACCAAAGTGACTATTATCATTCTTTGATGTGGTTATTGACGGGTTATGTGATAATTAGACATCCACTCACTGAACCGGAGTTATTACCAAGCGAAATGGGATTTTCCCAGGTGACCTCGACATCAGCGACCTCCAGCAAGACGCTGCTGGCAGGTAGAGACCACGAAGAGCCACAGGTACGGGACAAATAAAGGGTTTAAACGAAGCTTGGATTTCACCTGCCGTCGTTTTAGGAGCCAGCTTTCAAAGGATAACTCTGGGCTTTGGGTTTTGTTTTGTTTTTCCGCTTCAGTCTGAAACAGTAACACAGCTTCTGTTTCTTCCCCTGTCAGATGTAAACGTAGTGATGTTGGCATCTGTGTGGTAACTTTTGTTTCCTCAGCCCCAGAGAGTTTCCAAAACTCCACCTGTGCACAAAAGTCGGCGGCAAACCCACGCCACCGAACGGCGTGGCTCGTCTGTGATGAGGATTATGAAGAGTAAAGGATGTGTGCTGTGCAACTGTGACCTTTCCCCCTTTTCCAGGCAAACACCTCCACGCGTTAACCCCCTCCCCCCCACCCCCCCAGCACGGCTGCCTGGACTTCAAAGGAGAGACACTGGCATGGCACCAAAGTCATACGACAGCACTCTGCACAAACTTTACCTTCTCTAACTGCTTCTTTTACATTTTCCACCGGCGGAAACTTCTTGGAAACTGCCAACGTCAGTGCGTATGTCAATTTGCATCCATGATGGTTCCACGGTCACTGCCTCTGATCACTCACTTCCTTTAGATTTTCAAGTCTGGGCCTCTTTCTTTGGACAAAACCCAACTGTAAATGTGACAACACTGCACTGTGTGCTCCACTCAGGTGACAGCTGTGTTTGATATCGTTCTAGTTTAGCATATTTTAATCTCGGGGGGGAAATTCACAAGTGCATATTAAAATCAGCACTACCTCCTCATCAGTGCATCAGTATTTATAATCCAGTAACATATTAAAACTTCTGCACATGTACTTTTGCTTAGTTCAAGTATAGTACTTTT
Source organism: Channa argus (assembly GCF_033026475.1). Classification (NCBI taxonomy): domain Eukaryota; kingdom Metazoa; phylum Chordata; class Actinopteri; order Anabantiformes; family Channidae; genus Channa; species Channa argus. The sequence goes on from NC_090200.1 coordinate 3,102,500, forward strand.
GGTAAATGCAGGACTTTAACTTTAAAGAGAGTATTTTTACACTGGTATTGACTTACTGTAAGTACGTAAAATTCTCCCACCACACTGATAATTTATATGATGATAATAAACGTCTAAGGAAGAACTCAAGTAGGTGTCTAATGAGTCAGAGTGCAGACTAGTGGTGGAGTTATTCACATAGAGCAACACTGCAACAACAAAAAAAAAAAGAGGTAATGAGTTAAAGCCTAATACTTCATGTAGCATCTACATGGTGATCGTAGGCAGCACGATGAAATTATCCTTTAAATGTCATCAGCAAAATGTAGTGAAAGCATCATAAAGTATGCAGAGAAATAGGCAGCGTGGGTCTTAGATCGTATGTGTGTGTATGGTTCATCATGTTGGAGTATTTTTTTATGTTCTGCTTCTATAATTTATGTTTACATGTGTATTATTTTGTGATTGTGTCGTATTGTAATAATGGCTGTTAACTTCTGTTAAAGCACTGGAGTAAAAAGCAGCTCATTTCCCGCTGTGACTGCAGCGAAGTAAAACGTAATAAAAAAAGGAGAATTTTTATTTTTTTTCTGTCCCTTAACTCCCTTTGAAATCTATTTCTGTATAAAAATACACCTTTAGTGTAGTTCTGGGATATGAATTAAATATGTGTCACTCAAGTACTAGCTGTACTGCAGTAATAGCTATAGGAATACAAACATCTGTGGTGGAAGTACATGATCCAGCAGTAGCAGTACAACATAAGCAATAAAAGTTGTTTCAGCAGGACTATGAATAATATCAGTAGAAGTAGCACCAATAACTGTAGTATTAAAAAGAACAGTATTAGCACCACTGGGTAAAAATAGTTCTATTGTGACCATATTAGTAGTCGTGAGGTTATTTTTATACTTTCTGTCTATTAGTTATTATTCACACTTTAAATGGAAGTAGTAGATTTTAAAGATAGCAGGTTATTATTAGAGGTACTTTGAAAGTCATAATCGTAGTATCTTATCTAACTAAAGTGTACAAGTGTAGTCGTAGTAGCAGTATTACTTTTATGTGCGACTACATGTTTTATCTTTTTCTCTTGTACTTTCTGTCTGTAACAGTTTCTTGCTGCTTGTTTATTAGACGTCTGTAAAGGTGTTGCTTGACTAAAATGCAGTATTGCTACTGTATGACGAGTATTTTCAGCGTGGTACAACACTGCTGAGCACTGCTGCTGCTGCTGGTCGAGCAGGACAACAGGGAGACTTTTTGTCCCGGGCCGGGATCAATCGCTCCATAGATGACGCCCACCCAGCCAGGCCTCTCCGTGGGCGGCCGGTAGCCCGGCGGGCCGGCCCCGCCCGGGCCCTCCTCCGGCCCCCGCAGCACAGCAGGAGGGATGCACTTTACATCTGAAAGCTTTCAGCTGACGCTCCAGTGAACTTTACAGCCAGTGGAGGGGAGTGCGGAGCGAGGGAGCCAATCACAGAGGGGAAGAACCCAGTCTCCGTTCCAGCATGACCTCTGAACTGTGAATACCCTGTTCGGGCACTGACACCAGGGGCATGATGATCATGTAATGATAACAGTCCTCGTGTAGGTGCCAGTTTGCAGAATATTCCTCGTTTACTTCTCGGGTTCTCGCACATGATTCACCCTCAGACAAGTTGTCTTTCTGAACTTTTGCCACTTTAACATCCTTAAATTCTCCCCAGTCTTCAGCTGACTCTCCAGTTCTGGGGGGTTTTAATAGACGTCTCTCTGTTTTGGAAAATCTCTTACTTTTTTCTTTGGCATTTAATGAACCACACAGCTTCGTACGGTGCCGTCATACAGCTTAGAACTGAAAAATAAGGGAACCCAAACCCTTCGGCGGCTGAAGCTCTTACATTTTAACAGCGGCAATGACTCGCAGTCGTAATTGAGCCCTTTGCTCGTATCTGACTTGTTGATTCAGACATGAATCCACGTTTCCATTTCAGCCACTTATGGGATTCAAATCAGCGGTCAGCCACAGTCAGGACATTCACGTTCCTATTTGCATTTTGCTCACTTTTGGGAGCAGAAGGGATTTCCAGGAAGTCCCCTTCACTTCCCACCTGGATGAAATGACTGGGAAGCACTGGCCAACACAAACGGGAATTTTAAACGTAATGACATAAGAGAGATGTTAGCAGGAAGGAAGACCAGTTAATATTCACGCCTACGGGGCCGATGGTTCAATTCCTTGTTTGGTTTAGGAGAAATAAAACAGGGCATAATACAAATCTTTTATACGGCCTCTAATTATATTCTCACATTAAACGAGCTCGTGCTTTGCACAAAACAATGAAGCTCACATGAATTGAAAGAAACGTGTGGAGTTTGCATGTTCAGAGCCTCCATTCATTATCTGAAGAGGGTTATAATCGAGGCGAAGGAAAGATGGGGGGCCTGCATTAAATATTAATGTCAAACAATGCACTTTTCCACGATCTGGCCCGGTCTTCTCTTCCTTCAGTCTTTTTTTGGACCGTTTCAGTTTCGGAACCGGAGCCGCCGTGTCCATAAGTCTCTGTGAAGGTAATGAGGGACCACAGCCTGTGACGCGCTCGTGACTACTTTTCAACTTTTCCTGTGTAGAACCGAGTGCTGCACATCTTCAGCCAGAGCTGGTCGACGCTGCCGTCGAGCACGTTGAATCCCGGGCCCTTTACAAAGACCATAATGAGACTGTGGACCTCTCCAGATGCTCACAACCCCATGTCGTGTTTGATGCTTTGGCATCATTGTTTGCTAAGAAATGAGCAGAGCATTCATGCAAAGACCAGATCAACCGCCACTTTCTGGATTTTCAGGTTCCGTGCAGCCCGTGAGCCGGCAGTAACCTCTGATGTGTGATGCTTAACTAAAGGCAGATCTGTGCGTTTGGCCCAGTTGTCTCGGCACTGTCTTATCAAGTGTGTACATTAGTTGTCAGCACGTCTCCGCCTCGATGTCACCGAGACAAATCCCTGTGCGTTCATTGTGCTCGGCGATTAAAGCGATGGCGGCTGTGATGCGCTGCAGGGACGTGGGCAGGGCGACGTGGGCACTTGTGCGTGAGGAGCCCTAAGTTGCAGAGGTTTTTTTCTAATTGAGTCAGGGACTTATGCTGGCAAGGTAGGCGTGTGAGTGGGGGGGAGACTAATCCCAAGCTGCTGTTGTTTTTCGTGCCTGCTGGCTTGAGATCAAAAACTTAACAGCAATAATCATGCAAAATGTGTGGCTTCACTTCAAAGCCTGCCTCAACTTTACTCACACCCTTGTAGCTCGCATTGTTTCATCATTTCTACCAGCTTTTCTGCTCTCCCCTCTCTTCTGCAAGGGACTTTTTTTCCCCTTTAGTCTTCATCTTTTGTCACGCATCATTATGTCAGTCTGGAAGCTTTGAAGGCGACCTGACAGTCGATGTGGTGACCTTTGTGAAGCCGCCCCAAATTAATGCACTTAACAGATTAATCACACCTCAAGATAAGCCTGAAGCTGGCGTGTTTCAGTCACACACTGAAGGCCGGCTGGTTTCCCTCTGACTGCAGTGTGTGTGTGTGTGTGTGGTCGTGGCGGAGGGAGCGTCAGCCTCTGCCTGGAGATAGCAGATGTGTCAGACGTCAGCAGCTCACTCGGGGTGAGGATGCCGTGGGCGGTGAGGGTCGCTGAGGCCCGTACGTGGCCAAAATGGGCAAATCCCCTCCTCATCCGCCCACGGTCTGTCACCAGGGAGCTGCAGGGCTCCTCGCTGAACCTTTAAAGGTGCAAGGCAAAGCATTTTAAGACCAGTAAAAACTCCACCGCCTTAATGACGCTTTGGCCCACTTTTCTCTGAGCTCACCACTTTCATTACAAGCAAATGACGCAAATTTGTACGGGCCTGTTCAAAAATGCGAAAGCCAGTTAAAGTTTTTCGCAGCAAATTCAATTCAGGATTTTTTAAGAGCTTTGACTCATGCAACCTGCTTTAATTGGCCACTGCAGATTTGCAGTTTGGACCCAGAGACAAAGCTCCGCAGCGGGTTTCCCTTCCTACACCAAACCTGCAGCGCACGATCTGCACTTTTACTCTGCGTGAGATGAGAATCGATGTGTGTTTTAACCACAGCACCAAAGTCGGGACTGAAGACGCAACATGATGAATTCAAAGTGTTCTTTGCTGTAAAATGCAAACTTCTTACAAAGAACTTCCCTAGAGTTGAATTGTGAAGCAAAAGACGCATTAATCTCATCAAACAAGACTCTGGATGCTTAGCTTCGAATTTAAAATCGTTAAATCCTCCGTGTTTAACACAAATTCCCACAATTCGAGTTTTAATCCTGCAGATATTGGGATGAAGGCCGTGATACATTTTCCTGCATAATTAAAGAAACAGTTTAAAATCTTGCTATTTGGCTTTGTGACTTACATGTAGCTGCTGGTTAGCAGAGACTATTAAAAGGGTGAAAATGTGGTTATGGTGGATATGAACAATACACGGAGCTAATATGTTTATTCGCACAGCACTTTCCAGCTGCACACTACTACACTAGAGTTTTCAAACCCTAAATCAAAACCTGGGCCCCCATCAGAGGATGAGTCATTTTCAAAATGTGTCACACTGCGATACATGATGTCACACACACGGTGTCTCGCCTCAAATGTTGTTGATATGAAAGGTTCAGATTTACATGATGACAGTCGCGGGTTTACTTAAGTTGCATTTTGCATATTTCTATGTCGTAAAGACAATCTGTTTCCCCGTGGCTGTTTGTCAGGGTCTTCCTGTAACCATTAAACACAACACTGATGATGAATGGATATTTAAATGCCGTACGACAAAGAGGCTGTTTGTGCTTTGATGATGACCTACTGGGTGGACTCAGGACCTACTGAGCCATGTGAGCTCACCGTGTGTCTCTATTTCTTGTAGAAATACTTTGGTTTGGTGGCTCTTTGTGAAGTATTTAACACCTTTGACCCCCCGAAAACAGACTTAAAGCTTAAAAATGGACGCAGCCTTATGCAATGGCGTCTTCCACGAGCCTCAATGGCTCCAGAACAACAGTTTCTGGCAGTTGCATTTCTAAAAAAATTCCTTGTACCATGAAGTGCAGGATGTTTCTGGGTTCAGCTTGTTAACAAACCACTAATATAAAACTAAAATGAGCTAATTCGTGAACAGTCCCCAGTCTGAACAATGAGGGGCGTCCGGTCACATCGAGGCTTTATGGGACATAAACGACGTACGAATGTGCAGTTTTCTGTGAATGAGAAATATTCACCACATGCCTTTTAAAAAGTGACAATTAAGAAAACAAAGTATTTATTGATGCCAAGGTCCTGTAAGTTAAAAGTAACTGAAGAATGAGTTTATTTTGGTCTGAACCTCAGTCCAAACCCAAAGAACGTGATGATTTCAAACGTAATACAAATTGCTGCCCGGATTCCACGTTGTTTGCTAATTAATCCTCTAATCATTCGCAAGACGAAACCACTTCTCGCGCTCTCGGCTTCGCGCTGCTACTGTGAAACGTGAGGCAGATGTTCTCTCTCCCTTTAATGCGTCCGCTTCGGCGTCGGAGGTGGTTTTTTTCAAGTTACAGCAGTGGATGCAAATGAAGGCAGCAGATTTCCACTCTGGCACATTTGCAGGCAGCAGGGCCCCTATAGCTGTTTGTGCCGTCCACACTCTGCAGTAAAGTTTCACACACATAAACACACTGCAGGAACACTGCAGTCTCTATCTGTATGTCACATAACCTCCGCCTACGCACACTACACCCACACACATCCTTGCCCAAAACGCCCACGCGAGTGTAATGTGTGCAAAGACACACACAAACACACACATCGCCCCTATACACACTCCCCGCCCACGCAGGCACACACGTGTTCAGTCAGACATAAGCCGCTCATACCATCCCACACTTTCTCAACAGACACAAAGTAAGACTCCACTAACCAGGGAGCCTGTGCAAACACACCGGCTGTAGCCCTGCACAGTCGCACACACAGAACACTCTCAACACACACAAGCTGTGGCCTCATGCGGCATCGCAAGCTCAACAAATATGTTGTGCTTTTGTAGAAAAGGGAACCTGCTCGGAAGCTTTAACTACTTTCCGAGCAGATTCTTTGAGGGGGGGGGGGGGGGCTCACAAACATTGTCTCCTCACATCCACGCCCGTCTAAAACGTGTCTGCCACCCAAAACAGCAGCACAACACCGGGTGGAGACGACAATAGACGGCACCAAACTCCAGACAAGAGGAGCATTTGTGCTTTTCGCTTCCCTTTGAAATGTTTTAACTCCTGCTTTTGGCATCACAGTCACACTGTAACCCATATTCCCTCCAAATGAAAAGGGACACTCCATGACAAGCACTACCACCGCCTGGAGACTGAATCATGCTACTCTGTTGTTCCTCCTTCTTTTCTTTTTTTTTCCCTCCCAAAGAGGAACTTGGATGAAAAGAGCTGCTTTTTTAGTGCGCAAAGTGTTGAGGATGTGGGTTGGTGGGGAGGGAGGAGACGGAGGGGAGGGGAGGGGAGGGAGAAGGGGAGCAGAGCAGCGTGGGCACTCTGACAGGGCGAGGGGCTGACAGGCCCAGGCGTGGGCGTGTCATTGAAATGTGTTTCTACTCGGGGGGGAGAAGGAGGGAGGGAGGGAAAGAAAAAAGTTGCAGGGAACAAGAAAAGGAGAAGAAGAAGAAAAAGGGAGAGACAGGCAAGCTGCTGCAGAAATTAAACGAACAGGCGTCTCCTGAAAAGTGAAACATGAAGAGGCTCCTTGCCAAATGAGATACATCCACTGTTTGGAGGTTTCAGTGGGGAGGGGAGGAAACAAAAAAAGTGACGCCTACACTTTGGAAGTGATTGACAGGGCGACATGAAAGCAGATTGCCGCTGTCGTGTGGAAACCTCGTACCTCTCGCCTTTGGCTGTTTTTAATGTTTTAAAGGACTAAATTAAAAGATTTTTTTTTCTCTTTTTTTTTTTTTTTTTTTTTTTTTTGTTGTGTGTGTCCTTTTGGTTTGTGGAGACATTTCAAAAACCTATTAGATGAAGTGAAAAGGAAGCAAGTGAAGTAGCTCTGCATAAACAAAATCTTTGCCTCGTATTTGGCCAAAAGTTTAGAACAAATATAAGCTGTATTATTGCACAGACTTAGAAATTTTTGTCGGAGCTGCAGATTAACCAGCTCGTAAAATCACTGCCTACCGACTCACAGGCAGTTAACCTTTTTAAAGTTGATGCACGTTTAATCACCGGGCAGCGACTCACAAGTGAGCTTCAAAGCGACAAACTGCTCTATCTGGGAGAAGTCTCGCAGGAAAGTGACGAGGCCACAAAAGTGGCCTGAACACGGCACGGGTCGACTTTAAGGGTCGATCGCGCTCTGTGGAAGTCAAAAATAATCCAGTTTGGATGTGGAAGCTGTGAATCGGCCTTTACGGTGCCTCTGCCTGCTTTTCTAATCGCGTCTGTGAGGGGGGAGCACCTCTCTGACCTCAGCACGGAAATGTTTTCATCCATTTGATCCAAATGTCTCCTCCCGCGTTGCTTTTGCGGTCAGACCTTCAGCTCCTGAATGAGGTTTGCACACACAAGACACTGCGATCAGACTCGTTCTGCGTCTCAAAAACGGGTAAGAATTCAGGACGGGGGGGGGGGGGAGGGGCCCCGCTCTTGTGTGTGCACCGGGGCCCCAGTTTCTCCCGATCAGTCCGTGGGTACAGCTTAGTACTTTTGCTGTTGTGACATTCACTGGACAGTGATTACTGCCACACAGGGCAGCGGTGTAAAATGTAGCCCACTGGGGAGCTGGGACTTTTGGGAACAGGCAGCCTGGGTGTTGACCTGCCTCCCCGTGTGGGTGGACATCCCATTTCCCGTGGAGCTCTTGTGGTAATTTGTTCTTGTTGATAGTTACTGAGTACGGTGTGTGTGTGTGTGTGTGTGTGTAGGGGAGGGAGGGAAATGGAGGGGGATGAGGAGCGAGGTCAAAAGAGAGAGAAATGGAGCCGATACTCCTTCTTGTCACTGTTTCTTTCAGAATTTGATTTGATCCCCGTCTGCTCGGAGGCTGATCCACACCGTCAGAAGGTCGTATCTGCATAAGCACACACACACACACACACACACACACACACACAGAGCAGTGTGATGAGGATTTAGAGGGTGAAGGTGGGCGGACTGGAATCCTACCTGCTCCGTGTGTGTGTTTGGAAAATTCATCATGGAGATTTGCATGAAGCTTCATTGTTGACCTTGGAAATCAAACTATCTCAAACGCAGCCTTTTCCAGAGCTTCCAGCGCTTTGACGTGCTCCTCATCACTATTGTTACTGGCTGAATTGTCCTGAAAACACAGCTGGTTTCATATTAAACACTTAACGTCAGTATCCTGTACGTCCACCTCAGGACTACAGAACAAAGTGACTGATGAGGTCCAACATGGAGGCTCATTATGAGGAGCTAACAATCCAGTCCAGCCCCATTCTTTGATTTGACTTTTCTTTGTTTAGTGTTTTATGTGTTTCGACCCTTGTTTGCGATCACGTTACATTGATTTTTTTGTCATTTTATTCTATTAGCAGACATCTCGTTTCGTTGCGGCGGATCTTGCACCACTTTTGCAGTGTTTCAGCTTGTGCATCGTTTTCATTCCCCTGTCAGACCTTAGCTGCTCCGACTCCGAGCCCCCTCGGTTAAAAGACAGCTGTAAAAACTCACCAAAACACCCAGCTTTTAAAAATCGCGTGCTATCGTACGTAAACCTAATTTCCATTAAAAAAAAAAAAAACAGGAATTTCAACAAACAAGTTTGTCCTGCAGCTTCTCCCTTAAAGACAAATATGACAGACAGACAGCAGCCACCTAGTTTTTCTGTGTGTCCACCAACACCTCAGAAGCTCAGCGATTACCGTGTGTACTGTTACACACACTATTCAGGAGTACACGTAGTAGTTGTTGTGAATGGATTATCATAGGTGATGCTAATAGCACTTTGCGGTATTTTTACCTTCGTTTCATTCATTGAATTCAGTTTCTATGAGGCGTAAAACAGTCAAATCAACCATCTCACTCTGGATTTATTCGATCCCTGGGGTATCAGCGCACGCTTCCTCTTATATTCTATATTCCAGCATAATCGGCAGTTTTGCTTTGATATTTGTTTTAGTTTCCTTCTGAAATTAATTAGCGGATCAGAAAAGCAAGCAGTCCCACCCTAACCGCCCCCACACAGACTGACACACACACTTTAGCACACACACACACACACACACGCTCTCTGCAAATACTAGTTTTCTCATCATTTGGGCTTTTGAAGGCACATAAAAGAAGCTGCAGCGCTACATGTAAATTGTATTTTATTGTATTTTCTGCTGCTGTGTTCAGAGTGTAATGGATGGTGGTGGAGGTGGATGGTGGTGGGAGGGCAGGGCTTGGAGGGCGGGTTGACAAAAGCTGTTCGCTCCCCAGGGTGTTACACTGCCAGTGGCTGGCCTAATTCCCCAAAATAGCTCATTGATGGGGAATCAGTCAAAGCGATCGTGTGGAGATTTGATCCGAGCTGCCGGCGTTCGCCGGTGAGCGCGGTGGGCGGCACTCGGCAGGGCGTCGGCGGAGGAACCTTTACAAGCTTTCCCCTTGCACCCCTGATCTTTGTCTTAAGAGCAGATAGCAAAGTTTCATCCTGACTGTACTGCAGCTCTGAGGGGCTTAATCCTTTCAGAGGCTTCATTTCCTGTTACTGTAACAACAATGATACTTCTCCATCCATAGCCCTGTTGGACACCTTGACCTCTGTTGACCTTTGTAAATACCACAGTGTATAAGGTACAAGTAAAAATCAAATTAATACTTTGGCATAAGTGAAACATTATTATTTGCTAAATAATTTGCAGAGTAACTCCAGCTTAATAATCGGTGCAGTGAAATAAAAAAAGTACTGCGACACCATGTGAAATGTAGAAGAGCAAAAGTGTCGCAAAAAAGTAAATACTCAAATGAAGTCCAGGTACCTCAAATGATAAGAATATAGACTATGAAGACTATGAGCGTTGGGCTGCTAGGTAATAGTATTAGTTTGTGTAGTAGCAGCAGTATTTGGACCGGTGACAGTAACACAAATATTAGCAGCAGTGGGGGTACTAGTGTCTGTAGTAGTATAAGAAGCAGTGATATCTACAGTTAATATGGGTTTAAACATGTGTAGTTAATGTAACATAGTGTCGGACTTTGACAAATACTACGGATATTAGTCGCAGCAGTACTAGATAGATAAGATTGCAGTCAGTCATAAAAATATTTGTAGTAAATGTAGAAGCTGTTGTACCATAAGTCCCAATAGTAGTTTAAAGGTATTTGTAATACGCACTGCTAGCAGTAGTAAAAGTAGTAGCAGTGGTATATTGAGTAATAATCAAAACGTTTGGTTTGTTCATTTTGTGGTAGCAGAGGTAGCGGAGGTATTGTAATTAACTTTACAACTAGCCCATAACTTTATTAGTCTAAATTGTTGTAGTATAGGTACTTCTACAGCCGTAGTAGCAGTAAGAGTAAACTAAAGACTAATAGGAGTAACAGTAGTACTAGTAGAAGCAGTATTATCATGTGTACCTGTTTCAGTTGTAACAACAGCAGGAGTACTAGTGTCAGTATATGTAGCAGTAATAGCTATATATTTATTTGTCCTTGTAATCCTGGCAGTAATATTACTATAATTTCTGGTAACGGTGTCCAATAGACAAATAGTACTCAAAACACATCAGTAATACCTGTAGTAACGGTAGTGTTGGTAGCAGTTATAATGACAGTAGCAGAAGTTTTACTGTAGCGTCAGTATAATTAAGTAGTTAAAGCTTGTGGTTGTGTAGCATGTTTGTACTGTATGTAGTACCGCGCAGTACTCCGCTCCCTCACATTTGGGAAACACTTTGGTCCGAGGTAGCAGCAGGTCACCCTAAAACAAACCAGTAAAACACACACACACACACACACACACACACTTCCTGCAACCCACTTCCCTGCGTTGGAAACCATTTGCATGCCCTGCCACTTTGCCGCTGACTCTGAAAATCTGAAATCTGAAATGACGCACTTTGTGTGGCGCTCAACTTTATGAACCCGCACATGACCAAAAGTGCCTGTACAGATTTTACTCACTGATAACTACCACACACCGCTTCATCACACTCATAACCAGATGCAGATGCCTTTTATGCACAAAATCAAAATCTTTGAATGTGTTCGGCAACACCCATTTGCAGGAAATCATCATGGCGTTTATCAGATATTGGGAATATTTTGTATTCGTTTTTATTTGTTCGAGGTACTTCCAAGACTTGCATGTCCAAACCACAGCTGAGAATTTTTACTTGAACAGGAAGAAAAACTTCCACGTAGTACGTCCTAAAGGTGACAGCATGTTCTCTTTGTTTGTGCAGATTTCCCTCTAAACTGCAACACAATTACAAGACACCCATGAGTCATTTTGCATTCATATTTTTAACTTCAGCGTATCCCTCACAGTACTTCTGGTATTTCCTCGCAGTACTTTTGCATAGACGTTTCCGTACATTCCAGTGTGCAACACCCAACTTCAGTATTAATTAGCTTATCAAATTTGAACTTTGTAAAGTAAAACTGACAGGGTGTCACTGCTCGGCAAGAGGCTAAACCCGTTTATACAAAGGGAAATTGTTACTTTCCCAAAACAAGTGAATCATAATGTTTTGGAAAATTTAACTCAGTGATTTCAAAGCTGATAAATATGGTATGTTTAGGATTTAAATGGTTTGGTTTTAGAAATAGTTAAAATTACAAACAACCTGAATATGTAATGAAAATACATATAAACACCATGGACATATGTAGCATGGTGGCAACCCTGAATTATATTATGACATTTATAACAATAATATGTTACATATTCTAATTATAAATTATATATATGTATATGTGTGTGTGTGTGTTTGTATATAGATAAATAAATATACATATACATATATAGTGAACCTAAAATGTATACAATTTACGTGTAATATATACACACAGAAATATATACATTTTTATTTACATAGAGAAACAGTTTTATAGAAAAGTCAAATATAGAAATTATACCCAGATAGATTAAAAATCTTGCATTTGACCATACGTACACATTGCATAAATAACATATATTCATAAAACAAATAAAAAAAAAAGAGACATATAAAAAAGTACTAAAACTAAATTAACCCATGTGTAATAATAAATAATAAAGACAATACTTATATTTTTATCCCACTTCTGTGGTCAAAAATGATACTATACATTACTAAATAGACATGGATGGATTATAGATCCACAGACACATTTAAGTACACATGTAAACAACACAATAATAACATTACAACAGTTTAAAATATACACATAAACTATTTATAGCTAGAAAAGATGCTGACACTCATGCAACATAATATTATACGTAATGTTTATTTTATTTATGTTTTTTCAGAAAGAAGCCTTTTCATGAGTATAACGCACAACATAATCTAGAGATAAAGCCCGTCGCTGTGAACCAGGCCCAGTGACCAGCCACAGTGTGCGCGCACCGCTTCGTCTCTCTGCGCCTCTGTGGGTGTTGAACCTGCCTGTGTTTGGTATTCCGTGCAGAAAGCCTCCCACGCCCCGTGTGTCCGCCCACGCGCGGATTTGCGTCACGCAGGGAGCGGCGTGGGCGAGAGTGAGAGAGAGTGCAGCAGAGAGAGAGAGAGAGAGAGAGAGAGGGTGAGTGAGTGAGCGGCGGAATATCCCAGTTTTTGCTCACGCGTCAAGCTACGCGCTGCGGACACGGCAGACAGGAAGCTCTGACAAAATAAAAGTCTATGTACTTAGTACGAACAAGTATTGTTTAGTACCTTATAGTTACAGTAAACACATGCAGGATTTAAGGAAACAATAATTACTACCACTACTTCAGAATATCCACCTTATTTAACAGACATTTGACGTATTTGTGAACCAGCAGCAGCATTACAAGTATCACATAATCCGACCCACCGTGAAACACAAAAGCATACATATCCGAAATGTGTAAAGTAATTAAAATGGCTCATTATTATCTTAAAAACGGGCACAAATTAGCCCCAAATACTTGACAACTCATCCGTAATCTCATTATAATCGGATTGACTTTTAGTTTGATAACGCGGCCGGAAGTGTTGAAGTTACGAATGCGCGTGATTTGACGGTGATGAAAAGTGCAGGGGAGTGGAGAGACGCTGGGAGAGGAGTCAAACACTCACACGCTCTCTCTCACAAACACACACACACACTCACACACACTCATCATACTCACACACACGCAACACACACTTTGGGGGAGAAAGACGCACCAGAAGACGCACGAAGGTCAGCGGGGTTTTTTTTGTTGTTGTTGTTGTTGTTTGTACCCATACTCTGCGCTTTCAGTCGCTCTTCTGTCCACGGAAGGAGACAGAAAAAAAAAAAAGTTTCCAGAGAGGACACGAACCGAGAGGACAGGAGAGGAGAGGAGTGTCGCTCGGCGTGAGAGCAGGCAGAGACAAGCAGACGCTCTTTGGCTTCTCTGGGAAACGATTTCCCAATTCCGCCGCCGATTTGGAGCTTTTGAATTTCACGCGCACCGCTCGCGCCGTGGGAGCTCTTCCGTGCGGAAATTGCACAAATTGACTCCCGGCCTTTGTGTTGACAAGCGGGAGAAGAAGGACAAGGAGAACGAGGAGCAGAGGAACCGGACAAGGGCGGACCGAAGGGGGCCAGAAAAAAAAGTCACCAGGTAGGAGCGCTGACAAGCGGATTTAATCCCGTTTCTGCTGCTGCTTATTGTCGCCACTACACGGCCATGTCTTGCAAAGATAGCGTGTCACAAAATGTGTCAGATGCTTAGAAATAGCACGGAGAGTCATGTAAAGTCACCTCTCAGCAGCCCAAACTCCTCGGAGGAGCCTTACGGCCAGAACCAAACTGGCAACGTTTTCGCTGTGGAGCAGTCGACTGGAGTCTCACGGTAGAGAGATGGGTCAAGGCACCACACGCTGCCGTACACTCATCATTAAACACCCGCACGCCCTTCCCTGCTCTGTTATAGCACAATATTCACACTCCAAGACATGGAAATGGCTCAAAGGAATTTTAGAGTGAGCGTAAAAAGCAGCCAAATGCTGTTAGAGGCTCTTCAAAGCTTTGGTATGAAACTACATAAATACTAAAAGAGACGCAGATGCCTTGAAGCCCAATTATAGCCCCTTTGAAGCTTACTGTGCGGGAGAAACGTGAATTATAGCCCCTAAAAGGACGTCTGGCTGCTGTGCTCTGAGGGTCATTGCACAAATGTTGCCATAAATCGCAGCTTGTGTGTCATTTTCTATGTGCTGTAGAGCAATTTCAGCATTATTCATTCAACGATTTGCCCGAACGCCACGGTTCCGTTGTTTTAAAGCTCCCACATGAGGTCACAGTGATGATTACAGCGTTACTGTTCCACATTGAGAAACTGGGAAATTCCTCCTGAATCACAGTGAAATCTGTGTATTCCTCGATTTTGTGATGGAGGTGCTGCTGCGAGGCACTTCACCTGGAGAAACACGCACCGGGCTTTGTCTCTGCCACCGGTGCTGTGGTGCCAGCGCACGCCTCGCTTCTCAGGGTGAAAAGTCAAACTCGCTAAACTTGCTCTGTGAAGAAGGACTCCAATTAGTCCATCACGCACACACACACACACACACCTGCTGTGAGAAAGGTGGAAGGCTGGTAGGTATCAGTCTGACAGGGCTGGTGCAGACAGAACATAACAGAAACTGGTGAAGCTGATTTCTCTGATGGGTTTAGTCACTGGACACAGGTGTGTGTTGGCAGCTGCTCACACACGGCCGAAAATACCGTTTGTAACAAATGTCACGGCCTCTGTTAGACGTGTGGGCGCCACAAATAGGTCCCTTCATTGTTGGCTGATTTCTGAGGCCTTGGCCACATGTTCACTTTGGTGTCACACATCTCAAACAAGAGCACATTCTCACACTTGAAAATCCAGAACTAAAACAGTTTTGTCATTGTTGCTTGAAAAAAAAAAATTACCTTTATCATCAGATTAGTGGCCAGTTCCTCCAGCTACATGTAAATGTCATTGTGTAGATGCAGCTGTGCTTCATGCACTCTAAAAACCTTCTTCTTGCAGTTTTTTTTGTTGTTGTTGTTGTTACTGTACCAAAGCAGTGATTGGACAGTCAGACCCTCTTCATGCAGTGATTGGCTGAGGCCTGTTTCCCAAAAAGCACTGCAACAATGAAGCTGTTAGAAACGATAGTTAGCTAACGAGTGACTCCTACACACAGTCCGGGTGTCTCAGGATGATCCAGAGGAACCAGAAACAACCTGGATGATTTACATTTTTATTATTCATTACGTCTAAAAGAGTCAGTATCTTCTCTTTTTGTCACACGTTTACTTTCTCTTTTCGTTGCTGGTGTTTAGCTCCTCACACTTGAAAACGTCACTTGTGATTAACAAGAGAAGACTTGTGTCGCTGCTTGGTTCTAAGTCGATGGGACTTTCAGAAGCCCACTCAGGTTTGTTTTGACGGGTATACAGTGATACCTGAAGACGGAAGAGCGAGGTGAAATGTTCAGCAGTTCACAGAGAGTCGGTGCAATGTCACACTCACCAGTGCTGGCGGAATCATTCTTGGAACATGCTAACAGCGGCCGTTGTGAGGCAATGCGCATGTCACCACACCATAAAAAACGCCATCCATTACCGATCAAGCAAACGCCCAGGGGCCCTCTGACCTCTTGCGCCAGTGTTAATGTCTCTGGTTTAAAAGTTGCAGAGCTCCAATATTAGACGCACAAAGAAGGAAGTAATGCATATAAAGATATGACACAATAACCAAAAGAGACACAAGCATGACATCAAAATAGAATAAAAAACACAAGACGTGATGGCTTTATTTGTAGTCAGCTTCTCTCTCTCTCTTGTCTGTCTTTCCAGTCCGGCAGTCCTATGGGTGGGGGGGCTGCCTTTCACCTGTCTGTGGCCAGGGGCCCATCTTCTTCTCCTCCTTCAGTGCTCTTTCGTTTCCGTGCCGCTTTCCTGGTTCGTCAGATGTTTTGTTGACGTGACGATGCAGCGTGTCGCGGATCCCTAAATCAAAGCTGCTGGTGTGGACACGTCTCACAGCTGGTTGTGTTTTTCCCTCAAATTTGTCAACTTTTGTCCACACGCGTTCCTAAAATATGCCCCTGTTCTCAGCGAACATGCACACGTCTAGACTGTGGTTGGCTGTTATAAGGTTTATTGGAGCTGCGTATGATACAGCTGCTGCTCACTTGTAAGTTCCCATGATAAATAAAGAGAGTAAATGAGAGGAGTATTGATATATTTTTCCACCCTAATGCTGCTCATTAATCTGACTTTATTGAGTCTAAAACATGTCAGCTTGGACATGCGTGACCTTTTGTCACGTATGCAGTTGAACGGTCAGTTTTTCCTGCGTTTTTACCCGAGTTGGATGTCGTATCTCTGCTGTAGCTGATGTCTTCCCCTGCTCGACTCTTTTCCCACGGTCATTTCACCCATCCCAACGCTTTCACTCCAGTTTGCCACAGTATGTTTCAAATGACACGAGCAGCACCGGTGGAAATTCTGCAAGTCCTCAGGCCACTGATGGAGTTTGTCTTGGCTAATTCGACAACATCTCCTCACGTGCTGCTGCGGTGTCATTGATTTTCAGTATGATTCCATCTGAGAATTAAGCTTGTGTCAGGTGCCAGATGTGACGCGGCGGCGTCCATGTTTGAATGGAAGTTGTCAATAATGAATTTACAATACAATAAAACAATAAATTTAATGCAAACTTGGTCACTTTGCTCCAAATCAAAGAAATGGGCTCACACAGACATTTATACTGCTCCTACAAATCCAGCCCTGGAGCACAGTCTTCCTCAACAATATGAGGTACAGTGCTCCAATTGTCTGGACAAGGATTTTAATCATGAGGAATATTCTCGTTTATTTAACTTGTCTGGTTTTAGAAGCATTAAGGGACAGAATTTCCCACAAATCCAAGACCATGACAGGCTCAAGTTGGGCAAACCGAGGCCAGAAACTCATATTTTGGTTATACACATGCCTGTATGTGTATATTACTGAGTTAAAATGAGAAAATCTCCTTAAATTACACTCACTGAGCCCACTTTGTGTTGTTACTTCAATCACAGTTGACACTGCGATGGCACAAAGTACCCGTGTGCTAACTGCTTTCAACCGAGGGCTTTTTGTTGTAATCACATATAAGCTCCATTAAAACATATTTCTATGCTCTCCAGTTTGTCCTGGAGTTAAACCTGCAGCAGAAAAAAGACGTTTGACAGATGATATTAGGAGTGAGCGTGGGTGGATGAGAGAGAAACCAACAGTTACAATGCCTTATTACAGTGGCTGCTGCTGCTTCGGTGCAAGCTGTAGTTTCTCTAAATGCTATCGACTAAATTGTTGTGCTTCTTTTCATTTTTCAAGTGCTGTAGTCGATGCTCATTTAAATTAGAAAGCGAGCAGTAAACTGGAAACTGGAGAGATTACACTGAGTTACAGTGTAAGTGAGTTTGGAAGTGAGCTGAATGGATCCACAGACATTACAGCAACCTGTTAAAACTCCCTTTTGTTGCGGGTCTGCTTGCTGGAGACTTGTATGTTGGTGAATCAGCAACAGTGGGAATTTGTAGTATTAGTACAAATAAAAGCAAAGTCTTGGTATTCTCTAAGGCAGCCTTTGTCATTTTCCCTGCTCTCTCAGGCTACGTCGAGGCCTGCCTGGCTCTCCGGGCCTATTCTGGGCGAGGCGAGCCCACCACCTACACATCCTGCAGGGGTGGAGAGAGGCATGTGGTCCTCCCAGCAACTCAGGCCTGTTGACTGCCACTCCTCTGTTAGCTAGGCCTCCGCAGGGCCTCACATGCACATAGGAAGAGACAAAAACAAGCCTCTTTCAGATCTCTGCTGTTGTTTCCCCCAGTTTAAGGAGGAGAGTGACAAAAAGTGTTGCGCAGATTTGAGGGCTTCGGCTTTGTAGTGAATCCATCAATAAAAACCAGTCTGCCAGAACAAACCAAGCAGAAAAAAATGCATTCATAAGGTTGTGCATGTAGGCACACATCAGCCGCCGCTCATTTAGCCTCACAGAAAGGCCTGGAACCCATGCTCACGTCCACACGGCTAAAAGGACGTCAATCACCGAACAGCTGAAACAGTGGAAATCCCACTGTTTCAGCTCAAAATGAGTCATTCTTGATGGGAAAGTTGTCCATCAAGTCACCATATTCAACCTGATGAACTTATATGATCACTCCCGAATGTACGTCCTGAGTGGATCAGACTCTCTCACTTATCCTTCAGGGACTACTTGTTTTTTCTCGCCACCTTGTGCTCAGCACTGGGGCGGATTTCAGGCCCTAAAGTCAGTATTTTACTTAACTGACATTTCTGCAACACCTAATACAATTTACATTTTCACAGAGGTCACCAGCTTGAGCGGGGAAAGTCTGGCTAAAATGTCCCTATCGTGTCTGCAGTAAATATGAAGGTGCTGCTTTGGGTTAGCTTAGCTTAGCAGGAAGGCCGGAAACAAAGCGAAACTAGTAGCCTAATAGCTAAGACACCTCTAACTACCTTTAAACTGCAACCTTTTCAAGCTCAGTACTTTAGTCACATTTACCCTGAGGTTGTATTAACTTGTGCGTCCTCTTTTAGGTATGGCAGCGGTGTTGCCGAGAACACTGGGTGAGCTGCAGCTCTACAGGATCCTGCAGCGGGCCAACTTGCTCTACTACTACGAGGCCTTCATTCAGCAGGGCGGCGACGACGTGCAGCAGCTGTGCGAAGCTGGCGAGGAGGAGTTCTTGGAGATCATGGCCCTCGTCGGCATGGCCAGCAAGCCGCTGCACGTGCGCCGCCTGCAGAAGGCCCTGCGCGACTGGGTCACCAACCCAGCCATCTTCAACCAGCCGCTCACGTCGCTGCCCGTCTGCAGCATCCCCGTCTACAAACTGCCCGAGGGCTCGCCCACGCTGCTCAGCGCCCAGGACAGAGCCAACACCGCCAGTGTCAAGATGCCCAAAGGCGTAGCGGCCGCCTGCTCCGACCCAGGAAAGCTGGACGTGGCGCGAGAGAAGGTATCGGCCGGGTCCCCCCTGCAGGGCAGCAGCGAGGCTCGCTTCTGGTCGGGCCACAGCAACGACAGCGAGCACAGCCTGTCACCGTCAGACCTCGGCTCCCCGTCCTCACCGAGGGACGCTCTAGAGGCTCTAGACGCTGCGGCCGTCCAGTCGGTCCTAGAGTGTGTAGACAGGATGGCACCAGGACTCGCTAAAACAGATCTGGCTGAGGTCAAAGAGCAGCTGAAGAACAACAAAAAGCTTGCAAAGATGATTGGACACATCTTTGACATGAGCGACGATGATCCACGGAAAGAGGAGGAAATCCGTAAATACAGCGCCATCTATGGACGCTTTGACTCCAAGAGGAGGGACGGCAAACACCTGACGCTGCACGAGGTTGATAAATCCACTCTTCACTTAATTCACACGCTTTACAAAATGTTTGCCGAATGAACGTCTCCTCTGGGAGGCCTGTGTTTTTGTGTGTGTCCCAAACTGACTCATTCGTGTTTGACGTGTAGCTGACAGTGAACGAAGCAGCGGCTCAGCTCTGTATGAGGGACATGGCTCTGCTGACACGTCGGGACGAGCTGTTCGGACTCGCCCGCCAGATTTCCAGAGAGGTCACCTACAAATACACCTATCGCACGAGCAAGTAAGAGCCAGCACACACATTTTTCTGCTGTTGCATTCTCTGTCATCGGTTTAGTTACCTATTGATCTGCCTACAGGCACAGCTTATGTTTCTAAACATAAATATTAACATTTCCACGTGAAAATGTCCGCCTTATCTTTAGCCTTTACTTTAAAGAAAAATAAATAAATATTTTACTTTAAATATTAAAGTAATTCGGAACTTGAAAAATGGATCAGAGCAGTTGTCTCCTTTGATTTTCGTTTATCACTGGTGTCTCTTTAATGGCTAGCGTCCATTTAGATGAAGGCTTTAGAGTCATGAGCAGACTTTAAATAAAACTCAAGGTTTGTATAAATGTTTAAATGAATGTCCTGGTGCTTCTCTGCAGGTCTCGCTGTGGAGACAGAGACGAGCCGTCCCCCAAAAGGATTAAGACAGAGGTAGGTTCAGCAGTGAGATTCAGTCCTTGCTGGATTGTGCTGGTGTTATATAATTCAGGCTTTGATTGGAAGCGTCTGATGCTTTTTTTTTGTCTTACTTTTATGTTTTTATATATTTACTTTAAATATGTTGCTAATTTGCTTTATTTAATTTTATCTTTAAATTTTTGTTTTGTTTCATGCAAATTATATGTTTTATTTATATATTCTTTTTACTTTATGTATTTTTAATGTTTTTTCTTTTAATTTGTATTATGTATTTAGTATTTATACGCATAGAAAAACCACTTCATGCATTTTCTGTGCTGTAGTCGAGTGGCTGTCCTCGCTCATGATAACCACCCATTTCTTCTTCTGCTTGTCTCGTACAAACCACAAACATAAAATGCATCGCTTCCTGTGTGAAAGAGCAGTATTTGAAACCACAAATGGGATTTTTTATATATTTTTCTGCACTGGATATCTGATTTCAAACTACCTTTTGGATGCTTGTACACTGGTTGTTTTTTTTTTTTTTTTTTTTTTAATAATTCGTAAAGACTTGTAACTTGTGAAGACACAGCTCGGGCAGATGAAGCTCCTCTGTGTGTAGTTATCAGAGGCTGAATGGACAGAGCAGAAACAGCCTTGAACAGAGAACAAAGCCATCTCTCAGCGTTCATCTCCTGACACACTTGGCTGAGAGTTGTGAATGGCTCCTCTCAGTTTGGAAACCGTTGATCGAAAACATGTGGTGGCTGCGAACTGTGTAGGGATTTTAACCACGACGCAGAGCCGCAGATGAACCGACACCTGCTCACTAAAACTATTCTGAGCTCCTTGAGGGGTGGGGGTGGGGAGAGAGGAAGGGAGGGGGGATTTTCTGTTCTGAAGAAACAGAAAATCTCCAAAAAATTCCAGATTGTTGTGTCTATGAAGAAAGATAAACGTATGTAGTCATAGGTAGTAGTATTGTTTTTAGGGTTTGCTCTTTTAAAACAAAAGGGACAACAAAAAAGATATTGATATTCTTACATTGTTACATTACAATGTATAAACAACTAAGACAACTAGAAATATTGAAAATCAAAATCATTTCAAAAAAGACATACAGTAAATACATCCTTAGTCACAATAATACATAGGAGGTTTTACATTATTCTTCAAAGTATAAACTGACAAATATCAGTCAAATCGTGTGTCGAGTTGTGGAAGGTTAACTTAACAAAATGGTCAAAGACGGTATCGAGGACATGTCCTCGCTGTCGTTTCAAATCTGGCCTTTAATTTCTATTATCTGACTTTTAAGTGTCAAATAAAAATAAAAAAATCCCTAAATGTTCCTCTATAAATATGCCGGACAGTGATGGAATTATAGATAAAAGACATAACCTTAGCTCTCTCTGTTTTCGACGCCTCCAGGAGAACTTCTTCGACATCCAGGAGGCACTGCAGGCCATTCACATGAGGCAGGAGATGCTGAGGGAGCAGCTGGCCTGTGCCAAGTCAAAAGGGGAGGAAACTGTCGGACGAAACCTGCAGGTTGGTAAACAAATGAATTAAAAAAAAAAAACAGTTTCAGTGTGTTACCGCACACCACATTGTCAGCGAGGTGGGAGGACATTCAGGACATTTGGGGAGTGAATCATTGTGTACAGTTCAATGTCTGGAACAATTCAATTTTAATTCTAGGAGAATGTAACATAACAGATAACTAAGGAGTTATAGCCTCAGAAGGTGTTGTGGGGGCGGCAGTGGCTCATTTGGTAGAGCGGCCGCCTACCGACTGTAGGGTCAGAGGTTCTCGGCCACATGTCGAAGTGTCCCTGGACACTGAACCCCCAACAGCCCATCTCCATCCCCAGCCGTGCAGCACCGGTCCCAAGTCCAGTAGAAATTGGGGAGGCGTAAAAACTGTGCCAAATCAACATGCGGACAATGATCCGCTGCGGCGACCATGAACTCACAGGATAAACCGAAAGGACAAAAAAAAAAAGCAAAAAGCCTGATAAGCTGTTGTAGCAATAAGGGATAATGTTAAAAGTCTGCACCAGCAAATGTTATTTGTTTCTTGCTGCCTTCACCAAACTTCATTGCAATTTCCCACGTTTTAGAAAATACACCGGTGCTGCTTACCATTTGACATAAATAATTTTCTTATTACTAAGTGGCACATTACTAGCTTTCAAATGACCTTCACAAACTGCAGTTGCTTTGCTTATTTTGCAGCAGCGCCGAGCGAGATGATTTGTTTTTTCCAAGGTCAAGATTGAAATGCAGCCCTCTCTCATGTGTACTCCTGCCTTAAGCCCTCGTGGATCGTACAATGTTATATTAAAAGGAGAAACAACACAAGTCACCAATGAACACGATGCCTCTTTACTGTATGACCGAAAGCTCAGCACATATGGTGACAGATCTCCACGTTAGCAGATGTTTGTGGCAGCAGGATCAAGTTTGATCCTAGCAATGGTCTTTATTGGTTTCCATGCTGCTGCTGCTGCTGCTGCTGCTGCTGCTGGTGCTCAGCCTTGTTCCTAATTAAAGCTGGAGTGTAGGAGGAGAGCTTTATGATAACTCATTACCCAGGGAACACGCTCACGTGAACTTGCCACTCCTTCACTTCTTCGCTGTGAACACATGTATTCTGGCTAATCAGTGTGCGTCAGTCACTGCAGCTACACTTGTCATTTTGATGTGATTTCTAGAAATTTCATTGAGAAGAAGAAGAGGAAGAGATTTCATGCTGCGTTGACACCGCGGGCCGTTTGAGACGCTTAATAATTTAAAGCGACACTGATGTGCAGACTGACAATGAGCACGCGTCACTGCTGGTTTTATCGCCGCACATGTCAGTTCAGGTTTTTGTGAAAGTGAGCCGTTTGTCATTTGCCGTCATTCGTCCTCCATGCTAGTGCGCGCTGACATTAGATGGATGTCGTTTGATGTGGTCAGTGCAGCGGGAGCTTTTAAAATTAAATACAGCAACTAAACATTAAAGCAAATTCATAATGTGAAATATACATTTTATTATATTATTCTACGTTTGAAGTCATAACAGGTTTGCCATATTTAATTTCCATCTACTTGTGGGTGTAAACATGAGGTCTTTTAAAAGTATTAAATAGTTATTCTGCACAAATTTTGCATTTTTATTTATTTTTTCAGATGACTATAATTTTGTACAGTGATTATAATTTATAATAAATTGAAAACAGTTTCTAATGTTATACGTTTACTGATACGTCATCATATTAAAAATATTTGTTGATGATATGTGTTTATTGATGACGGTGGGATGTTTTTACTGCAGTCCAGTATATCTGTGGGTTCTCTCATTTCTCTGTCAGCAGTAACTCTAACTCTGTTTAATGATCATCAGATATGATCATTGTGGTTGGATTATCTGCAAAAAAGTTAAAATCCGTGCTTTCCTGCATCAGATGCAGCTGGAGCGTCTGCTGGCGAGGCAGATGGAGATCCTGCAGGACGCCGCCGTTCAGGAGCGACTCCAAGCTCTGGACTGGAGGATCCCCCCCGCTGCCTTAAAGTACCTCAACGACGCCCAGAACACCAACGGAGCCGCCGCCGACGCCAGCAGAGACAACCAGGGTAGGACACGCACTCACTGTTAGTTTTCTCCCGTTTAACTTGCTGTAAAGTGAAATTAGCTCTACTACAGTTAGTCCTCGTCTAAATTTAGATTCATGTGATCAACAGCTAAAGCCAAAACAAATCTGCAAGATGATTAGTTTTCACAGGGGCCTCACTTAGGACCTGCCTCATACGTTGCTCAGGATACTTCCTGCCTTCCTGCGTGTTTGTATTTTAACCTTTGATGGGGCCTGTGGATGGATGAAGTTGGACAGACATTATATGGGAGCGTATTGGTTAAATTTCAGACGGATCAGCTGTGTTGCAGTTTCAGCAGGTTCTCAGTACCTGCTGAATCGCTCCCGAGTCCTCAGTGGTCAGGAGGTTGGATGTTTTGCTCGGCTGTCCAGCAGCATGAGCATGAGCTTCACAAACGATCCATCCTTTACATCTTCCATAGGTTCTTTCTTCTTCTTTGTCTTTGTTAATCGTAGAATCAACAAAAAGCGGCGCCGTTCATCTCACTGTGTTTGGAGAAACGTGAACATAACGGGCTTCGTGTTCGATCCACTGACCTGTACAGTGTGAGCACAGAGATTCTGTGGCTGCAGTTGTTTGACATTTCTTACGAAATGTATTTAAAAAAGCAGGGTCCACCCATCTTAAGTGTCTGAAATGTTACCTTTGAAAGACATCCAGAGCCGTGATGCACCGGGGTAACCGGTGAGTAACCGGGGAGAAATTCTTCTGAAACACCAGTTGAAACTACGTCCAGTAAAACTTGTTATGTCTGAGTCCACAGAACTGCAAGTCTGTGGAACAGAGCTGCTAATGTGACCAAAAACATGCTTTGTTTGACTCGACCTGGAATAGCTCCAGCATCGTTTAGGCCAAATGCTACTTGTTTCCAATCGGGGGCAAGCATCCAGCAGTAGCACAACGAGCTGCCCCATTGTTGGTCTTTAGGCTCAACAGGACCCAAACGGGCTGAATCTGAGCCTAATGTGATCTTTTTTGGATTGCAGCAGTTATTTGGTGTTGTAAATGGCACAGGATGTGTGCGACGTTGCTCTGTGGATGGAAACAACACCTATAGGTGCCGACTTTCCACACCCAGAAGTGGCAGCTGTCACTTTTTTCTCCTGCTCTGACTTCTCAAACGCAGAGTGGGGAGGAAGAAGAGAGCATCATTATTCAGGATCTTACTTCTCCTCTGGGCCCCATCTCATTTTCATCCTTTTCCTCCCTCACCCACTCCCGACAGCTCATTATATCGCTGTTCCCACAAATCCCACAATGCACCTGTAATTATCACTCCCACGCCTGTTTACCTCCAGCCAGTTGCCCGGAGGGGGGCGTCTCTCTCTCTCTCTCTCCCTCTCTCTGTCTCTCTCTCGCTCTCTCTCTCTCTCTGTGTGTGTCTGTCTACCTCTCTCTCTCCTCCCCCTCTTGTTCTCTGCTTCCTCTTTCTCCTCTTATGTCCCTTTTGGTTTTGTCTTTCTGTCATTTGTCATTTCTTTCCTCTGTCATGTCCTCTGCTTGATTTTGCCTCTCTCCTGCAAACCAGTTTTTCATTGTCCTTCATTTTCAGTTTTTATTCCTGCCCGTGTTTTAATTCTCATAATTATTTCATTAACAAGTAAATGTCAACACAAGTCAGTGTCACACCTGCTTATTGTTTCAACATAATCCTCATGCGTAGCTGTATGAAGTATCGAAGGCCTCGTGTTTTTTTTGTCTACCATCATTATATTTTAGCATATTTTCCAGAAGCAACTGTGCAGCTATTTTAAAAATTAGTTAATTGTTTGTTAAGGAAACATTGGACATTTTACCTGCTTTAATTTTCACTGTTTTTGACTTTGCAGTCATATCTACAGACTGAAAGTAAAGTAAAAACACAAAACTATGAATTTGGACAGTGAGTCACAAAGTCCAACTTATTGATTGACCCACATTGGTTCATCCTTCACCCCTGAAATAACTGAGATGATACAAACCTGAGCAGTAAAAAATCTGAGCAGCTAAAATCATGTATACAGTGAAAGGAAAGTTTCCTATTCTATATAAACCTACCACAAACCAGGTTAAGATATCAATGTGCAGTACTAGTGTGCATGTAAAGCCAATAACAAGCTCTAAAATAAAGAATAAATGTAGTAAATAGAGCAGTGCAGAAAATACTGAAAAATATTCCCCCTCTCTCTCTGTCTTTGTTTCCTTCTTGATCTCGAAGGGAATAAAAGGCAAACACAAGGGATCAGCAGCTTAAAACACAAACACAGGCTGTGTTACCACCGAGCATAATGAATATGTAAAACAAAGCCAGCATTGGAACATCTGGACTGATGTTTGGCTTTGTTTCCTGGTTTTATTTCACTTCAGTCTGATAGATGGTAGATTTTATTTCTTACAGTAACAAAGTAAACACAGTAACACAATAAATCAGTAGGTTTATTTTATTATTTGCTATTTCACATCTGGGCCAGATTAAATCTTTGTATTATCTTTTTAAATTTTTCCTGGATTTCATTTGTTGCTATGGTGTCTGTTCATTTTGTTTTTGTATGTGATAAACAATAAAACAACGTCAAGATTTTTTTAACTTAACCCTCGGGAGTCGTTGGCAGAAATGCACATGCACATTTAGGTTTTTCTGGTATAAAATTCTTATGAATAATAAATTCATATAAACAATTTTCTTTCTGTTTTTAAGATGAACGACCAATCAATCTGCGGGTGGTTAGTCAAAGCATGCAGGAAGGGGACCTCCCATTGGGCAAGCAACTAGCCAATGAACTGAAGCGCCATCACAACCACAGCAACAACAACAACAACAACAACAACAGCAACACCAACAGCAACAGCAACACAGAGGAGACCAAAACACCAGCAACAGGTTAGTGATGTTAGACATGTAGCTGCAGCTAATTTCAGAGTAACTAAGGCCAAAGTAATTTTCCCAGGAACACTTTGAGGGTTAAGGTGCATAAATCTGCCAGCATCAAATGTGTCCAATATGTATGTTTTTTAGTTTCCCGAAGGCTTTGTGCTGCATAAACCTCTTTGGTGATGATACCACCTTCTATCTTTGTCTTCAGAAAATGGGACGTCTCAGCGGACGTCCAGCAACACAGAGAAGAAGACCATCAAATCAGAACCAGAAGACTCCACATAGTGCCTCTCGCCTCATCCACCCACCACCCGACCCCCCTCGTACCCACCCCCAAATCATCCTACTCACACTTGACAGTATGCAGTTATTACCCGTCAATAGATACTAAGCAAGCACAGCCACATTAGAGCCTTAACAACCAATGTTGCCTCATGAATAGAATTTATTTTTCTTTGATTTTGTTCTTTTTTTTTCTTTTCTTTGTTTGTTTTCAAGGGTATTTGCCAAAGCACCTAGAGAGCATGGCGAGAAATCCCTCAGTGCTCTGCAGGTCTTTGTCTGTTGATTCACTGTACATGTAAGATGTACATGTAATTTAAGGTTGATCTGTTGTAGACATTTTTATACTCCTTACCTCTGCCTGGGTGTTATTTGTGTTGCTTTCGTTGGACAGCCAGGTTGCAGGCTGTGATGCTGGGGCTGAGTCTTAACCCAAACGCAGATTCAGAGATGGAACAAAAGCTGTTGCAAGTTCAGCATGTAGGTAACACTTTGCATGACGACCATAAACAGTTAAAGGTGCCCTCATGCACTTGCACTTTAACACCTAAAACGTTCCATACAGGCAGGCGAACATTTGCGCGTTCAGCACATGGAAACATTTCACTGGGCAAACTATAACTTCGATCAAGAGCAACAACAGCCAACGACGGAACGGCGTTGGGTTGGCAGCTTGTCAGCAGACGTCCTCTGAGCCTTCGTCTTTCTCCCAGATCCGACTTAAACGTTTGCATTTGTACTGTAACTCCAAACAAAAGAATAAAGGTACTGTAGGGAGATTGAGTTGGGATTCAGCCCCTCTAGCAGGTGAATTTTTGTCGTTGCTCACTTTAAATGGGAAAACAGAAGAGGTGGGATTAATCCTTCCTTCCTCGCTCTTGTCTTGTGTATATTTATGGGAGGTAATTTAAGAAGAGGATGTATAGGAGCTGTTGTGGAAAAACAGCAGGGGATCTCTGTCATTCGTCTTGGCAGGATGACTGGGCTGGCATGCCGGAGGCCGAGCTAATTGGTTCATTTCACTTTGTAATTTAGCAAAACACTGCTGTTGAACCGAAACCATGCATCTGCAAACAGGGAGTATTTTAGGAATAAAGAGATTCCTGTGTGGCTTTTAGAACTAGTCCGACAAGCTTTCACGTGGCCCTGCAGGTCATAAAAATCTGTTCAATATGGAAACTTCCAACTGAAGACACAATGCGATAACAAATGTTGCAGATTTGTGGTTTTTCAGCAATGGCAGAAAAAAAGCAGAAGTCTTGTTTATTGCTGTTGTTTGCGGAGCAGCAGCCTGGGGTCTGTAAATAATTCCACGATAACAAGTAGTGCTAGCCTAATCTCTCCACCAGGGTTTTCCTTTGTCGAGTGTAACTTTGCTGTAGATTTTTGGTGTCAATACAGTGTTTATGTATGTAGAGCAAACTCAAAAAAAAAAAAAAAAAAGACATCCTGTCATCGAGGAAAAAAATACAACAGTGCAAAGTGTCTGGTATATAAATACACGCTTTACATGATGATAATGTTTGATTAGCCTTAGCTCTTAACAGTGTTTAATCCACCTGTGATTGCCATCTGTGCATATTTCAAAGATGTGCTTTTGATGTTTAGAGGTAGATACATAACGATAAACTGTGTTTTTATGTGTTCGCCACTCTGTGTAAATATGTCTCTTTGGTCCAAAGTGATGATAATGTCCAGACAATTTGGTCTAACTCTCATTCCCCCCCTACTCCCTGCAGATAGTTTAGTCTCACTCAGCGTAATGACAGACCAATGCAATATTTATGTAAGTAATAAGTCTCTTTGCATACTCTATGGGTCCATCGTTTTGTCACGTGCTCAGTAACTGTACGTCTGTCACAAATTCCAGGGTGGGAAATATTTGTGTCGTCTCACTCTTAGTGCACAGAGCACTGTACTCGTATCTAAAGGCATTGTGCTCTTTTTCTTGAAATTCCATGAGGTTGTTTTGTTTCTTTGGCAATAAACTGGTGAGGATGTTGGAGTCGTGATCTGTCGTAAAAGTCGAGCTTGTCCAAGCTGAAGTGGCCGGTAAATTCCGGGGGCACAAAGCCGTCACGGTTCAGGGTTTGTTCTCCAACCCGATTGGCTCAGACTCTGGCCTGCTCGTAGTTAATGACAATGTTTGTGAGAAAAGCGCATGTCTGACCTGCCGTCTCACTGATCACCGTTCTCCTCACTGTTTATTGTAAAGTGATAGATTAGGCTTCACCTAGTTATGCACATGTTTTTTAAACACTAATATATTTTATTTGTTATACAGCACATAAACATTAAACTTTATTTTTTGAACTCTATTGTGTGGTGCGTTCTGTGATAAATCTTGGTACGAAAATGTGACTGTTGACTCGTGATTATAACCCATGAAAAACATCCATTGTGCAGCCAATATTCTATGTTCTATTATTTAATAAAAATCAACACATAACTCAGGAGGATTTATGCTTAGCTAAAAAAAAATGTCCATCTACTCCAGAAACTGGCCTCTTTTTGCCTCATAGTCCATTTATTTAACTGGTCAGCTAATAAAATAGTTACAAATAGTTAACTTTTAATTTAACCATTAGTTTTAGGTAATTTGTTGGGTTAAGGATTAGTTTGTTTAATATATAGTTGATCATTACCAGGATTTGAGTTGTTTACCTTTGCAATTAATGAATCCAATCAGTAACAGATCAACAATTAATAACAAATGACTAATGATTAAGACCTCGTTTCGGGGCAAAATCAAAAACTTGCATGCTAGCTGTACATAATTTCACCAAATAATCCCCATTTGCTGACGTTCACTAACCTTCTGGACCTCAGCGCAGCCTTCGCTGAAAGAGCAGATTAGGATTATTTTGTTAAAGCAGTGTTTCAGAGCTTGAAATACTCAGACAGTTGTTTGGCTTCAGCAGACATTAGCCTGTCGATGTTGCTCGTTGGTGCCATTCCTCAAGTCACAATATGAAGTAAAGTAATAAACGGTACAGACAAGGTCTTTGTAGTCCTGTAATCATAGGTTAGACTTTTAGTAACACTATCATGTAGTCATAATAATGTTTTGCTTGATTATATATTAGCTTCCCGCAGCAAGGAGGAGCTGGAGTTTCAGTGTCTAGCTCAGAAACTGAAGACAGACGTCGCTGGTTTGAATCCTGGTTTGAAGGTCTGAGCTGCTGGGGCACAACAACATCTTTAAAAGTGCCTTTGAGCAAGGCAGCTGCCCCCACTGCGTATGTGCGGGTGCATGCAAACCAAGGTGGAGGCACAGGGAGATTCAGGCACGAAAGGAAACCTGGTTCCTGTGTCTTCTGTTTGTTTTCTTCTCTAGTTTAATCTTACAGAGATGAATCCCTGCACAGGCCATTTGCATCAGCGTCACATCAACACATTGTGAAACTGGCTGGTGACTCACTCTGACGCAGGTCCTTTTCACATACCTCCCATCATCCTCTCTCCCTCCCTCCCTCTCTCTCTCTTTCTCCACTCCCTCCATCCCTCTCTCTTAGCCTCCCCCTCCTCTCTCTCTCTCTCTCTCTCTCTCTTTCTCTCCCGCACACACACATACACACACACAAACACGTAGACAGATTTTCTCTGGAGAATAGCTCAGCTCATGAACACCCACGCCCGTTGCTGTTCACAGTGGCAGCCCTGCTCACCCCTCCCCTCGCTGTCCTCCTCCTCCTCCGGTGCAAGTCACTGATGATGATGTGTTGCCGTGGCAACGGGCTGGAGGTGGGCGGCTCCACGGGCGGTGGGCGGAAGCCAGCCGCTAAGCTGCGTGGGAGGGATCTGCCGAGCGCACCCATCACCCTCATTTTGAAAGGAGCAGGAAGCTGACTGCTTTTGAGAAGGTGTGGGTGTTGGTGAATTATCGCCTCTCCTCCCTGCAGCTTCGTTAGGGATCGCCTTGTTTGTCTCCCTTCCTTCCTTCCTTTGTTTTCGGCTTTGCTGCAGCGTGCAGCGAAAATGCAGCTGCTCATGAGGGATTTCTGTGCAAAATTAAACTTTGAGAGCTGCTGCTGGTTTGAAAAAGCCACATGTGTTCTGCTATCGCTTCACGAGGTTTTCACCAAATGTCTCACGGGCGGACACATGGACGTAAAGGTGTAAAATCCATAAAGAGAAAAGGTTTATAGTTTTACGCTTAGCATGGATATAAAGACCATCTCTCATTGGAGACAAACAGTCCACTGTTCTCTACAGTCTTTCTATTTTCTTCCATATTATGAATCATTTCCTGGCTGTTAGGACCAAGTGAAAATCCATAACATACAGCTTTGGGTGACCGATTATCAAAAATGCCTAAAAACTACACACGCATCCCACAATTTAAATATACACGTATCTGGGGAATGACAGAAATGTTCGGGTCATTCGCATATTAAGTCAGAAAGTCCCAGATAAATTTGAATAAACTATAAATAGACTAAAAGCAATCGCTCAATGTATTGTATTTTTACTCACGCACAGCGCAGAGGTAAGTTCACTTATTGAGAATTTTTGACTCTGTGTATTTACCGCAATATTGAAGATTTCACACCTGTTTGTGATGAGATGGAGACAGATTCAGAGTATCTGACACCATCTGACAGAGAAAGGGTACGACTGTCTCAGATGTTTGGTGGGACCGTTTTAATGCACATCAGCTTCTGGGAAAGTTTAAGAGGTAGATGAAAACCCCTTCGGGTTCAGTGGACACGAGGACATCGTGAACCCGCAGTTAGTAATGTGCATGATGTGTGTAGCTGTGGGGGACAAACGCAAAGATGCAGCGGGAAAATAAGCAGCACAGAAACCCCTAAGTTGCCTTGTGAAAAAGCAAGACAGGTGAACTTTGCGTCACAGTCCCTCCTCATCCCAAAGGTGCACAGCAGGGCTTCAGTTCGAATCACACTATCAATGGCTACAAACTTTGTCCATGAACCTTTAGGCCATTTCATGCCGCACCTACCAAGCTGATAGTCTATTTGAGGTTCTATCCCCCCCCCTCCCTATCTCTGAAGCTTGACCACTCCAAAAAAGGGATTATTTAAATAAAAATGTTGATTCCCGTAGAGCCAGTGGGTACATTGTGTTGGAAGTCCCCTTTATCTCTCATTTGCTCTTAAATCATCATCATCATCATCATTAGTTTCTTGCTGTGGATTTCACCAATGTTTTATCTTCCATGCGAGGCCTCGTTAGTCAGCGCTCATTTATGTCTCTTGTCCGTCTTGGTGCTCCATGTGGGTGCAGTTTTCGCTGACTTTGTTCAGATAAGGTCAGATAAAAGTTGGGAGGCACAGAGAAAAGTCAGCTGGAGAAAAAACACAGAAAATACTTTCCAGTGAGTAATCTCTTTCGTAGGTCGTTATTTTATGCTGGGTGTCAAAATCCACCCACCACGGCCTCAAACGAGGTCAAGACAAACATTAAACCACTGTCTGACTCAGGTCGAATACAGTACGAATAACGCACTATTAGTTACTAATTCTGCCTGTTTGATTTGTCTGCATTAAAGGAATGTGATAGTATAAATATGGGGAGTCTGTGAGATCACTCTGGTTGTAAATAGTGTCAAGTTTCTTTCTACAATGTGCACATGGACCAGACTGTGTGTTAAAGCAGTAACTTGTAGGGGCTAAAACGATTTCTAACCAGGAGATGGTGCTGAAACTATTCGATAACAGAGACGCCTTCTGCTGGGACACTGGAAATGTGCAATACCACACTATTTCAGCAGGTGTCCGCCGAGGGCAGGAGCTTTCTGTGCTGCTCAGAGGTGAGTGGACGCAGACTTTTACCGAGAAGCTTGTGTTTGGGTTGTGTGTTGGCTCTGCAGCCCCTCCCCCCTAATGCGGCTCCATAAATATCCATGTGACCGAGGGAGCATATGTGGGGAGCTGGGCTTTTCTTTTTAAATCGAGTTCAGACATTACTTTTGACACCTTGATTGGGTCGCGTTTGCGTCCTACAAAACAGGCCAAAGACGTCTACCAGTTGACAAAAAAGTGCAGCTCAGAAAGTAGGCATAATTGTAATAAATGTTAAATAATAGGCGACCAGACCTTTGATCATTATAGTGTTTACAGTCAGAGGGAAAAGGAACAACTGCATATAAAACGAGAAAGAAGAGAAATGCAGAATTACAAAAAAAATCTATAAAGTTCAACTAGAAATGTGATGTGATGGTGGTAAAACGTTCTCTCCTTCTTGTGGGAAACTAAAATGCACACTGTGCATAAAAACCGTTATTTGTTTCTTTATCTCTAGGAGCGCTAGCTGTTTGGTCATGTGACGTGACGTCACCACTCTCATGGATCAAATAACACGATGACGCTGCAGCCAGTCAAAACAGTGGACAGTTCTGATGATTGACAACAGTCCCGACCAATCAGGTGCCGCTGAAGGTTACCATAGTCCAATCGAAACTTCCGCCGTGACAAAGGTAGGTTGTAATCCCAAGGAAGAAAACTGTGTTTGGTTAGTTGCGTCGCCCGGAAAACCGCTACTTGACCGAGGAAGGCGACGCTCTGATCGGGAACATTTTGCTTCGGCTCGTATTCCACTAGTTACTCCATCTCCATATTTTTCTCGACGGAGTTGAAATGTTACATTTCCGGTCGACGGTAGCGCTTAAGGAAGTATTGCAAACCCAGCTGAAGCGGCCGTTGACAGCTCGAGTCGGTGGCGTGAGCGCCGCATCTTCGGATGCGAGGTCTGCCGGCAGAGGGACGGTGTTTGCCGGATGGAGATTTCCGCAGCACCTCACCAGAAAGCTCGGCGTGAGGGGCTTCTGCACCAAGGGGGACGGCCACAATGAACCCGCCAAGGACCCGTCTGCAGAGAAGTGAGTAACGCTGGCGATTTAACATGGCGATGATTGGCGATTGAAAACAGTGAATGGATTGTATTTGATTTTATTGGAACCCAACTATATTTACGCACAGAGTAAATCCGCATTATGCACAGCCCGATTAAAACCCTCATGGTTTGCGGTGTCACATTTAAAAACAAGCCATGATTTAACTAGCTTATCAGAGGGCTCAGCCGTTAAGTAGCTAGCTTAGAGGACGGGCAGCCAGGGGACAGACCACGGAGCGACCGGTGAACCCTGTGCTGACCCACGGAGACCGGCTGGACTGGGCTGGGCTGGGCGGGGAGTGACCGGCTGGAACGTCTCTGTGGGCACCGCTAAGTTAGTTAGCAACCTGGGCGTGATGGCTGGCTGGAGCGTCGAGTTCCGTTATCGGACAAGTATGTTGCTCAGAGCAGATTTGAGCCTTTCAGACTGTAATGATGTGACGTACGCGCACTGACCACTTTATTAGGTACATCTGTTCAATCTAATGCATCCCACACTCTGCAGCTCGTGCATGAAAGCATTAGAACCACCTCTTAATATAATGCACTTCCCCCACTATGACCTCAATAGTAAACAGTAGCGAATCTAAGGATGCAGCTACATTTTTTTAGAATAAATGTAATTCATGGTTCATACAGGGTATGATGTCACAAATGGCACATGTGCTGGAAATTGAGGACTGAATTACAGACCAGTAAGATGGTTTGATTGTCCACTAGCAGAGTATTACTTTATTATGAGAGCGCAGATGAGGATATTATTGAGTGCATCTGCTGGAGGTGAGTGTTTAACAGGATGGTCTGATGACAGAGACGTAAGGCTGAGAGTCCTCATGGTGACAGGCTGGGTGCAGATTAAAAGCTGTTAATGACTAAAAACATCACCACAGGTCACAGTCTCCACCTATTGACATCGCTTAATATAATGATCCAATCTGGAAAATGGTCTAGTTTGCTCTGCTTCTCACAGTGAAGTGATGCAGTGTGTTGAACACAGTGTGAGTGATGTCCTACATTTCCCAGAAAGACCCCTCGCACAAACCCTAAACTCTCTTGTACTGTAGCTGATGCTTCAGATTATCTACAAACCCACTCGAGCTGCTGCAAACATCTGCACATCAATCCTAAGGTTTGTCCTGAGGTCAACAAGGATGTAGAAACTAGTATTACCTGGGTTCTGGACAGTCCACCTGCACTGTAGTATTTACAGGTACCTACTAGGGAGGTCACACTAGTTCTTTTTGTAAATCTTTAAGTACAGATATCCAGAGCTGCCTCTATCAATTACATGTTTTTCTGCATAAAATTCTGTGATAACTGAGCGTTTGTGACCCTAACTAAGGGTTAAAAACTCCACAGTCCGAAGAGATTTCACAGACTGTCAGCTAAGACAAAGACAAACACCAAATGCTCACATTTGAGAAGCTGGGACCAGCAAGTATGTGGCATTTTGCTTCAAAATATGCAGCAATCACAAAAATGTGGTGTAACTGAAGGCTGCCCCCTAAAAGTCTAGCACAGAAAATGAAACCCTCAGAAAGGTTTTTGCCTCCTTTAGCATCCACTTCAGTTGTGATGGCAGCCTCTACACCAGCGTGTATCCTCCCTGTCCCAATAAAACGCCTCATTGCCCCTTTAGGCCAACGTTGCTTCATTTGTTTCCGTTCACAGACAATTTGCCTAAGCTCTCATGTTGTCACTAACATCTGGTTTCCCCTGGAGGCTAATTCTAGTGTTGGTCAAGCTTGTTCTGTCAGGTATCCACAGTAGATCTGAGTGTTTTACAGATTAGAGTTGGCTTCATGCAAGAGGAGCCAGCTTCAGCATCTGATGAACACTTCAGCTGCTGTTTGGTGCTACTCACAATCAAGCAGCTATTTTCCTGAAAATTTAGTATTTTACTTAGCATTTTCTTAAGTGTGTGAGAAATTAATGCAAACAGCAACAGCTTTGAAAATGTGAGAATTCCAACTTCTCTGTGTTTTATATGATTATAAATGGATCATATTTTTGTTTTAGACTTTTTGAGGTTGGACAAACTATGTTAATTCTTTAGTCGACTCACTGAAAACTGTGCAGCGTGTTTCAGCGTATTTCATATTTGTTACAAGCTGCTGAAGTGTAAAAACTTTTTTCTGTTTTGTGTTTTCGACAAAAAATAGATTTGATACGAAGTGTCACAGCACGAGAACAATAACCGGTGAATAGATTCACTATTAGAAGTTCTGTTACAAATAAGGTAATTACCAAAACAATCTCCATAATGAGCATCTGAAATACACAGTAGATAAATTTACATGTGAAAATAACGAATGTGACTTACTGTGAGATTTTGTAGATTGAAATATTATAAGACTAATGATATGAAATAAAATCTGCTGTAAATGTCACTGCTACAGTAATGTTTGCAGCCACTAACGGTATTGTTGTCCATGCCCGACGCACCAGGCTGTTACCAGATTAACGAGGGTTAAAGGTCAGTAAATCAGCCCCGTATGACAAGAACATGTCTTTTTGGACTAATATCCGTGACGGAGCGTTTGAGTTCCCAGGAGCCCAGACATCACTCAGCCTCGACTCCGTCTGGTTATGAGGGACCCGAGGCTGTGCTCTGGCTAATCGGGGGTTAAAAATATTTGTAATGCAGGGGAGCTTATCCCGCCCACGTCATTTTTCCATGGTTTTTGCACCAAAGCCTGCGTGTTGGCATGGGGCCCAGTGGTTGTCAGGGCCTCCAGGAGCAGATGAGTCACTTGCACAGATTGATTTGTTGCAGCTCCGCCTCTCAGGGCTCCCTGTCTAATGTCTGCCTCCAACCCTCAGCAGTTTGTCACGTTTATGAGGCCGACAGATCAGCCCCATCGATCTGGCCAAATGCATCCTGCAGACGCTAAAGATGTGTCCATCCCGATACAAACCTTCAAAGGTTTCACATGAATAAAAAATCTACAGTCTGCAAAGCGCCAAATCAACGTTATCACCACATGTGAATAACACAACCCTGTTTTTCACTGAAAGAGAATTAAAAAACTCAAATCTCAGGCTGCAATTAGCAGAGTATTTTTTAAGGATCTACAGACAGATCTCGGTTTGTTCCCCGCTGGTAAAGACTTACAGACTGATCGGTGTGAAGGAAGACAGCTCTTCAGTGGCGCTGCGTGATAGAGGCAGCAGGATGGGCCACAGAGATTTTTATAGCTCAGTGTAGCATTTCAGAGGAGCTGCAGGAAGAACGGCGTGTGTGTGCTCACAGTCTCCGAATGACCTTTAAAAACACGGCGAGATGGAAGCTGGGGGGGGCTAATGAGAGCGGCCGAGGTGGATTAATAACGTCATCCGGGCCGGTCCAGATGTTCAGTGTCCACCTTTAACCTGCAGCTGATGATGATCCCAGAGACAACATAGCCTCTCGTGTCAGTACTGTTTCATGGCAGTTTGAGGCAAAGTAGCTGTTTTTTTTTTTCCACTCTTATGCTTATTAATATTACTGTACACGTGTGCTTATGCTGTTGCCACTGTTACTAATGCAGCATTCTTCCCTCTTCTCTCCCCGTTGTTGATCTGCTTGATTTGCATTTGTAAGTATGTTTCTATTTCCTTTTAGTTTTAGTCCGTTTTTGTCCCGTAGAAGTAGAGGTTTTCTGTGGAAAGCCGACAACCGCTTGTACCTTCAAATGACCTCACTTCCTCCCAGCAGCTGTGCTTGAATCCCCTTCTGCCTTCCCTCCATCCATCTCTCCATCCCCGCATCCTCCCTACAATCCCCCTCTCTGATGTGTTTTCCTTCCTCACCAGCAGGCATCAACAATCCATTAACGAGGTAAAAGATGGACCATGTCAGCAAACAGTGAATGAATGAAGAAAGCACAATATTATTTTGAGTTCAGTATTAAAGTCCCACGTGTAGGACGATGGGGAACTAGGACTTCCACCAGAAAAAGCCGTGTAATGGCCCTTACAGTCGGCTAACTGCCAGTTACCTCGACTTATCTGTGCTAAGCTGAAAGCAGCAGGAATATCAGCCATGTTGATGTCACGTTCAGTCGCTGCTTTTACTCTGAAATGAAATGTAACTTATTACTGAGCCATTAAGGAGGCCTTTTTGGCTTGAACGCTGGCCTCAGCCGACACATCTCAGATTGACTACATTTATGTTGAGTTTCCTGTTTATCTGGATTGTGCCTCTAAGCAGTTGAATTTTGATTCATCGCCTTCATGAAATGGTTTTAATGGAATCAGCGTGGCTCTCACCGTATTACAGTTGTCAGTTTTAATAATCGTTCATATTCTCAAAACTCACTGCAAGAAACTCTTAGTCCTGAATCTGAAACTGCTAGATTTCTGCTTTCCCCCAGGGGTTTTTTTTTTTCATAAAAACTTCTTGTTAGCTGCTGAGAGGAGCCTCCTGCCGACTAAAGCTTTACCTTCAGTCGTCCTCTCCCAGCAGGAAAGCCAGCGGCCCATGATGCATTGGAGGACATCGTGAGCCTGGGCATCCAAAACTTTGCACGAACCCCATAAACATAGCAGAGATCCTGGTGTGAGCTGGTGGCCCCGTCTGCCTCCTGACACGCTACTGATTCCCCCCCCCCCCCGGAGATGATGTAGCGTGGAAATGCTGCTTAGAATATCAGCCAGGCCAGAGTGTGACATTATGGGCTGTTGCCATTTTTATACAGTTTTGGCTGTAAAGCTTTAGATGTGCCTGCACCTGAATTTTATTCCACTTAGACCGAGCCAGAACTGTTTCACCCTGTTTCCAGCATTGTGCTAAGCTAACTGTCTATTGGCTGAAGCCTTACTCTACATTTAATGGAAACGAAACCAAATCGGGGACAAAGACTACAATGTTAAATGCCGATTGGCCGTGTTTCTCTGCTCGGTCCAGCTCAGTGTGCAGGAAATAAATGCTGCACACTTTGTGAAGCTGGGTTTCTGGAGCAGCCACATTAGAGAGTGTTACAGTCATTTACTGTGACACTGGTCGTTTGTTTCCCAGCCGCTGAACAACGTGGCCTCAGCGTGCCCGAGGCCTTGGCAAGCCCCCACATTACAGCTGCAGCATGCATCACAATTCACAGAACGGGCTTTAACTCAGCCACGCTGCAGCTTCACAGCGCGAATGAAGGTGGTCTGTGTGTGGTGCAGACCCTCAGCCTCCAGGGTTTATCCAAACTGTAACTGGATAAAACAATCAGTCATCACTAAATGAGCAGGTCCGAAGGGTTTAGGGTTTCATTTTTAATTCGAACTAAGATTCCTGGCTGGTGTTCTGGCAAAACCGTTAACATTCGACGTTACACTGGCCTCACGGCAGAACATTGCCCTGTGGAAATGTCCCTGTGATGACAATACTTTTCAGCTGAACTGAAAAGATTCTTAACTTGCTGTGAGTGTTTCAGCGCAGACACCTGGCAGCTCTGTGTTTGCAGTATGTTGTAGTGTAAAAGCCTTTTCCACAGGTTTTAATGCTGAAGTAAGGCCATTGTAAGGGGACGTTTACCAATGCAGTGTTACAGTTACTACTCACCCCCTTCTCCTTGCAGTCAAAATGCTTTTTCTCCTCCCTCCTGCTGCAGTTCCCCTCCATGTTTGTACTTCTGAAAGGCATCTCTGTGCAATCTATTTTGTTTCTCACACTATTGTCCGTGTGGTTCTACTTTTCTTCCCTGCAGGAGAAGGAAGGCCGGCATCCTGCCCAGCCTGGAGGACCTGCTCTTCTACACTATTGCAGGAGGCCAAGAGAAAATCCCAGCGCACAAATTCACCACGGTGAGTTATGTCTGAGGCTCGAGGCAACAACTTGCAGAGAACATGACACTGGAATAACGGGCACAAGTGCCACATAACGAGGAAAGCAGAGAAGCAACATTTGGAACAGTTTATAGAGGGAAAATAGGAGAGAAAAGAAAAAAAGGTTGGATGTTTTCATACACAGATTTCTGGTTTGGCTGCATAACCATTTAATACTGCGAATAGTCTAAATAATCTAGATGTAAATAAGAAGATGAGCGC
The DNA here is from genome assembly GCF_033026475.1 of Channa argus. Classification (NCBI taxonomy): domain Eukaryota; kingdom Metazoa; phylum Chordata; class Actinopteri; order Anabantiformes; family Channidae; genus Channa; species Channa argus. The sequence goes on from NC_090200.1 coordinate 3,142,340, forward strand.
ACGTTATAAAATGAGCACAGTTATGTCAAATGTGACAGACAAGTGCACGTTGTTAACAACCGATCAGCAGTGAACCAGCCTTGAAGCTCTGTCCCTGGTTGAATTATGAGCAGCATAACTCCGCGTGTTAGGTTCTTCACGAGCCTCAGTTCACGGCTCATAGCTTTATCGATTTGGTGCCAGCCGTTCGTAATCATGACGTCCTCCCTCCTCTGTGGACAGGCTCTTAAAGCCACGGGGCTTCGCACAGGAGACCCCCGGCTGAAAGAATGTATGGAGATGCTGAAGGTGACCTTGAAGACGACCTCCGATGGAGCGCTGGACCGACACCTCTTCAAAAAGTACGTTTTCATAAGTAACCAGGGAGACTTTTTTTTTTTTTTTCCTAGAAATACTGAAAACAGGTTTTTTTATTTTTATTATGATGAATATTGTGCAGCTTTATATCTGTGCCAAAGGTGATGTTTGGAAGTTACAGTTATTCAGGAATGAAAAACACTCAATGCACATCTTAAATTACGTTGACCTCATAATGTTTGGCATTAGGGGTCCTGTTAAGTAACATCCACCTTACTGCTCTGCATGTATTAGCAGCATCAATCTTTCATCACAGTCTATCTTAAGCATTAGTAACGCTGGTCAGAGTCCTCTGCACCTCCCTGTAACGGAAACAGGTCAGTGCACGTCATAAAATATTCATCCCTCCTCAGTTTGCTGAGCGGAGTTTGTTCACCAACGGAACTGCTGGGTGAAATAATAGGACCCTTCAAGTTTTAGAATTTTTCATAAGTTTGTCTTTATATTGCAAATAGAGATGCACCTAAAGACGGGCTTCTCTCTCATAAGGTGTCACTTTATATGTAAATTATTCATTCGAATTGCAAAATTGTTGCTGACTCGTTTGACTTGACCAACTCAGCTTGGGAAGTGGGGCTACTGACTCGTCAGGGAGCAGACCCCAGAGCCTCCTCGGGCTTATTTATAGAGCTCAGCCTGACAGAGGAAGGCTCGCGAGCGGGCGGTGGATTGTTGCGTGTTTTTGCTCTGCAGGGATCCCGTGTTCCAGGGATTAGGTGGGGTCTGATTGAGTGAAACATACAGTAGCCGAGCCACAAATCTCTCGGCTACCCGAGAGACCCAGGTTCTGCCTCGAGTCGTGTTTCCACCATCTTTGTCCAATCGGAAAGGTAAAACGGATCACGACAAAATCTGGAGGCTCTGACAGCATTTGGGAGAAAAACAAAACCACACATGACACAAATGTGCAGCACCTGCTGTGAAATATCAGAATGTTGACAGCTCCTTAAAAAAAAAAGGTACCAAGGGATTTTAGCCTGGAAATAAAAGCACTGAACCACAAACACAAAATAGATAAGTCCCCAGCATCTACATCTGCAATTTAAGTCAATGTAATGATCTTCCTGTTTGCTGAAAACCTGAATACATTTTCTTGCATCCTGCAGCATTATTATCACTAGAGAAGGCAGAAGAGGACTAACCTCAGCTGTCGTCTCATGTCTCCTCTTAGATGTGTCCAGAGCAACATTGTTCTGCTCACCCAGGCCTTCAGGAAAAAGTTTGTCATCCCAGACTTCCAGCCCTTCTGCGCTCACATCGACGAGCTCTATGAAAATGCCAAAAACCTCCCTGGAGGGCAGGTGAGCGTCAGCTACTTCTAAACCAGATCCAGATAATGCTTTGCTGTTTTTTTTCTCTCTGGACTGAATGAATTAACGGGAAGCCTGGAGGTTATTCAAGCCTCTGTGCATTCAGTCCAAATCTTTCTGCAGTGCGATATTTAAAAACTGCTGTGCCACGCTGCAGGTGGCAGACTACATTCCCCAGTTGGCTCGCTTCAGCCCAGACCTGTGGGCCGTCGCCCTTTGCACCGTGGATGGTCAGAGGTACGATTCAAGTATTTACTCCGTGTATCGTGTACATGTACCTGACTTAGAAGGTGTCTTCAGGATTTATGATTGATATGTTGACAGATTATTTTTTTTAAGGTGGATTTCCTACATGGACCAGGCATCATGAAGCAGGTTCTTGCCTTGTGTTTAAGCTTGCACCTTTGCTGGCACCTTTGTGTTCATGAGAAGCTGTGAGGAGCAGCTGCAGAGGCTGAACTGTGCTGGAAAACAGCCACTGGAAACGAGTAGATCGTACAATGTGCATCCAGAATCACTTTGAATGGCTTTGTTGTGTATCCTAACATGTAGGGTTAGAATTGTGGCCTAGGAGAAACATGACAGCTGCATTAAATGCTGAATTATCCCTTAACAATTTGTCTTAAACTGTTGAAGTACAAATGATGGATTTAAATTTACTAGTGATTGTTGTTTTATGGTTCTTGGTTGTTTTTTTTTTCAGGCACACTGTGGGCGACACCAAGGTTCCCTTCTGTCTGCAGTCATGTGTCAAGCCGTTGAAATACGCCATCGCTGTCCACGACCACGGCACCGAGTATGTGCACCGCTTCATCGGCAAAGAGCCCAGTGGTCTGCGATTCAACAAGCTCTTCCTGAACGAGGACGGTGAGGACACTCTCCGTAGCTGCTCCCCACGCCGGTCTCGGCCGGCTGTGGCCGAACTTCCTCCGCGACCTCGCGTCGGCTCCGTAAGAGGATCCGTCTCACGGCCTCGTTGCCAGGGAGCAGTGATGAATAGTTAACGAGAGGCTGCAGAATCAAACAGAGCGGCCTGTGTGTAACAGAGACACAATAACCCAGACAAGCAGCAAGCTGACGCCACGTGGCTCAGTAAGAGACACAGCAGAGACAAGGAGACTCTGTTTTAGAAAGTCTCTGTCTTGTTGTGCTGGGGACGTCCCTCAGATTATTAATGCTGAGTTTGAGTTTTATTTATCAGGTGATGTTCACACTCACAGTGTTTGTGTGTGTTGTGCCCTCAGATTAGTTTCCTTCTGTCTCTCACAGTGTTTCTCTGACATATTATCAATTATTCTTTAATAATCAGTGAATTACGCTCAACAGTAGAATGAGATCCAGCTTGTTTGTCTCTGATGCTTGAAGTCAGACCGTTTTGTGTTGACACATTCTCTCGGCTTTGTTTAGTTTTCTCACCGTGATAAAATGGTGAGAATTGGTTGGAAGCAGTGCGCTCGTCCAGTCTTTTTAAAGGAAACTGCTGTTGCTTCTGCTGCCCAAATATTCCAGCTGTTTACCTGTTTGTTCTGGGAAGTTGCATAAGGAGATAAAATCACCGAGGGGATGTGGCGTAACACTTTGTGCTTTTTACCTCGGATTATTTAGCCGGGGTTTCACCTCCAGCTCAAGCACGTTACTAAACTGAACGCGTAGGATTATTTCTACTTTTATAAAAAGGCAAAAAAAAAAAAGCATCAGTTACATCTTTGCTTCCTTTCCTCTCTTGCAGATAAACCACACAACCCCATGGTTAATGCTGGCGCCATCGTCTGTACGTCCCTCATAAAGGTAAGCTGCATATGACCCCCTCCCCCAAGTTAAGCATCATTGGGAGCATTTATTTTGGAATAGAGGCTTTTTTTTATTTTTTAATTCTACCGTTTGTCAGTTTACATTTTCCTACTGCAGCTATACAGTCTGGCAAATTTAAAAAGATCATCTGTGGAGCGTGTTTCTGGCAGATTAGTGTGTATGAAAGGATTTAGTCGCAGTCAGCTCAGCAGCTTTTAGCAGAGAAACTGTTCTGTTACCTCAACGTTTCATTACATGTCCTGCTGCAATATTAACACAAGAGCACCACCTGCTGATTTAAGGCTCCAATTTAAAAAAAAGTGAGGGAAGACTGAAGCATAGCTGTGACTGTCTTTCAGACATTTTCAAGACATTTCTGTCATTTCCTGAAACGACAGACCTGGAACTCTCCTCCGTTATCTGGCAGGTTGTGCTCACTGCTAAAATAAAGGACAGAGCGAAAGATAAAATCCTTCAAGCCCTCAGGAGTCAAAACCCTAATTCAGGTCTTCGCATGTAGATGTAGCACTTTAGTTATTTGTTTAGTGGTGGAAAGATGTGGGGAAAGCAGACCTGTGTTTGGTGTTGTCCATCCAGTGGGAATGATGCTCATAATTCTTTCGATGCGATGCCCCTCGGTTTGTGCAGCATCCTTAACTTCTCCAGACGTATGAGGGTCACTCCTGCATGACCTGGCCCCCAGTCCCACTCCGTCTCAACCAGTCACTCGTAAGATTCCTGCCGATGAAGCTCGACACCTTCCATTATTTAAAACCAGGTTTTGTCAGGTTGTGAGCTCAGATCTTATTTGCAATGTACCTTCTGAAGGCTCGTTGTGTGCTTTTATGTGTTGTTGCATATTTTCCAGCATTAGGATCTTTGGGAAATTATGACAACTGCAACAGGTCAATGACCTTGGTAATTTCTTACCTTTTTTCATAAAAATCTTTCCCCCTCTTTGGTCTGGATTTGTGAGCAGCTCTTAGCCTCCACTTGGCTGTTGGTGAATGTTGTCAGTGCTGCTTCTATTATTTTCACCTGCATCCTCCGAACTGTTTATACGTCGGGTTATAAACAGCTCAGGCACCGGTTTTATGTCATACTCCATTCTTCTGTTTGTCCGCTTTGGATTTCAGACTTTAGCAGTGAGTCACACTCACGTAACTTTAGTCTCTGCTGTTAGACGAGCAGAAATTCAAATTTTACTCATCAGTAGTTGGATTAAATGTGCATCCACACTGTGGGCAACGTGGCAAATGACGTGGAGACAGCTTCGTCCTTTGTATATGAAGTGGCTGTTGGCCCTTCAGGTAAACGACAGATAAACAGGACGTACTAGAGGAAAGAGGTGGAAGACAAAGGCTCAGCTCCACTTTACATCAGTGGATAAATCCAGCAGAACAACATGAGTCAGTCCAAACCATGCTGGTCGGAGATTTTGTTGTCAGTTGACAAAGTAGGTGAAACGGGTTTCAGATGCCTTGTAGCTACAATTATTTAATTAGCAACCAATCTAATAAAGGATTCATTAAATCAATAATCCATCAGTCTATGAAATAACAAGAAAAAAACCCTCAAGCGTCTTTAGCACAGTGACTTGGGACATTTTCTTTATTTTACTTGGCCACAATGCTTAAGGCCGCGTGTGCAGGTCAAGAATTTACATCATCTTAGGTTTGTTCTCATTGATGGTACTTTGATGTCATCGAATGCGGTGCAGAGCATAGAAGAGTCTGAAAATCTTCCAGGTTTAATAAAAGTACACGAAATGTATGACGCGCACAGCTTCCTGTCTACTCAACCTGACAGTCATCACGAGAAAGAAAGTGTGCACAGCTATCACAAATGCTATTAAAATAGAAATATTAAGAAAATATTCTGTGGTTGGAGAGAAATCGTGTTGCTCGCAGTGTGAATTCTCCCTAAAGTCGAGTAAACTAACTCACGGCTTGGTACAAAAACACATGATCTGATCAGCGCGACACCATCTAACCATCATGTTAGTGCCACAGACGCAGACGTTGTTTGTCCAGAACTCAACCTCTGAGCGAATTAGCCCTTTTCCTTCACCTCCTCCATCTCCAGCTGCTCTCCCACCTCTAATCTGAATTCATCCGGTGTCATGACTGCTTTGTTTGGTCACATGACTGCTCGATTCTACTACGGTAGTGATGCAAACCTGTTGTTCAACCACCCAGATCAGTGGTGGTGAATCCTGGGCCCTGTTGGTTTTCTGACTCTTCCTGCACCTCCCACTGCTGATCACCTGGCTCAGGTGTGTGCTCAGGTGTGTGCGTGACGAGCGTTGTGCAGCAGGGGTAGTGGGAAAACCAGCAGAGCTGGGTCTTTGCCAGGCCTGATCTAGAGGTTAACAGTAATAACGTCATGACACGTTTTAGAATTTGTATTTATTTACTGAAATATTTTACTAATGTTGTTGTTGTTGTTCCGTTTGTGTTTCAGCAAGGGGCGAGCAACGCTGAAAAGTTTGATTATGTGAGTACGACTGCTGCTGTGTGAAGAGTATTTTCTGAACAGACGGATTAGACGGATACAAAACAGCTGCTCTGGTTGAAAGACACTTGGCTTTTCAAGCTGAGTCGAAAGGAGCATCGAAGCAGCTGTTTGCTGTTTAGCAACTTTCTGTCTGATTTGAAGCCAAACGTCTTCAATGTAACATGTAAAAAAAAAAACAGTAAATATTAAAGTTTGAAAAGCTACAACCAGTGAACAATTTGCTTTTTTGCATTAAAACATTAACCAAGTGGAAGTTAGGTTTATTTGTCTGGAAAATAATTCCTCAAACTAAACCAAATGTAAATAAAAGTTGGGGAATCTGTTGGACGTCCAGTCCTGCTCTAATAGCATTTTACAGTATAAATGTTATTTTCTAACTTGAGTCTGTCCAGTCTGGTGTATTTATTCGTTTGTTTCTTTGACTCTGTTGCTGTGCAGGTCATGAACTTCATGAACAAACTGGCAGGAAATGAGTATGTGGGCTTCAGCAACGCCACGTGAGTCAAACATCACTGAGCGCAGTGCGATTGTCTGTCAGGTGTCACATAAACCAGTGAATGCATCTCTGTGCTACTGATGTGTTGTGGACACGAGCTCGTCCCCTCCCTCTCTGTGTGTCGCAGTTTTCAGTCGGAGCGCGAGTCTGGAGACAGGAATTTTGCCATCGGCTACTACCTGAAGGAGAAGAAGGTGAGGTCGAAGGTCAAGTGCAGCTGAGGAATGAGGAGGGACATCATTCGCTTTGTTGTGTCCTTGTGTTTAGTCTCCGATAACCAAATTAAAAGCCACATAATTCACCTTTGGCTGTTTTAGGACTTAAAATTGGACATATTGTCATGAATCAAACAACAGATTTGACTGACATAACATTTTACTGCGTTTAACTGTTTTGTTTTTTTTTTTTTGCTGTTGTACATTTTACTCTGCTTTTATTTGCTGGAACTGGTCTGTAATTATTGCATCATTATGTCATTTTGTCCTTTGGTTAGTGTTTCCCCGAGGGAACAGACATGACCTCCATCCTCGACTTCTACTTCCAGGTAAACGGGGAGGGTAGAGGATTATTCTGAGAACGTTAGATGAACGTAGGCGTCGTGGTTTATTTCCTTCGGTAATGTTTCGGTAACAGTCCATTTCATCATGACGCCTGAAGACCTGTGCATCAGATGATAACTTGATAAGAGGCTTGAAATCAATTTCTGTCAATCTTCCTCTTCAGCTGTGCTCCATCGAGGTGACCTGTGAGAGCGCCAGCGTCATGGCGGCGACCCTGGCCAACGGCGGCTTCTGTCCCATCACAGGGGAGCGCGTGCTGAGCCCCGAGGCCGTGAGAAACACCCTGAGTCTGATGCATTCCTGCGGCATGTACGACTTCTCCGGACAGTTTGCTTTCCACGTCAGTATCTCCTCCACGCTGCTGTGGTCACATCGTCTCAGGTGCGTCTTGACACGTTAATCGTCTTGACAACGTGTGGTCGTCCCTCTGTTTCAGGTCGGTCTGCCCGCTAAATCCGGAGTCGCCGGGGGGATTCTGCTCGTGGTTCCAAACGTGATGGGCATCATGTGCTGGTCTCCTCCTCTTGACAAACTGGGTAACAGCGTCCGAGGGATCCAGTTCTGCACGGTAACCTCGGCTCTAACTCTCCTCTTATATCCAACTTTTAACTTCCCACCTGACTGTGTAACAAGTCCAAATGCAGCAGCTGAACTCTGCATCCTCTTCCTCTAGGACCTGGTTTCCCTCTGTAACTTCCACAACTATGACAATCTGAGGCACTTTGCTAAGAAGCTGGATCCTCGTCGGGAAGGAGGAGACCAGAGGGTGAGTCCAGCCGACATGTTGTTTTTTTATTGTTAAATTCCAAGCAGCGTTCTCTTTTTCTTTTCTTAAGCTGTCGGTTTATTTTTAGCACAAACTGTCAGTAAAACAATTTTCAGACAGTCTGCGTCACATCCTATAAGCATGATGCTGCAAGACCTTGTCTGCAGGACTTGAATCCACAACGCCACCTGCAGGACAATCGCCAGCGTTGAGGGTTGAAGCTGTACTGTCTCTGTGATCCTAAAATGTTACAAATGGCTGCAGTATATCAAACTACTGCTTCTTGTGTTTCAGGTGAAGTCCGTGATCAACCTGTTGTTTGCTGCGTACACAGGGGACGTCTCAGCTCTGAGGAGGTACAAACCTGCACTGATGCACCTTTGTGTCCACACGTTTGTTCCACCTGTTACCTGTTTGATTCACAGAAGCACTTTTGTTTGTAGCGGTTGCGCCTGTTTTCTAATGTTGGACGTGTTTTTGTCCAGGTTTGCTTTGTCCTCTATGGACATGGAGCAGAGAGACTACGACTCGAGGACGGCGCTGCACGTGGCCGCCGCTGAAGGTGAAATGCTGAGGACGTTATTTTTCATGTGACAGTGTACGTCTCTGTTTATGGGGCTGATAAAGTTGTGTGTGTGTGTGTGTGTTTCAGGACACGCTGAGGTGGTTCGCTTCCTGCTGGAGGCCTGTAAAGTCAACCCAGTTCCAAAAGACAGGTAGGACTCACTTATTAGCTTTTACTCCAGAGATTTGTGTCATGGCTCCATGTGCAGCCCCCCATCCCCCCACCCCCATCGCTCTGAGCGCTCCCTCTGTTTTGCTGCAGGTGGGGCAACACGCCGATGGACGAGGCCGTGCACTTTGGCCACCATGACGTGGTGACCATCCTCCGTGACTACCACAACCAGTACACCCCGCAGGACCCACAGAACAGCGTGACAGAAAAGCAGAACGCCGAGCAGAACCTGGACGGTATGCTCTGAAGGAGCCGACGCTCTGAAGGAGCCGACGCTCTGAGGGGGCGAAGCTGCAAAAACGAAATCCACATGTAGAAAACATATAATCGACTGTACAGTGAAACAATTCCATTAGAAGCCAACAAGTCTCATCATCATGTCATTACTGTAGTCGTTGTGGGTCTGTGTGTACTACTGTGTGTGTGTGTGTGTGTGTGTGTGTGTGTGTGTGTGTGTGTGTGTGTGTGTGTGTGTGTGTGTGTGTGTGTGTGTGTGTGTGTGTGTGTGTGTGTGTGTGTGTGTGTGTGTGTGTGGAAAGATTTTACTTTTATTTTTTCTTCTGTATTTTAGAAAGGTTTTTTTTTTTTTTTTTTTTGGTAGAAAGTAACCAGCCATCAGTTGAATGCTGGGTGAATTCAGCTGAGCCTGGTAACAGACTTTTTATGCCAAAAAGCTGAAACAGGAAGCACAGCTATTTACTTCATCATACCTACATGGTGGAACGTATCTCCCCCCCAATCGTGTGGGTTTGCTATTTATTTTTATGTTGAAGATAAAACTGTACATTGATGTAGTGTGTGTGTATATTCCTGAAGATGAATTACTGTAAATACATACGTGTGTGGAGTTGTGTTCTCTCTAAAACAGAGATGTTCTTGTTCAAATCTACTTAGATACGGATCTCGTAATTACGACATAAGGTCTCTAATTTGTTTTTCTATGGAGAATGCAAAGCGCTGCCGTAGGATTCAGCTCCGATCATGAGAGTTTGTAGACTTCACTCATAGCTTTTTACAGAAGAAACTAAAACATGAATAATTCAAAAAATAATTCATGAAATTGAAATACAGCTAACGGTTCGGCCAATTCAGTGACTCTTTTCCCCCCAAAACTGGACTTTTGTAACTTAAGGAAACGATACCATTGAGCCAGACAAAGTTTAGGATCTTTGTTGTCTGCTACATATCAGATCTGACACTGCCAGCGCTGACAGCAGCTTTCTCCTGCAGAAAGACGGAATCACACAATCATTATTTGGCCCGAATGCTACTAGTTTGATTGTAAGACCTGTTGAAAGACTACAATACCCAAGAGTCTCAGAATCTTTTGCTATGGAAAAACATTTAGCTGATTGGTTATTTACAGCTAAAGCCATGGCCACAGCTGTTTTATATATGTTTTTTAGATTGAACAGGTAGCTTTTAATGTCCATTCAAAAGAAAGAAGAAACTTCACATTCAAAGTATTTATTCTGCAGGGCAATGAACGGACTCTTATTATTTCCATTTATGTTTTAACTGAATTTTTTTTTCCTACACTGTAAACTGAAGGTCTTCATACAGAGAATGTGTTAATAACTCTGTAACTGTAATGTATCACAGGAATGATGTGGTTTGTGTGTGGACTCAGGAAGGTTTGGTCACATTTTAAACGCGCAAAATGACAAGCTTTAAAATGCAAATGGATGTTTGTTGTTTTATCTGCAATGTGCAAAAGAATCTGTCATACTTGAAATTTTGTGCAGATTTTTAATTAGTTTTTGCGTTTTTTTTTTTTGTGTTTGTAGTGTGTTGGAAATTTTGGAAGCTGTCTGTACAGACAAACCAGGCAATTAGTGTGTCTGCAATAGTAATGTACAATCCAACTGTGTAATGTCTTTCAGGTTGGGGTCATTTAAATCTAATCAGAAGAAGCATGCATTCAGCAAATGCATTTTAGACCAAATTAGCAATAGAACTGTGATGATTTTTAAGTTATATAATTAGCAATAAGATTTGACTTTGATGTGAAATGATCCAAACCTGCAGCTCGACTGAGTGATTTCTGGTTGCGTATGTGCAGCTGCGACCGATGTATTTTGAATGTAATGTGTCTGTTTTCTGTTTCTTCATGTATGTTTATGCTGCTTTACTTCACTGAAGTCTATTACTATTTGTTGCAGGCAGTCCAAATATTTATTCACCGATCAAACGTTTAATAAAAGTTTAAAAAGAATTTTTATGTTGACATTTTTACTATTGTCAGTTTGTCATAACGCAAACTAATATAATACATGCATTGCACAAAATGTGCAATATGTTTTATACACAATCGACACATTCCATATATAATATATAGGGTGTAATATATTTTATACATCTCATAACCTGCTTGTTATTACATAGGTTAACTATGTGTAATGAGATGCATAAAGTATTTAAATTATATTTGCATACATTTGCATACTAATACATAAATAATTACATGCTTATGACAATGTAATAACAGATTTATAACTGTGTTATAAACATGTAATAAACATGGATGTAATGAGATGCATGAACGTTTTGGTAAAGAATCACTATTAATTTGCATAAAATTTGCATCTCATTACACACATTATTCTGTTTAACAACAATGTAATAACACAGTAATAAACATGTAATAACTCATTAATAAACGTGTAATAATTCTGTAGTAAAGGCGTCATTAAGGATATAACGAGATGCATAACACTTGGTAAAATTGCCTACAATTTGCATCTCATTACACACACTTATAACAATGTAATAAGACAGTAATAAACATTGTAACATGCATCTAATGAGATGCATAAAAATGTATTCTAATCGTGCATAAATTTCACATCTTATTATATATTTAATGAGATGCTACATTTATGCATATCATATTACATGCTAACAAATAGCTGCAAAATTTTGTGAAGGCTGTGTGTGAAATACATGGTAATAAAATGTTTAAAGTATTTATCGTTTTTATACACATTCATAAATATACATCACATTCACATTCATAAATATACATCAATAAATGACTCACGTGGCAAAATGTATTCCCACTAATGTAAGAGTTTAATTAAAAAAACACTTAACTCAATCACAAGGTGGTTTAATGGTTTTTCTATTTAACTATTAGAACACAACACAAACAGGCATGATGACAGTTTCTTAAATACAAAGCTCAGGTTCACGGATGTGGACACATTTTGTGTATGACAGACATTTACCAGAAACAAACTCTTCATACACAATTTCCTATGATATTTTTCGGCTATTTTGTGCTACAGTTTCTACTTCTCATTATGCAGGATCACATTCTTACTTTTCACCTTTGGAATTTATAAGAAGTTAACATTTATTAAAAATAAGTATTTACACAAATAAAGTGACAGATTACATTATTGTAAAATTTCTTTAAGGCAGATATAACGTTTCTCTATTAGAGCTGGATGATTTAAATTTTTGTCCCATTTGTGTAATTCTTTATCCCCACTCCTGTAACAATTACAGCCACCTATTGTTTAGGTAACAGGGTCCTTGTGTTTTCAACAGAATAAGACTGGGAAACAACATAAAAGACGAATTCTGTGCACACCATGCATTTTCTTTGCTGTCTGCACTGAGGAGTTAAAATACAGAAAAGCACAGATAACATTTCATTCTCTGGTCCCCTGAAAAGTTCTGACTCCATGATTAAGGTCTCTAGACTTTTTTTTACATGATCAACTGAGATCCAAGAAAGAAATGCTTTGAAAGAAAGCACATTATGAAGATGTGGATGAAGTGAAGGCGGTTGTTTCATCTTCAGTTCTGGTCTGAAAACTCTGCACTCATCTGCAAGACAACAAGGACAAGTTAGTGAAATCTGCTTTGTTTTTAAGTGGAAGTTGACGGATGGGCAAACTTGAATATTATCCCTTTTTAAAATACATTAGCAACACAATGAAATGTTCTGAATAAAAAGGAACCTGCAGCAGCAATTGTACATTAAAAATATTTGTGCTGCAAACAGGTTTTTTTTTAGGAAAGCTGGAAAATTATTTCTATAAGTATTACTCAAAATGCAACATGCCATAAAATATAGGAATCTGTGAGTATTCATAGGTGAATTTTATACCAAAACACACATCATCAGGAATAAGATTGATATTAGTAGTGAACATGCTGAAGTTTGTATCTACATACTGGAATATACGCAGTGTAACTAACGTCCTCTAAATGTATTCAGATCAAGTCTCACAGGGACACTCCAATGATTTATTACATTTGCAAAAAGTCAGAAAGCTTTGAGACCAAACAGTCAAAGAGAAAGCAGCAGAAAAGGTGAAATATCCTGATTCAGTCCCCTGGACTGGACCCAATCGTCCTCCAGAACCCAGGAGGAATTCTAACAGTTTCACATGAAGAGGGGGGAAAAACAAATTCCTGTATAAAGTCAGTGGAGTGTCCTTTTCAGTAAGTGCTCTAATTGCTAGCGGTTAGTAAAATAAAGTGTTGCACTCATGGTGTGATACTTCATGCAGTACTCAAATGCACTTCATGTTCAGTAGTGCAACACATTAAAGTTGCATCTACCTCAGTGTCAAACTCTTCAAATCCAATCAGATTGTTCGTCTGAAAGTAGAGCAAGAAGAAAGATACAAGGACAGACATCAGACAGAGTAGAGCTGTGGTCAAATATTTGACTGTTTCATTTGAACAGTTAACTGCAGGCCAAACGAACACAAAAGCTGCCACGCGGGAAGCTGGAGGAGCTGCAGCACTCACCACAGCGTCGATGTCACTGGGACCGACGTACTGCCTCAGAGCCCTGTAGTCATCGGGAGACATTGGCATCATGTTGTCGTGCAGTCGGGATGGATGTCTGCGCCACAGGAAATGACCAAAGTCTTACTAATAACACAATGCACGTGGGATTATTTATGACTCGAGATCGTTTCGTCTGCTTACACTTCAGAGACAGATATGAGCTCCGTCTTCATGTAGCCACTTTCGGGTGGGCTCTCCACATCCATCTGCTCTATGGCTGGAGTCAAGTAACACACACACACACACGTTAAATTGAGAAAAATCCAAAAATGCTACGTTTCTAGTACACGTTTTAGTCAACGTCTTACTCTCTGAAGGTTTGGGGTAGTACTTCCCGAAGGCCTTGTCTTTGGGGATGTTGGGGTAGAGGAAGCGGAGCGGGTTCTCTGGGATGTTCTCTGCGGCCATTACCTTGTAGGTGCGGATGATGTCGGGCAGAGACACGGCGCTCAGCTCCTTCTTCGTGTACGGTTCCACCGAGTGAAAGACCGGCTTGTCTGAGCGGAGACATTATAATCAACGGAGTTTTCGTGGTAACGACATAAGCAAGTACTCGTTTCCAGTCATGTTTCGTGGTAAAATTTTACATCTCTATGTAAAGCCTGCAGCCTTTATTCCTTTAGCCAAAGCATCAGCATCGTCCCGAACTGGTTTTTGACAAACATACTGATAAATAAAAAGGGAAAAAAATTGAAAATAAAATCCAACATTTAGTATTGAGGCCAGGTAAAAATGTAGCTGGTGAAATAACTATCGTTCTGTGTTTTCATTGTGTTAGTTGTTCCGGGGCTCGTGCTCTATTTAACCGTTTAAGACTTTACCGTGCACGTCGTGTTCAATCCAGGTGAAGGTGATGGCTCCCTCCCTGCTGCTCTCGCTGAACCGGAGCAGGAAGGTTCCGGGACACTTGTCGCTCAGCAGGCCCTTCTCCCGCTCCTTACTGATGAAACCCATGATGGAGCTGCGGCACAGGCAGAAGCAACGCGAGGTTTTCAAAGTGCTGCACATGGAGTCAACGCGCAAATTAAGAAAACAATGAACTGTGCAGTTGCAGGCAGGCGGCTCACCCGTCGTTCCACAGGGACAGCAGGTGTCTTTTAATCAGATCCAGGATTCCTTCAATCCACAACCAGAAGGGGAAAGCTTTCTCATTTGCACTCTGCTGCTGGACGAAACAGACGCCGTTTAATTCAGTACAGACACAGATCAGACGCTGAGAGAAAAAAAAAAAAAAAGGATAACTAGTTGTTTGCTCACCTTGCAGAACTTGGTCCATGGGATAAGTCCATCTGGCTGCCTCTGGCCTTTGGCTCCTACACACAAACACATTCAGAAACTGAATTCACCAGTTCACAGTGCCAAAGATCGGCAGCTATCAGAAATGTGCGGGTGTAAAACTGCTGCCTCCTGACCGAGCAGTTTGTCTGCGAGCATGTTGAGCTGCTCCTGGTTCAGGCCTCGCTTGGTGACCGAGGAGAACTGCCAACTGAGGACCTCAGACAGCTGGGACCACTTCGCCGCTGGAGGGGAGAGGAAGAACTTCAGGTTCTGAGAAGAGAAGAGATTTGTTTTGAGCCAACGTCATACTTAAAAAAAAAAAAAGGATTGTTATGTTGTTTAGAATATGTTGTTTAGGTGTCGTCACCTTGGGCTCGGTGGTCAGCATGTTGTACCAGAGGATGGAGGCCCAGCCGCTGGGCAGCTGACAGACGTTGGAGATGACCACCACAGGCAGAGACATGGCCTACAAATATTACAAAGAGTGATAAACAACACGAATTCAGTCTCCTTCACCATCACAGCGGGCTCCTGTGCTCGGCACTCACCTCCAGTTTGATGTCCAGGCCCGACTGGTTGAGCTGCAGCTCGGACTCAAAGCTGAGAGAGTGGAGCTCCTCGGTGACGATCAGAGGGCCCTGAGCGAAAGCAAACGCACTAAGCTCACGCAAAAGTGTGGGAATGTTTTTCCACCCAGCTACAAGTGCTGTCGTATACGCTTCAGTTTGTCATTTTGACTTTTGTATTCGGACTCTTACCTCGTTTGTTCTGTTTCCCGCCACTTTCTGCTCTTTCAGTTGCTGCGTGAGGAAAACAAAATCGGGTTAGAAACACGTTTTAGTTGTGTTTGCACTGAAGAAATCAGCAGCACAAGGCCATTTTGAGCCATAAAGCATCAGGACATCAGGGATTTAAAAAAAAATAAAAAAATTCTGTATTTTTACTCATTTAAGAGTTCAATCAATAACTTATAATCTTTTGTTGCTCTACGTTATTCATCATTCCTACTGTGAAACAATTTAACCACTAACTAAATCTTAATATTCATCAATTTAAATAAATTAAATAAAAAAGCTGCTCTTACCAAATGTCTGAACTCGGCTGCAAGGCTGCCGTTCGACTCCTCCATGTTCATGACTTTGGTGTTTGTTCCCAAAATGTTAAACTTCCGAAACCTGATTTCACACACAAAATCCATCACGTACCGACCTCTACGTTATTTCCAGCTCTAATACTAATCAATAGTAGTGGAAACCTACTCAACCGTATTTAATCAAAAAGTGTAAATGTGATGACACGTACCCTTTTTTCTCTGTAACATCCCTGAGGAGAAGAAGGACGTATGAGATTAGCTAATCAACATGGTCAAATGTTTTATTTGAAGCAGGACACCTCGGACGGACTTACTTATCAAACACAGCCTTGACTTTGAGTTGGTAGTTAAACTCTTGCAGCTTCACCAGGAACCTGAGCGAGAAAGGAAACAGGAAGTTGGCGCTGACGTGCAACACAGACGAAAAAGGTTTCATCAGTTTTGACAAACTAAAGGAAGCACAGAGCTTCATTATTCTGTCTGAGATGTCAGTACAGTTTGAAAGGGAAGGCAAAGGAACGTTTTTGTGCATCTGTAAATTTCCTTTAGCATGAAGACTCACTCACGTCTATAATCTTGTAATCTTTAGACACGCCCGGCATTTTGTGTCTTACCGCAGTTTCACAGTGAACTGGACGCCCGTTTTCAACACCAGGGGTCTCTGTGGGTGGGTGGGCATGCAGGGCTGCCTCTCCACAACCAGAGAGCTACAAACAGACAAAGGATTTTCACAATCATGAAATATAGTCACTTAGAACCAGATAAAGAAAACTTGAGTTAAAGAGTTTCCTCACTTGGAAAGGAGATTCTTAAGGAGCTCCAGGGCTCGCGCCTCCAGTAACCCCTTCTTCTGTGGGATCGGGTCATGGTCATAGGTCAACTTCTGCTCCAACTCCTGCAGCTTCTTTAGGTGCTGACGCACCTGCTGCAGACTCTCTGCTACTGCTGTGAACCTGCAGGAGCAAGAGGAAGAGGAGGAGGAGAAAGGAGCGGAAGAACGTAGAGGAGAGATGGTAGGAGGAGAAATAAGAAGAGGTGAGAGCAGGAGAGGGATAGGAGGAGGTGGCAGGAAGCAGCAGTGGAGAAGTTAGGAGAGCCAGTGAAAGGAGGGTGAGAGAGGAAGAAGAGGATGAACACACAGGAAGAGGAGGAAGAGGAAGGAAGAAGGAAAGACAGACGGTAAAGGAGAGATGAAAAGATGAGGGAAAACGAGGTGAGGAGAAGAGAAGAGATGGAGAGGAAGCAGGAGCAGAAGAAGAAAAAGGAAGAGGTGAAGCATGAGAGGAAAGGATCGAAAAAAAGACATTGATGACGAGCAGAAGTGTGGAGACACAGGAAGGAAAGAGAGTGAGAGGATGAACAGCTAGGAAGAGGGAGAGGGGGAGGAGGAAAATGAGCCAGACATTAGAGAGGAGACGAAAAGATTAAGGAAGAGGAAAACAGAAAGGAGGAAGAGAAGAAGAACAGGGTCAGAGAGTGAAAGGAGGTTGAGGAGAAAAAGGAAGAGAAAGAAGAATAAGGAGGTGGATGATGAAAAGGGGATAAAGGAAGAGGAGGAGAGGGGAGGAGGTCACACAGGAAAAAGGATTGAGAAGAGCGTTTAGTTCATAAAGGAGGTGGGAAATGAGAATTGGACTTTGGACTACAAGGATGATAAAAATCCTAAACTAGGGATTTGTTGTGAGAAAGGGGGCGTGAACCACACCAGTTCTGCAGCTGGTCCACGCAGGCGTTGGGAGGACCCCCGATACAGGCGATCTGCTGCCGCTGCTTCCACTCCGGCAGCTCCTCCGAGATCAGCTCGGACAGCAAGGCCTGAGTGACCTGCAGCAGCTCGGACAGCTGCGTCACCACGTCCTGACACAATCAGCAGAGACACAACAGGTTCAGGGCTACGTCTGAAGACTTTGCAGAGGCAGGACAAACGTAACGTTCGCTTCTGGTGTGGCAGCAGCGGAGAGAGAGTACTGTACTTTCCCACTGATAGGAATCATAAGTGAGTCAAAGCTGAACACACACACACAGACAGACTTTTGAAAATGTCCATCTGAAAAAACACCACAAACCCACTTAGAAAGCTTGAACAAAGAACTTTTGTTCAGCGTCCCAGTCATCAGGTAACCGTTCAACCGTGGGTGCTCTGCAAACAGGAGCTGCTAGCCGACGATTTGGCACGTTACATCGTGTTACTGTGCCAAAACGTGCAGGTGGAGCCATTATGTGCGGTTTTGTTATTATGAGCGACCGGTTTTCGGCTCAGTTTACCGCAGGCTCGTGTTCATAGCTTTTTAAAATGTTGCATTTACCGCTGTCAGTCAGCTAATCATTATCAGACTATTAAAATTTATTAAACGAAGGATCTTATCACTGTAGGTTTGTTAGATCAGAAACCTTATCGGATTTATTTATTATGGTTTTTATTATTTCCATCTAGGCTACTGTGTGTCCAACGTGTAGCTCAGTGTAGTTTATACAGTTTATTTGGAACTAATCTAATCATACAAACTAATGAGAAGCCGACTATCCAGAATGATCTATGGTAAAAACGATCCGCTGGATCCGCTGGATGGGTAACCATGGAGATTGGAGATCTGCCCGATCAAACACAGGTGACTTTGCCATGTACCTGTTCACTTAGTTTGATTTGATGACTCACAGACGAAACGCGTGAGGGGGCTGAATGTGCCCTGTCATTAACATCCAAGTGTGTCTCTGAAAACAGGGACACACCTGTTAAACGTCCTCTGTCCTTTAAGGTGGGCAAACACACGAATACAGAAAGTATTGTAACTGTGTCCACCCAGTCCCCTAAGATCTGTCTTCAGGACCAAATACATTTTATTTTCTCTCACCACAGTAAACTACTTGGCGATTCCTGATTGTTTAGGATGAATATAATGATGGTAAAACAGAGCTAAAACCATTCGTGTTATCAATTTAATTTAATTTATTTCGAGCATTATCCAAATATCTTTAGCCTGATGAAGACTTAAAACATCAGCAGGCTGCAGTTAAAAATGATGCATATGATTTATACCGGGGAGCATTGATAAAATCACTTGATAAAGTCAGATTGTATTTTCAGGAACTGCTTGCTGTTCTCAGGTCACCTGAACTACTGTCTATGTCTTCTACTCTAGTACCAGGGTGCTGGACAAATACAGTACGACCACGATCCAATACGCTGTAACTCTGCGTGTAAGCAGAGCGCCACCTACAGACCATATACTGTAATCACATGCCATCACATGGGACTAGAGGCTGATCAATTCACGTGGCAGAGACTGACACTCAATGGCTACATCTGTAAACAAAGCTCTTAGAGTAATCAGCAAAAAAAAAAAAAAAGGGGGGGGGGGGGGGGGCGTTATCTTTGGCTTGCATTTCTGCAAATTTGCATTTTGAAACCTTTACAAATATTATTTTTTTTTAAACCACATCGCACAGCTCTGCTCACCTGTCGTTTGGCCTTCAGCTCGAAGCACATCCTCCCGACCACCATCTTCTCCTTCTCCAGCTCCTTCGGTGTCATGCCGTTCATTTCGTTCTCTGTGCAAACATCAAATAAGACCCCAGCTTCACTAGTGCTTTGGACTCACTTGCGATAATGCTTGGTAAGAAAATTAGATCTCCACCACTTTTGAGTTGATTTGTAAACCACATTTTCCTCACCTCTGTTCTTCAGTGTGTTGATTTTGAAGTCGTACTCGTCCTGCAGGTCTTCTACGTTCTTAATGTTCTGATCCGCAACCTGGGCGAAAATGCTGCAGCTTTATTACAACATTTTTAGCAGGTTACACTGCATAAATCTTTATTATTAAAGAAGACAAACAAAACCTGCTTGAACAACATATCTAACACATTTAGGTGACACGACGAGTTCAGAGGCTGGAGCTAGAAGTTCATGTATCAGAAAATAAAAGTTTGTCTCACCTGGACTCTGTCTTTCATCTCCTTCACTTTGTTGTCCAGCTTTTGTTTCTCCACCACCATGGCCGACACCGCGTTTTCGCCTTCCTGCTGCAGAAATCAAGGAAACAACAAGTTTGCCCACAATTTCCAGATGAATTTTCCCACGAAAACAAAGGCGTTTAAGCCAAAAATAAAATGAGAATGTGTTATGCATTTATGATGGGAAACCTGATCCCTGGTATGTGCGGTTTTCTACAAATGATTTTCACATTTTTGAATATTGCACCGGTTCTATGAAATCAAATAAGTGAACTCAGCAGAGGGGTTACCTCTAGACTCTTGGCACTGTCCAGGATCTTCAGCTCCTCCTTCAGGTTTCTGGAAATAATCATGGCCATATGGACGGGGTCTTCCTGGAACCGATCCTGCAGAAACAATAACTCTACGTTTAGAATCTAAACACTTTAAACTACAATTACAATACAGTCTGGTGCAGCTCAGTCCTGAAGCTGCAGCCTCTGACCTGCAGGTTCCTCTTGATCTTGCGGATGTTGTGCTGCAGCAGGAAGTTGTTCTCCAGGGCGAAGCGGCTGTGCTGGTCGTCCAGCTGAGCCAGGAGGTCGTGGAACCGAACTGTGGCCAGCGAGTCTTGAAGCGCGACAGTGTCCCTGAGGAGATTATTGCCATTATTGTTCACAGTTTCCCAGAGTCTGGGACGACATCTTAACATGCCCGGCTTAAAATTATTTTGATTTCATTGTCGTTTCAGAGTAAAATTCACATTTGTTTTTGTTTGACAATCAAAAGCCGTAAAATATTGAATTTACACTGATATAAAAGAGAATAAAAGGGAAAAAAAAGGCATTCTGGACATATGACAGTAGTTCCCAAACTGGTTGGCGCCCCCCTAGGGCGGCCCAGAGTCACAACAAGGGGGGGCACGTAAATGTAAACAGTATATGTCAGCCCTGCCACACTGCTAGCATGGATACAATTGTGTAAGGACGGCTAAGGAAACGTAGAGCTGGTTGTAAGTCAATGCCAACAGCTTCAAAGGCTGCAGGGACCAAAACAAAGACAAGAACATACGATGGGGCATTTGTCGCTCTCGGTTTCACCAGCACGTTAGCTGGTCATGAGGAGAGGCCACAGTTTACCGTGTGTCTTAGAATATTAGCTTCTGATAGTATGAACAAGTTAAGATGCCACTTCACAACCGGAATGCAAAGATAAGCCTGTTGATTCTTCATGGAAAACTGCCATGTCCAGCAGTGTGACTTTACCAAAGCGGCATCTGTACTGTTCTGCAAACACTCAACTCGCTTCTTAGAAAGTAGCGTACAGAGTTGCATAGTGTAAAACAACCAAACACTGCGGCTGAGGAATTAATACTTCCTACTGCTACTGATGTGGTTTTAACCAGAATTGATTAGCCAACAGCAAACATATCGAGCACATCTGCTGAAAGCAGAGCTGTTACACAGTAAAACTGTTCAAAGTTCCTAATGTGTCGCTCTATTTAAGAAAAAAAAAAAAACGGATATGTGATATGATACTATGGATTCTTATAGTTCTTCTGGGTTCTTTATTAAATCCAGGCAACACTTAAATAAAACTTTGCAATGAATTCTTTACGACGTTGCAAACAAATGGCATTTCTCAAAGTGTACATTTTTATCAGTCTATGCAGGGGGTGGGGGGCTTAAAAGTATTTTTTACCCACAAGTCCACTGACATGTGAGAAGGTGGAACCAGAGAATGTTTCACTGTTTTCTATTAATTTTTTTTGTATCGGACACCAATTAACCATTACTAACTGGTACTTGTACTAAAAATTAACTAGGTTCAAGAAACAATATCAATCATTATAATCATCCTCTTCGTGGCCTGACCTGTCTTAACCTTTTAAACCTAACTTGCGGGGACATTTGGGTCATAATTAACAGTCTAAAAAAGGCAAACATAGAAAATAAGGATAAAGAGCAACTTTTGGACAAAATGTCCATTTTCTCACCAATCGATGCTCTCGATCCACTTGCTCAGGTACTGTCGAATGTCCATGGGGAAGGAGTCATCGTACAGCTGGTCCACCTGCTCCAGGTACTTGCAGTCCAGCATCTGAAGCTGGCACCACTGCGCCATTGTCTGGGGAACAAGTGCATCCTCATGGTTCACTCAGGTCAAACTAGAACCTGACAGATTAATGCCAACATGGATGCGTCACAGATTTTAAAATGTGCCAATAATTTTATAAAGATTTCTTGAATATAAAGTGATGAGCTGCTTGTTTTGTTTAACTCCTTCAACGCGTCACTGCTCCCACAGCCATCAGGTTTGTTTTCCTAATCCCGAAAGTGACTGTGACGTTAGGAAATTAAAGCACTAATTAAACAATTAAATCATAATCTGTGTAGTCATTTTCTGTCCTTTCCGCAGAGTGGTCAGAGGTCAAAAGTCAGGGAGCTCTGGAGCTTGTATAAATGGCAAAGAAAATCTCCTTGTGCTCACTAGACCAAACCAGCTACTTGTTTTCTGTGCAAGAAATCAGAAATAGCGAGAGTAAAATTACACCAGGCCGTGTTCCTCTTTCTCCGTGACTCATTTCTGGTGAGGAAAACTTAATTTTCTCAATCAGGCTTTAGGCTTTTTGTCAAGGCTTTAATGGCTAAGGGTGAAAGTTAATTTAGATTTAAATGAAAAGTCAAAAGTTGAAGGAGCTTTGAGATGCATTCGCTATCAAAAGGAAAGTAAAGCATCTGAGATTTGAAAGTCTTCAACATTACGTCTTCTCTTAAACAATGCAAATAATAAATACCTGAACAAAAAGAAAAACTGATGTCAATCTTACTGATCCTCGCATGTAAAGATAAATGATAAACTACTCTTAAATAAAACATTATTTTTCAACAGACCAAAAGTGTTATGAAAGCTATTTTCAAATACAAGTGTTTAGTATCATTTAAGCTCTGAGTGATTATGTTTTGTCATCGTAATCTGGAGAAGAGAAAGTAGGGCAGCTGTTTCCATAAGTTTCATTTTCCCCGCTGACATCCTTTCTGGCTCCAGCATCAGTCTCACTGCATCCGTCAGCGAACAAACCTCACCTGGACACACGTTCCCCGTTGGTCACTTTTACATCAAAACTGCTATTTAGGTTTACTTACGTGTCTACATCACAAAGACTTCTTTTTGGGGGGGGGGGGGGGGGGCGCATTTTGGGTCTCTAGCCATGCACAGCTATTAAACAACAGCCCAAATGTGTGTAGTTAACCAGGTGTTACACTGACGATTTCCACACTAGGACAAGCTTGCGGTTGTCAGTGTAACGTTGCTCTTTAGCTAGCGCCGCAGTGGTGGGCGGTGACAGAGGTCGTCAACCGATGCAAAAAAAGTAAAAAAAAAAAAAAAAAAGTAAAAAGTCACATTGTGACTAAATTAACTGCTGCTTGATGAAATGCCAGTAGATAAACTACACATAAGGAAGCTGAGGACAGACACTTGTGACGTTAGCTAAGTTACTAATACCGTGCAAACTAAACTGCTAGGTTTAGTTGGCGAATTTAACTTCACGAGCACAAAGAGCTACTTTGGGCTAAATAACACCACAGCGTGAGGAAGTAAGTCGTTGAACTTACCTTCTATTTTCGGGAAACGTGCACAGTCTCTGACAGAAACGCGGGGCAGCAGGTGAAGCGGTTTCCCGAAATGGAGCAACGAAACTGCTGGACTTACTAGTCGACCTGGTTCTGAAAAGGTGTGGGTGCCTGACTGTGCGGAAACGACGTCAGCAAATCAGCGACTAGGTTTCGCGACATGCACCCGCCCCTTTGTTCATGACAGCCAATCATAATAAAGGACAGAGGCTGTTCCGTCAGATTGCACGCTCCCCCAAAACAACAGTAACACACATGGTGTTTTTTTTAGAACATGCGATGAGTATTAGTACAAAAAGGAATACGCACGTGACATATGTTTGAGAGAAAATAGGTTTGTCAAGGCATATATATGCAGCTATGTATTTTTTAAACAACCAAAAGCAAATGAACGTTGGATCCTCGGGGGGGACAGCCAAAAGGGAGAACAGCTTCCAGTGACCACGTGTTTTCAGAGAAACCGAAAGAAACCAGAGAAATCTGAAAGTTAAACCTGAGACAAGACAGTTTTAGTTTTATCCAAATCAGAATAGAATAGAGAACTTTATTTTCCGACAGTATATGGTATATAGAAAACAATAGAAATAACTTTTCAGATTTATGATCCCATGATCAAATTTGAACCCCATAATGAAAAATAATATGATCTTTAAAAGAAAACTCACGCTTTGACTTTAATCTTGTGAACTTGTGTATGTAAGTGTTAATATTTAACTACTTTCCCAACCTTGAGCCCAAAACGGTAAAAAAAATTGAGAAAACATTTAATTAAACTTCATGATTTTTAATAATTATGTCTAATATTTTCTCTTTTTGGAAAATATTCCATATAGTCTGTGAAGTTTGCAGATCGAAATCCGCAAATTATACGCTTCCGACTTCAACGATGAGGGGACAGCTGTCACACAGCAAAAGTCTGTGTAACACTACTTTAAAGGAATAAAAGCATCTACTGCCTCCAAATAAGATGTTTGTTCTATGCTACATAACAAAGCTAGTGGCGATATTGTTATTGTTATCAATGCACAAAAAATGGACATGTTAACTGACACTGTAGGCAAACTCCCTCCTCACATGCACAAACAATGGCAAACATTTGCAGCACATTTTTCATAATGCATTCACATATACAGAGTTGCATGTCTTTGGACAGATGCACATACAAGTCTAACTGCATTTTCCCTTTTAACTCCTGCAGTGCTTCAACCATAAAGCACAAAATACAAAATGACCTCCCTTTAAAAGCACGGTTTGGCACACCCGTGTGGCAGAAACTCGACTCTCTTATTCTGAATATAGGACTGACGTTGTTGCCCAGAAACATATGGATTTGGCGCTTGCAGCACTTGTGTGGAGCAGATTTCGACCTATAAATAAAACTTTACATCAAACTTTTCTGCCCACAATAAAAGCAAATTAGCACTCAAAGACCTGACATGGGCTAAAAAAATGATCTTACTTTACATACTTTTCACCAGCGGTTCACAACAAAACTAAAAGCACCGGCAAAATGTAAATGTATAAACTTTTATATAATCCACAGTCATATTATTAAGCTGTAAAACTCTGAAAACTAGTAACTAGTTCACAAATAGTTTTTAGTTACAGTCTCTCAAAGTTGGATATTGTGACTTTTTTCAAATGCAGTGAATTAAACTGTTTTACATCAGGTTTCCAATGAAAAACATGATAAACCGCAACACATCTTCACATCTTACACAATTAAACCAACATGAACGGACATTTTGCAGCCATGTGACAACACAAACTGTTAAAACAGTTTGCCCGGGGTCACTGCAGACTCACAAACCACTTATGGTAAAACAAAGACTTTTGGGTCAGAGACCCCCGTGAAGCCCAACAACAGCCAGGACATCTGCACTCGGCTTCAAATCGGCCAGAAACCTCCCCCTGCGATCACATTTTACACCCTTACATGGATCCTAATCTTCACTGGGAAGTTTTACTTTACCAGTGAGCGACAGCATGGCAAAGTACATTTACCCCAGTACTTCATCACTGTACAAATTTGTCCACGTGGCCAAGAGGCATCACTGTTACAGCGGGTGCGCTACAGGTGCAACAGAGCACATGTCGGCACCATTTCAGAGGCGGAACCACCAGGAAGAGGAATGAAATGCCTTTTCTTTTCTGCACAGATACACAACCCTGCAAATGTGTAGTGCAGGCAACACGTAAAACACGAATAAGCTGCAGGATGTGAGTGAGAATGAAACCATCCAAAGGCAGGGGATGAAATTAGCCTCTAGGTGTTAAGGATCAGATGAAGAAAGCTGTGTTTGCGTACAGGAAAACTCCATAGGGGAGATTTAGGTTTTGTGATGCTGCCTGGTAATTTAGCCGACTACACGAAGCCATGATGCTGCAAGTGAGGATACAACGGCCGTCTCCGAGCGAGAGACTGACGTTTACCACATATCACACAAGCCATCACAAAGAAAACTACAAAAAAAACTTCATCACTGCAGTGCTCGTGGTCACAGCGAGGAGTTTGCAAACAAGCATCGGGACAACTAGGCTCAGAGTCACTCAGTTCATGTTTTTCAAAATAAAGGCGCACATGAAAGACACCCTGCAGGGATCGCTCGGGCCAAGGCTCAAACCAGGACACGTTTTCATAAGAGAGGAGGACAGGAAGCAGCAGGAGGAATTTTGTGGGAGTATCTTATAAAAATGCCTGACGTTTATGATGTTAATAAAATTTTAGAAAATCCTTGAAACTATTGATGAAAATGTGTTTCCATCTGAGGACAAACAACAAATCCTCTCAAAATAGCTTTAAAAATAACAACACAGGTTGAATCTACATGTTTAACACTTGTTAACGTCTTGCTACGTTATAGAAGTTGGTATAGTTGGTGCTGAAATGTGAAACACTTCCTTTCCATGAGTGTCACCCAAGTCTTATTCGCTTTGGGCCTGAGAGTAGGTTGATGTGGTCCTATTCAGTCTGCTGCCGAACTGCATCTTTCCTGATGCGTGAAGAACATGCAAGATGCTCAGGTGAGCAGAAGCTCTTCGCAGTAAACTAAAAACAATAACTTAAAGCAGCTTTAGTCCTTTTTGGTAACAACAATGGGTCAGTGGATCTCATGCTTCTCATAGGTGTTGTTTTTGGCCCAAGTTGCAAGTTGTTTGTTGACAAATCACTTGCTATTTTTCCAACATTTTCTGAATAATTTCTGTGATCTCTATCACTTTTATGTCCTCAATCAGAATAGCATCTTTTGTCACGTCTTACTTTTTGGTTTCTATCTAGTTTTTGGAGGCCTTGGGCCTCTTTCAGTGATGGATTGGGTCAAATGTTGGATTTGTTTGCATAATTTTTAAGGGTTGCTGGAAACAGATCTTCTCTTCTCAATCCTAAGTCTCGCAGGAGGCCTGGATTTCCTCAGGAGCAGCCGCAGTGGTCGACCACCATGGACGGGATCTTGCCGTAGATGATCTGCTCCTTGCGGTTGAAGTAGAGCATGTTGATGGGCGACATCTTGGTGGGCGTGCAGCAGGGCCCCGCAGTGCCACGCGGGTTCGCCTTGTTCACCAGGTGAGCGTGCGGGTACTGCTGCAGGTGCGTGAACTTGCACTCGCCCGAGCAGTAGTTGGCTCGGTAACGCTTGGGCGCGATGATCCAGTCCCAGCCAAACTCCTCGAAGTCGACGGTGAGCGGGTAGCGGCAGCAGCGCGTCTCGGCAGACTCCTCATCACAGTTGAGGCCCGAGTCACGGCGGGATCTCTTGGGGCTGTCGAGGATCTTCACCTCGATGAATGGTTGCTGGAATAAAAATATATATAAAGGGATGTGAAGGCAATATCTTAGTGGACTTAACTGTACTATGTACCATAGTACTAGCATTGCTTTATTGTGTATCTGTTTTCCAAATGTGCCCCTTTCTTTGTGGATCTATCTGCTCTGGCCCCCCATTTGAAAGTTTCTAGACAGATCCCTGCATATGAGTGTGGGAAAAGTGTTTATCTCCTATGTCAAATTTTGTTAGACCTTAGGAGATATTCACATCGGATGTCCTCATTGTGGACGTACCAGTCCTTCCTCTCCCGGCTCTGCTGAGGTCACAGCCAGATCTTCTCCTTTGGAGTCGTAAGCGTTGATTTCGATCCCGTAGTTGGTCTCTGGTTGACGAAGCCAAGCCTGCAGCAGAGACTTGATGTCAATGCTCTGCCAGGAGCTGGCGCCGGCGTCCGTGTCGATCTTCAGGGAACGCACCCTTACTCGGGTGCTGTTCCCCTCCTTTCCAGGTTTGAGGCGAGAGATCTGCAGGAAGACGGCGGTGACGGCGTCGGCCGGCCGCAGGTGGACCCACAGCTGAGCGCTAAGGATGTTTTTGGGCTGGATTTTTGGGCTGAGGCCGAACAGACAACAGGAGGACAAGTCGTCCGGGGAGATTTGATTAGCTGCAAGAGAGAGAAAAAACAGACAAAGCAGGACGTTTGCGGGAGACACTGAAGCCTATAATTTCTGTCACTTTCTGAATGACACCATCATTGTAGAAACATTTTACACTTTTTCTCGTTAAATCTTGAAAAAAGTAAATTGGTTCTGAGTATTCACAATCTTCAAAAAATGAATCTCCATGTTCACTGTGACCCCTTGACCTCTAGGAACATTCAAATTCAGCAGGCACAAAGTGTCTTGTCCACTCTGTGCGTCTTTACTATTCTATTACATGTTTGTGGGGGCTTCTCTGGGGAAAATGTGTAGATGAAAAACAGGATGGATGGATCAACTTTTTTGTGTGTGCATTGTAAATATGCATTTAAAAATGTTCAGCTATTCTAATTGAATACGTTTGGATTGCGTGGTCTTAAACTAGTGTTGAAAAAACACACTGGCCACACTTTCACTCAAACTGCGTTTCAAGTCTCTTGTTTTCTGCCTGCAACAAGCTTTGCGCAAAGGATTTACGCAAGAACTTCTCCTTTTACGCACGGCGATCAGAAAGTAGAATTCATTAAAAAAACGCCGCAAACCCTTTTTGGTTGTGGTTACGTACGGTTGGTGGCCATGGTGATGATGGTCTCTGTCGTTGCGTGGTCCTCGTCTTCCACCCGCGGGTCGTACTGGTCCAGGAGCTGCATCAGAGGAGGCGCTTTGGGGAGCAGCTGACGGATCATGTCCCGGCTGATGTTGGGCGCCTGCTCGAGCCGCAGGATGCTGAGGATCTGGGACTTGATGCTGTGGAGCCTCATCTGCTTGCTGTGCTCGCGGAAGTCGCAGGCTGAGCACTGCTCTCCGCTCTCCGCCATCAGCTTCGAGGTCTGGTTCACCTCCATGAAAAATCCGGCAGAGAAGAAGACGGTCAGACTGAGCACGAAGAGCATCCTGGACCAAAGCACAAGGTCGCTGCAGTGACGCTGTCTGATATGAATCTGTCACCAGCGGGTCTCAGGACTTTATGATTAGCTGCCGGGGGGGGGGGGGGGGGGGACGGGACTTCAACAAAATGAGGGGGCGTTTAAAGAGGTAGGAATTTTGTTTTGTGCTGTGATAGTGTGTCCAGCTATAATAGAAATGTGGAAATGTGGATTTTGTGACTGATTTTTAGTTCGGAGTATGATGGCGAACTGCACTCTGAGCTCATCGGGGTTCATTCATTTCCATAAACTATGGAGACATAGACTCTTAATGTTTAACTGACAGAGGGAACAAAATCCCAAACTTGAAGGTGACAATATAAAACTGTCATAATTTATGCTGAGACCCAATGTTGGGAATTGTATAAATTGTAACCTCCCCCCCCCCCTCCCCAAACCTATGCCACAGGCATGAAAAGCTGCAGTTATGTAAGGTTTAATTAAGGTGTTTAATTATCGGCTTCTCCTCACTGACGGATGGAGCATTTAAGTATCTGTTGACAGCAGAAAAGAAGCTTTTGAAATCGTTTTTAAAGGCTTGAAGTATTAAACGAGTTTAGATCCTGTGAAACCTTTTCTTGATAAGTCCAGGGCCAGAGGGGGGCCAAAAAGGGGTCTCTGAGCACCCCAGGTGCTGCCCCCTGCCAGAACGAGATGGTGGGACGTGTCTGCTGTCCAACAGAGATGATCAAATCTGAAGCTAAAAATAACTCACTACCATTCTAAAGAAAACATGTTTTTTACCTGTTGGAGGTATTTTCATGTTTTCTGTCACCGAGCAGATTAGGAATTGGTAGATTATTATTTTGTTCATGACTTTTTGGAGTTAAAAACGTATAATAAGTTGACTGCGCACACTTACACATTTATCATTAGAGAGGCCTTGACGTAAAAATTGTGGAACATTTTCCACCTACTTTTCTGCAACACTGCGCCGCCTGAAATCGTCCATTTAATCCAAGTTGAATATTGTTTTGGAAAATGTTGACATTGGGTTCAATTTTCACCTCGTACCACATGATACCTGCTTCTTTATATTGTTGTTAGCATTTGGCCTGTGTCTTGTCAAACTGGTTCATATGGCATGTAAACAGAAACCTCTCTGTCAGGGCAGGAGTCAAGATGATTAAAAGTCAGTGAAGCTCATCATCACTCACTGTGTCTCATTTTGTCTTCCGGGCAGTGAGACCTGAACCAGAGGAAATGACACCTGCCGTCCAGCCGAACAGCGAGGAGGGAAAGTTTAAACGTTAGTTTGTGAGACGGTCTCCCTCATGTGCACAGATGAAGTAATAATGTGTCCATGTAATTCGCAATGCAAAGCTCATCTTTCGCCCTTTTCAACGTCTTTCTTGATTCAGCATTTATTTTTGCACGTCCACAAAAACCCCCTGCAGCCACAGAATGTCAAATTACCCGCTGAAGGTGTCATTTTCTCACCGACAGAGACAGAAAAAGATCAGTGAAAGAAAAAGAACGTCTTTTTGTCTTTATTGTGAAGAAGGTGACGTTATGTGACCAGCAGATGGCAGTGTTTCTTTCCGCCACTGCTGAGGGTTCACAGCAGGAAAACCCGATGACCCAAACAGCACGCAGGTGAATGCACCCCAGATTTTTTATTTTTTATTTTTTTACCTTTTAAACGATACAATTTCCTTTATTTAAATCATTTTAAAAAAAGCTCTTGTCTTAGTGTTAGACTGTGAAAGTATGGGAGCCCAAATGTGACACAGGAAGAAAGAGGGCGAATAAAAAATTCATAAATAAAGTAAAGTAAGAAAATATACATTTATTTTACTTTTATCTTTACTTATTTTCACATTTGGTTTTACACTTCATTTATTGCAATGTGTTGTGATATGTGTGCATTTCCACATTTGTTTATTTGTCTTATTATTATTCATTTCTGTATTTCTTCTTCCTTGAGGATCATGCGTGAGCCTGTCACTCCCGTTTAACAGTTACCTCCTGTTCTGGGCCATGGAGGAAGTTGAGGCTGGGAAACATTTTTGTTTTAAATTGACTCTCGTATAGTTTATTCTCTACATTTACGTGTTTGAAGACCATCATCTGGCAGGCGGCCTGACCTGGTGGTGCCACACCTTCCACATACGTATGGAAGGTATGTCACCTTTACTGAACACAGCTTAACTGATGCTGCAGCTGCAGACGGATGTGAGCAGATGTTTATTGTGAGAGATGCAGTGAGAGCAGGGTGTGTCTGTGCGTTTCTACTCAGGGCATAGAAAACTATATGCTCCAGTTACGCTGCCGGAACCACAAACAAAAACTCGTCACACCTCAAACGCTCTGAATACTCTATTATTAGACACCCGTTGCTGTTTTTTTTAATTTTTGTTTTTATTGGAAGTTTGAATGCTTGTTTACGGGGATAAAATGATGAAAGCACACAACAATAAATGCAATAAAACTCTTTTTATTGAGTCTTTTTGACAATTATACGTAGCACCTTTAAAGATTACATGAGAATTAAAGGTAATGACCAGATTTCTTTAAAAGTACAATTAGATTAAAGATTCAAAGTAGCTGGTGGACTTTGGGCAGGTCCTCCACTCTGATGCCTGGAAGACAAACTAGGACAAAACACAGGCAGTTAGCATTTCTCACAACCCAGTTTTATCGGTGAGAGAAGTTTTAATAAGCTCCATCCAGACCTCATACATGCATTAACTCACATATAGAAATACATCAAAGCCTGCTAATCAGGATTTCTTGGCATTTTACGCCCGTTTCTCTTCTGCCAAAGCTCGAAGAGACTTTATCACAGGGTTCAACAGAAATCTCTGGTGGGAAATGGCCCAGACTGTCCAAGGTAAACTGATGGTCAGGCGTTTTGACTGACTCACCTCTATTTCGTTTTCCATCACTTCCCACCGTGCCCGTCTCCCTGCTTGGGCCCGTGCGCATGGCTTCCGTTGTTTCCGTGCGCGTGGCTTCCGTTGTTTCCGTGCGCATGGCTTCCGTTATTTCCGTGCGCGTGGCTTCCGTTGTTTCCGTGCGCGTGGCTTCCGTTGTTTCCGTGCGCATGGCTTCCGTTGTTTCCTTTGGCGCAAGGGTCACTGCATGGAGGTGGGATGTCTGCAGGAGCACCACCCCAGAAAAAAAGAAAAATAATGAGATTCTATGAAATGACAGCGTTGACAATACATTTTTGCACAATTTGTCCTGAAATTACTTGCAAGTAATTGCAAGCTTCTGTTGAATCTTACCGGACATTTTCTCTCCGCGGTGTTTGTCTCTGTGGCAGATGAGTCCTTAATGTCACACTGCTAAATATATCAAAACGGGGAGGGTGTCTGTTTACATGACTCTTAAACCAGTTTGAACAGCAATGTTAGAGGCTCAGCAAATGACCCAACGATAAGAGACAATAAAAGAAAAGCTTTTTGAGGCTGCGGAACCTTTTCAAGAGCTCTGCCGATGTGCCGCTGAGCAATGTTACAGTACATTTAAGTAGAACATATTTTCACATCATCATCAAAAGACACAATAAGTTACAGCCTCTAAACACGCTCATCAGTTTTTACTGCATTTCTAAACAAATCTCAGCATCTCTGCCAAAGCCTGTGAAAGTTACTTCAGCTCCAGCGACAGAAGATCAAACGGAGTTAACTTACACGATGTGATCAGCAGTCGACAGATGCACCTTCTGGCGGCGGAGACGAGATCCACTGCTCTTAAAAAGCAGTGTTCTGTGACGACTGCATTCTTGTCTCATGCTGTCAGTGTACGAAAAAAGGTGGAGTGAGAGACGTTGTACTTTGTTTTCAATAAAAAAAACAAATATACTCACTGATGGTGCAGCACTTGAACAAAGGTTTTCTTGGTCTCCTTTGTCTCAGGCACTTGTCTCTTTTATGGTCAATGTATTCAGTCTGTCCTGGGTCCTGGTGCCTCTCTGGAAAGTTTGAGTGATTTCCCAGGTGGAGAAACAGAACCAGAACCTGCAAATTATGCAGCGATGACAAGACCATTTCAGCCACGTTAGAGATAAATAAAAATGTTTTCAGTTTTGGAGTAAACCTGCTTTATTATACTTCCTCCACACTGTGAACATGCACAGAATCATTCAGAATGAACGAAACTCAGCTTTTAAAAGTATTTT
Organism: Channa argus; assembly: GCF_033026475.1. Classification (NCBI taxonomy): domain Eukaryota; kingdom Metazoa; phylum Chordata; class Actinopteri; order Anabantiformes; family Channidae; genus Channa; species Channa argus. The sequence goes on from NC_090200.1 coordinate 3,175,135, forward strand.
CAACAAATGCTGATGTGACTATTACACATAGCAAGACGAAACAATGTGGGTCGGCTATAGCTCAGTTGGTAAAGGCAGTTGCTTACGGACCACAAGGTGAGTGGTTCGATCCCCGGCCCTGGCTATATGTCGAAGTGTCCCTGGGTTAGGGTTAGTAAGACGCTGAACCCCTTCCCATTCCCCCTCCCCAGGAAAGGCATCCGGCATAAAAACTGTGCCAAATCAACAATGCGGACAATCTAAATCAGATTTTCCGAAACATTAAAGGGCAACTTCTTCAACTTGCTCCCTATGGCTTTAATTTGAGGTCTCAATGTACATTAATGCTTCCTAGTCTAGAGTCCAGATACAATGCTCCCAGTTCAGAAGTGACCTTTTGCACTCACATAATGGTTCACATTCGCACCCTCTTATTCTTACTTTCCTGCTGTAGTGAACGTCTTGCACAAATAAAACTACAGTTTGAGGTAGTAAACCAAAACTAATAAGACTCTTCAGCCAGCATGTTTAGTACAATGATTTTAATGGATCATTGTTTCGTTTAGGGGTATTTTGGTTTGAAGGTGACATCGAAAAACTAACTATGGCTTAGAAAATACTCAGTAGGGGACACGATGACGTTTGGGACAGGAAGGAAAAATGTCAGGTACTTTGACTTTTAAGTAAATTAGAAATCGTGCACTTAGTTTGACTTATGTAGAAATGTCACTGTGTTGCTTCTACTTTTACTAGTGGAAAGTTTTGTTTGTGTATTTGTACAATTTCTGAGTACTTCAACAGCTTACTCAGCGCAACTGCAGAAATATAGTTGGTACTGTAGTTGGGCTCTCACCCCAGTTATTAGATGCAGTGAATATTAATTAATGTAAACGTTTGCTTAGTGTCTTACTCTGTGGATCATTATGTTTGCAAATGTGCCAGAAAGACTGACAGTTCACAAGGTTCACCATTTTTTAAGTGAGTCTTGAAACAATAGTCACACAGACAACTGACGCCAAGCGTCGTACATACATTTCATCACTTTTACCCAAAGAGCGTTAGGAACAAAAACATCTGGCCAGAATGAAGCCTGGGGCTGCAGGTGATGGTGCCAAACCCTGCAAACGTTCCACATAACTGATACTGCAGCTTTTGTTGTTCTGCATTCAAAATTCCAATATAAGAAAAAGCTCCAACATGCCTTCCCTCCCCCTGGCACAAATAAAAATCCCTCTCTAGCTTATAGCGAATTTAATAAAGGTACTCTATCACGCTCATCCATGGAAACACGAGGCGAGGATGGTGAGTCAGGACTCACAGCCAAAACTATAAAAACACTATCACGCACCTTAAACAGTCATTATATTTCATTGTTGGCCTGTCACTGGTAAAATATTTATTTTTTATTCACGAGTGATGAAACCTTAAAAGCAAACCACACTAAATGTTTATTGACCACTTCACTTTAATCACTTTGTCAATGAAATGTGGCGGGTTTTAATAAGTCCGTTACAATGCACTAATGGAAGGTGCAATGATTCATGTTATTTGAAAAAGAAACCTAGCGGTTGTGCCAGTCTCTGCTGCCGGGAACACGAAATAAGACAGACGTCTCAATATGGAGCGTGGAGCACAGTCAGTACGAAATAACACTTTGCAAAAACAAAACAAAATGTTTAAGTAGATTAGAGAAGAAAATGTAATTACACTGAAGTTTGTGCAACAGAATGAATTTATTCAGACTCCAGATCAGACACCCGAGCTGGAAACCTTGGATGGACACCACCTGATTTCTTCTTTAACTCAACTTCACACCTTTCACATTCAAATATAAGTACTAATATAAATTTTAAACATATTTTCGCACACTTTGTCCTGAAGCAGCGTTGATTGCTTCTCCACAAATGGAGAACAATCCAACAATCTGTGTAAGCGCGGTCTGTCACGGTACACTGCTCAAATCAAGAAAGCAGGGAGGCGTCTGTTTACACGGTACCTGACCAAGAAACAACAAATGTTACAGGTTAGAGAAATAAAGAAGCAGGCATTTATTTAGTGTGCAGTGAGACTTTAGGAGACTCAGCTTGGTTTCAATTTGGCGAAGCTGACAACAAGCTGTGCAATGTTGTGTTAACATTGGAAAATACTGCGGAAAATGCGTCACCTGTTTTAAGAGTCTCAATTTAATCTGCTTCTTCTGCATGATCTGGATGTCAGGCACACAAAAGGTGATGATATAGTAAGATGGTAATACCATCCAGTGTGTATTATTAAGTGTCAAGAGATCCACATCATCCACATTGTCCTCAGTGTCCTCATTGCACAAGTTTGTCCCCACTTTCACGCACTGTCTCCATCAAAAGCAGCAAACTTTGCACAGTAGTAGTTTGTTTGGGGAAGTTGATTAAAAAGATACAGAAAAACTCCCATTGTATTTATTTAAGTTTATTCGGGAAAGGGACGGCTTTGAAAGCTTACTCAGCTCAACGTGATAACGTCGTTGGACCAGCTCTGTCCCCACTCACTAGTGTAGCTGCTGTGTCTGTTGCGTCTCATTTATTTATAACGTTATTAAACTTGAAGTGAACTGAGCAGGTTTGGACCTGAGGGTCGTTCACATGGTACAGTGAACCAAAAATATGTCAATCCCTCAACTGAGACTCTATCTCTGCAATGGTTCGCTTGATGCGTTCAAGGACCATAAAAAATGTCCGTAGCATTGTGTAAGAGCCCAGTGCTACATAGTAATTACAGATGCTGCGGCTTCCCACCCCAGACCCCCAACGGTGACACCAGTAAGTCATGTAGATGGATGTTTTCTAGATTAATGAAGGTGGACCACGTTTTTATTGATGTTAAAAACGTATTAGAAGACTTTGTGCTAATCCTCGCTGGCTGTTAGCAGTGCTGTCTTTATTTCACCACAGAGTTTCTATAAGTCTAACAACTGCTCAATGCAGCAGGGCTCTCTGCCACATTTTACCCCAAAGCCGCTGTTCAGTTGCCAACCAGATTCCCCTGAAGCTGTTCAAGACGCTTTATCTTTCATCTAAAGATAACGTATAGGAGTTATTAAAGCATTGACACTTTTATGATGGATGTCCTTGTTGTTGTTTAACCCAAGTTTTGCGTGTCATCGGGGTCTTATGAGTCATAGTGTGAATGGGTTTGAAACCGAGCTGCATTAAGAAAGTGTCTTTAAAATGTGGGCATTGCTTTCGTTGAATGAGTGTTGTTGAAAATCCTCTTGACTTTGTTGGAAGTATTATTACCTATGAGTTGCTTGAGTGGGTTTCCCCCAGTTTCCCCCCCACAGTCCCAACACATGCATGTTAGGTTAACTGGGACAGGCTCCAGACCCCGACTGCATGAATGCTAATGTTCTCGATCCCGTGGCGTCATTTTCGTTCGCCTTTTCACGTTCCCAACACTAAACGTATCCCTTTGGCATCGCTACAAAACACGGCTCCTATGTTAACCTACTCGTGGCAGTGTTTGCTCCCGCCGCATCCAGCTGCAGCAATATTGGCCTCTTTGACCTTTGACCTTGATGTTGGGCAGAGGAGGCCTGACGCAGATTTACTCCTCATTGTCAAATTCCAGATTATTAATAATACAAACTGTGTACTGGGGTTTTGTGATGGGCATCAGTTTTAAACAAAACAAAACAACAATCAGTATCAGACTATGAACAGTGCCATGAACTTGTTGCCATGGGAATAAAAAACATCCTGCCTTCATGGATGACCACGCCTCTACTCAGCATGTTGCAGTGCATGACGGGTCTTTGTTGTTGTTGTCACCCAAGGCGTTTTCCTGCAGTTGTGGAGGTTACCATGCAGCGGGATCTGTCTCCCCAAGGCATTGCATGACAAACGATGCAGACGTGGACAATAACACTAAGCGGCCGCTGCTTCTGCACTTACCTTTGCCTGCAAACACAATCGCATGGCAGTTTTTACACTAAACATAAAAACTAAGTAACAACAAAGTCACATTCAAACTATCCAACTAGGAAATCCACTTTAAAACCTTAAAACGTTTGGAACAGGAGCGACCGGTCTCTCCGGTTGGTTAATATCCTGTAGTTGTGCATCAACTGGCGAGAGAGTTATATGCGAAGCATAGAATAAAAGTGCGTCGGTTCATACACAATCATTAACTTTATTGAAAAAGATTCTTTAGCAGTTTAGTAAATATTGTCCAGTCCCAGAGTTGCAGATGTTTGGTTTTAATATTTCTCAGCTGTATTGGTAAATTCTGATGATTTTACAGTAAATGTGCATTAGTAATAGACAAAGCATGGAAGTTAATACATAACTAGCTGTTTAATGCATTTTGCAGTAGCTTGCTGTAAGTTTAACCACATTCGTGTTTGCATAATTAATGAAACCACAAACAGAGATTGGACTGGTGCGTTTAGGTGTCAGGGATTTAATGTTTTCCTCCGCATATAAACTTGAACATGTTAGAAGTTACCCGGTGCAACACCTCCACCTGGAGTTTCCGGGAAGGCGGGCGTCCGACTGGTGGGCATTTCTCGGTGGGATGCTTCTATATTTAGTGGCTGCTTTAAGTATGAGCTGTGAACAAGTTGGCACTTTTTTTTGCTGGCACAATGTTGCTGCTGTTTGGCTTCTCCCAGTGTGAAGTAGTTGGTAACTCGCATAGCTGTGCACAGTTGCAGCCAAATTGTCTATTTAAAACCTTTGGTTTGCTGAGAAGTTAACTTTTTAATGCGTTTTCTTTTACATTTTTCTCTACTATTGTAATATATAATATAATTGTTATTGTGGATTAGATGTAAGAATAATTAATGATCATTTACTAGCTTCAGAGTCTTGTTACTGTGTATGTCCTACTGCTTCATGTGACACCTAGAGAGCATGTCAAATATATCGGCATATGTGTGATGAAGATTTTTTATCTGACAGAAGACAGTGGAATTATTAAAATGAGAGATTTCAGGAAAAAAGCTCTCTAGAGGTTTCATTGCCGATTGAGAAATGCAGCTTCAGATTTAAAGGAGAAAAGATTGTTATTCTGCAAAAGTAAAGTGCCTGTAGTTATTTAAAGCTGCACAGGCTGGTTTTTAATGAAAAGTTGGGCCATTTTAGGAGAGATTCTTCAAAATAAATATGGCCGAACCAACAGGATGTGACATCCTCTTCAACAAAGTGCAAATTCGCTCCGTGCAGCTTTAAGAAATAGGTTATGTTTGCAAAATAACACGTATCACATTATGTCTCTGTAATAAAACTACAAAGCTCTGAAGTCCGGCTGCGATTTTTTTCCCCTTTACTCCTCCTCTTTGAGCTTCAGAGGTTCCTTGGCTTGGAGCGCCGCGTCAGAACGGACAGACTCGTCGTCGTCGTTGTTGCCGTCATCGTCGTCGTCTTCCGTCTCGTTAGTGACGTATGAACCCTTGTGTCTGGACAGGCACCACAGCATCACTGCTATTATACAGATCAGGACGAGCAGCACTGCACTGACGATCCCTGAGAGAGCAGAGGGGGACTATCAAAGAAGGCAGATGGACCACAAAGTCAAATCACTAATTCAGATTTATCCATTTGAAAAAAGTAGTGTGATGCATGGTGCAAGTTTTTCAGTGTTCAATTCAAATATAAAATACTTATTTAAAACCAGTTGAACTATTATTAGAATTCTTCTTCTTCTTGTTATTATTATTATTATTGTTCCTGTGGCATCATTAGATTTACTGTAGTAGGTCAACAGTCAGGTTTACATTCTCACCTCCTATTAAGGCTGCAATATCACCATGGTCTGACACTGTGAAGACAAACGTTATAATTGGGAACAGTTATTCATTGCTTCATTTACTATCACGATAACAAACGTCAACAAAAGCATCACACAAAAATGGTTAAATGGTTCTCAAGCCCTTAATTCTGCATTTGGGGACAATAGCTTGATGCATTCTGTGCGGCAAATATCCCAAAGATCTCTTCACCTACGCCTACTGTTTGGAGGCCGACGACATGCATGGTATTCAGAGATAATCTGTTTATTTTGGAGCATCGCTGTGTGTCGAGAGAAGTGACACGAAATGAAGCCAGTGTCCCCTTTTTGGTTGTTCGTTTGCAGCCCCGATGAATTCTGATTTAAAAAAAAAAAAACGCAGAAGTGGTCGTAACATCCAATGGGTCAATGTCAGAATGCACACACTGCTCTATTGTTATTTATGCTGGCAAACTGTAGAAGGACATCTTGTTTTAAACAGAGAAAATGAACAATATCAATATATGCAAAGATCCAGGCAATTGCAATGAAAACAAATGACTATATTGTAAAATGTTTCGAGCAATCAGAGCCATTTTTTTATGGCTTAATGCGCGATTAGAGGGGATCTCTACATCCAGAGCTTGTTGTTGTGTGCTAAAGTCCAAATTAGTTTGAAGGAACTGACTGTTAAGGACACTGGGCTTTTTATACACCAGATCCCCAGCTAGTTAGCCCTGTTTTGGACCTCTCTGGCTCTCTTCGGCCCTGCTGTGGAAACGAGGGCCAGCAGGTATCAGCGTGCCAGCTCTTATCTCCACAGCGACAGACCCCTGAGGCATCTCGATGGCTCCTTCCCATGTTCTGATAAGACACTCCCTGCTAAGCACACACTCATGCAACAGGTTTCAGAACGTGCTTTTCTTACATCAAATACTTTAGACTGATCAGACACAAAATAGTCTGTATGTGAACGCTTGAAGCAAAGACTCAGATGAATTATTGGACAGGCCCTGACCTCTCAAACCCCCGTGTCTCAAAAGATGACCACATGTCAGTGCTTAGGGGACCTTTGACTCAAAATGCATCCTCACACAAAGATCAAACCGAAAAATATGGATTTATGATTTTATCTTTCATCTGCATTTACCCTAAAATGATTCAACTTTGGTCGCAAAATGGTAGTTTTCATTGGCCAGTGAGCTTAGCTTAGCACAAAGATCCACCTGCCTGCACCTTCAGTGTTCACTAACCAACACGTTGCAGGGACGTCTTCTTCACTAGCTGGGGAGGTATATGACAGTGACAGTGTATGCTCCCAAAATGCTGAACAAGCACGTACCCTTCGCCCCGATTTTGGTCACCAGTTCTGGGTTGTATGTAGGTGACAGCCCGTGAGAGGCGGTAGTCATGGAAAGGCTCATGTTGATGCTGTTAACCTGCACAGAAAAAAAAAAACATAGTTTCTTAAAGGGGATGCCAAATGGTGCCTCACGGTGGAGATGAAAAGCCAAGGGACTCAATCCTGTGGGGACTGCGAACATGTGAAGATCACAACCATATGGAACTTTACAGTATGTTGTTTTGCTCTAGAAGACTTAGGCAGTTAACTTAGCAGCTGCTGATGGGTGAATAAACACCCCACTTGTAATTCAGTCTGGAAAAAATCCGTTGTTACCGAACATTTTCTCCCAACAATGATCATTTAAACCAAAACTGACAAAACAATGCAGTCAGTGAAGAGAGAGCGAAAAAAAACCTTGTTGTTCACACACTGACTCATAAACTCAAGGGAATGGCTCCAAAATTCATCCAAAGTTGGACTGTGTCCCTGTAACAGGAGTCACACTTTGCAGAACTATCTCACAGCTGCAAAAGATTAAGGTCACAGAATGCACAGAAACAGTCCCCCATCATTTGAAAATGATTTGGACGCCTAATTGTTCAAGAGTAAAATGCACAAAGTGAAGGTGTCCATGCAGCAAAGTGGCTTTATTAGCATCGTTTGAGAGAACACTGCTAAATGTGATGGTGTAAAGGTTGAAAGTTTGGGCAGCACAACAGCAATATCACACAATGTTAAATACAAAGGCAAACAAGACTTTAAACGGCTTTACAAAACTCACCAGTTCTGAGAATCTGCAGGCAGCTCCTCGTTCACCAAGATCAACAAGAAGAAGGCGGAACACAACAGAGCGGACGCTGCACAACACACATGCCAAACACACACACACACACACACACTCTAAGACAGATGGGTGTGGTGTCAGTCCCCAGGGTCGGGATCTGTTCGCCCCTCTGGCCAATAACGAAGCTGACTCCACCCTCTCTGAGGCTCAACAGGCTGCAGATGTCTCGAGCTGCTCTTGCATCATTTGTTAACACTGTGTCTCTGCCCCAACGCTGAGTTGAACATTCTCACCTACGGCCTCGTTATCACTTGCATGGTTCCCACTCAAAGCACACGTTAAAGAGGCCCATGCCGAGCGTAGGATGCACTGTGTTTTATATTCTGTGTGTGTCTCCTGTGGAGATCATGTGCCATCATTTACATGGCAAGTGGCCACAGGGCAAAAACATGCAACCCCCCCCTACGCAAACACAGCGGCGAGACCTACAGATTGGGCGACCATGTCAGTTCAGGTAGTTTTGCATCTAGTAAAGTTGTTTTGCATCTGTTTTTACAGGTTGCAGCCCGGTTGTTGTTCAGGTGGCATCTACGTTAAGGTTTTGAATCGTTGTGTGGTTATTTTCTATCAGGTTTTCTTCATTTTCTAACTATTCATTTAGTTTCATATGTTTTTTTAAGTTGTGTTTTCATTTCTTTGCATCTCCATTTGTTGTTTTGGAATCTTTCATGGTGGCTTTTAGTGTCTTTGCGTTTGGTGTATATACAGATTTTTTTATTTGACAACTTTATAATCATCAGTTTATCAAACTTCTCAAAATATTCATGAAGTCATGTTGTCTTGTTTATTACAAGCAAAAGGATGAAGAAATACACCAAAAATTACAGGTTCTCAGGCTGACGTTTCCATCAGGTTGAAGATTCAAACAGGTCGCTCCAGTCGTCCTGTTCATTACCGTGAGGTTGAGCTCAGTCACCTTCCTCTTCTGAAGATTCAAGGATGGACTGGACGTGCACATACACAGATAAACAATTGCTTTACAAAATTTGGCATGTTGCCTTTTGGGTTTTTAATAGTTTGGCGGGTTCATATTGATTTATTCTCAAACACACAGGTAACATGGGTTTATACTTTTTACACCCAAACACAAGCATTTTATTCACTAAAGACGTTATTCGATTCTGTTCTGTTTGAGAGAGTGTTTGTGTGTTAGTTGTGAACCTCTTCAAAAGTCACAGAACCATTCTGTAGCCAAAAGTCACACGTAGATAATTTATTTAGTTTCAAATCCACATCCAAACAAACCCGTGCTCCATTTCAAAATACACATTGTACAACATCTTCGGACCTTTCATTTCCTTCTATGTCAAGTTACAGTGTGAAAGTAGAAGCTTTATTTCTTAAGATTGTTTAACAGTTTCTACTGCACTGAATGTGAACTCTATCAGAATCAAACCTGCAGCAGAAGCAGGGTGAAAAAGGCTACTAGACTACTAGACCGGGCTACTAAATCCCACCATTTTTTAATCATTTTAGCAGCCAGCTAGACATTTGATATGTATTATGACACATATATATATATCGATTATGTGTTTACCAATGAACTAAATATGAAGAAAAAAAATATTTTCCAAAATGGGCTTCTAAGCAAAGACCACACAATCAAACTACCAAATTATGGTTGGTGTCAAGTGGAAGCTAAACTAAAAACAATTACAGTGGGTTTCATTTGAAGTTACCAGTGACTTTTAACGGGAACATTTCAAACCTCGGGAAGTCGCTGCGGGACGAGCACGTGTTGGTTTTCACCACATAAAAAGAGCCCTGACTTTTTCATTGGGTCCAGTGTTGACTAACTAAGCAGCCATTTTCATATTTTTACCGGCTTTCAAACAGATAACTACAAATTACTGATTCACAATTGGTTGCCAAGGTGTAGAATGCAATGGCAAAAGTATGATAAGGTGGACTGAAGAAACGAATGAATAAAAACTGGCTTTTCAAGGCAACTTTTTAAATGGAAAATTGTAACTGTCTAAATAGTTTAGAGAAGGAGAATTATTGGAATCAGATCATTTGTGGCTTGCTGAAAGCAAAATTTGGTAGCCAATCGGTGTGTGACCTTAAGAAAAAAGTACAGAAAATAAAAGCTTTGCATTAGTAGCTAGAAAGTATTTTTAAGTAGCTCTAAATTATGGTTGTGTAGAGTTTAGGCACTTTTCTTCCACTGGCTTTTATTATTCCAGTAGAGGTGCATCAGATTGAGGATGGCTGCCACAAAAAGTACCCAAATAACAACTACCAGCCAATTTCTGCAGCCACCTGTGTTTCTAAATTTGTAGTGGATCTCTGAGATGTTATTTATACACCACTGCAACATCCCAAAGCCATGTTGAGACTCACTACTGCGGGTGTTTAGAAGAAAATAGAAAATGATCGGCTCTCTAAAGCAGACAGCCAGCAGCCAAACCTCGCTGAAAACGCTTTGGCTGCTGGCTGGACATGTGTTTTCCCACCCTGCACCGCTCTGAGGGCAATCAACAGGTTGTTGCTAGGCTTCTGCTTCTTTACAAAGTACTGTGGCCTCCCCCTTTTGTCTCTGTCCGCGGCCGCTGCCTCCTCACTCGTCCTCGTGCTCGAAAAACTCGTGGCAACAGATGGTAACCATGGCGATGAATGTCATGAACTCCTGGAAGTCGCACTCGGCGTCGCCGTCAGTGTCCAGGCTTTCCATCAGGCTGTCCAGGGCGGCCTGGTCTTTGACATGCTGCGGGGAGGAAGACAGGTTCACACCAGGACAAAGACAGGAGAAGGAGAAAATTAAACATGTTTGGATGAAAAAACCTCAAACCAAAACCATTGTAGCACAATTATTAATATCACCCACTGAAAGAGACAAGGTTACTTTTTTGTTGCTATGGGGTCATTTTGTGTCCATTTGTAGTTATTTTTCTTTGTAGTTTCTTTTCATTTTTATAGTCTTCAGGGTTATTGTGTGTTTTCTTTTTGGCCTCTTCTTCATTATGCGTCGACTTTTTCTTACCTTAAAATGTCCTTTTTTTAATTTCTGTTGTGTCATTTTCTAATTTTTTAAAACGTTTGGTCGCACTGTGATCATTTTCGGTCTATTTTTGTGGTCATTACGTCTCAGTGGTTTTCATTTGGTAACTTTTCATCTCTTCGTGGTTGGTTGTCATCACACATCTCCCTTTTGTAACTTTGCAGCTCCTAACTGAGCTTATGGACTCAAAGAAGAAATATTAACAACTTATTCCATACAAAAGTACAGACCCAGACTCTTCACTAATCCGTCCATTGTACTCGAGAAACTATTTCTTTATCACTAAAATTCTGTTCACGTGAATTGGTGGAAAACTTTCTTACGCTTTTGAAAAAGCGGCACCAGAACTACAGTCTAAAACTAGTTAATCCTGATTGAATGTGTTCAAAGTAATAAAACTGTATGGGGCATCCAAAGATTATTACTCGTTTTTTTATTATTATTTAAAATAATTAACCTTAGTAACTATAACAGTGGAGTAAACACAGTTGAGATGAAGTAGCATGAATCAGTAATATCCAGTTTGTGTCTCACCGCCATCAGATCCGGCAGCTCGTCATGAAGCAGATCCTTCAGCTCGTTCTTCTTCAGTTTGTGTTTGTCTCCTTCTCTCTCTGAATACTTCTGAAAAACGGCGATGATGGTCGCCATCGAGGTCTCCAGGTCAGTCATTGTCATCTGTCAGTTAACCTTTTGCAGTAAAACAGGTGCAAGAACATGAATATATGCAATAGAAATAATGAAGTGGGAACTAAAAAAATATCTAAAAATGACCTGCTGCTAATTTGAATATATTTAACTTATAAAACTACTGTACATTTAGATTCATAAGCGATGAAAATGAGACTAGTTCTTATGAAATTGAAATGAAAACTACTTTAACAAAGCCGAGTTTGATAAAGACCTTGAAGTTTCAGCAGCATGACAATGCAAAAAAAAAAAAAAGTGCTGCATTAACTCAACTCATTAAAGTACATTCAGAATCACATAATACAGGCTACATAGTATAAAACATATATGATATACACTGCAGAGTATAAAGTATAAAACGCTAACTATGCTCATATTCTAAGCTATTTTTCAGCATTGTATCAATCCTCTTTTTTTCCCTCTACATGAAACAAATATGACGACTGTACCTCAGTGGGAGCTCGGGCAGCACTTCTGTGTTGTGTATCCGGAGGGTGGAGGCTTTATACTGCAACACTGTGGTGGGTGGTGGTGTGGAGGCTGCAGGGCAGAGGTCAAGCAGAATGCCACTCAAACCCGCTGACCAATCCCGTTTGTGCACCTCCCCTCACTCCACTGCAACCCTGCACTAACCGCTGACAGGTCTGTCTGACTCCAACCAACCTTTCTGCAACTGCAGTGAGATAACAACTGTTCCTGATGATGGGAGCAGATGCTGCATCAGTCCAGCTGCAGCCGTGATGATGTTTAGATGTCGGTGTGCTCAACAATTAGGGTTAGGCCTCAACTACGGTGTGGAGGCTAATGAAACACAAAACAAAAAATGGACTAAAGCCAAGCATAGAGTTGATTTTTTACTAGGAATGAAAATGACTAACAATGTGCAAACTGGAAGAATAAACAAATGAATATGGATGTTTTAGTGCATTTTATCATTTGAAGTACTATTTAAATTAATTAAGATTCTGAAAATTAAAAGAAGCTGAGATAACCGATACAAATGTGCTACCTTACGAGGGACCTGCATTTCCAGGAAGCAACATCATCTCAACATCGTTCTTGAGGTTTTGAAACGTTTGTGAGCTAAATTGTTTAATATTTGGTCTTGCTGTAGAAATGTAAGTTACTATTCCCTCAAAGTGGTCTTTTGCCCCATGATGGTTCCTGGGGAAGAAACAGAACCAGGAACTTTGTGGTGGAAAAAGAACAAAACCACCGCACATATCTGGTAGCACATGTTGAGAAACTGATGAACAAAGGTTAATGAATCACCACAACCAGGTCAGTTTCGAGGTTTTGCTCTGTTCAGTGCACGTTGGAAAACAGGAGGAGCAGCAGGGGCTTTCACTTACGATATATTTACCAAACCGTGCCAAGCATCTCCGACCTAATTAGGACTAAATAAGATGAGTGCACATGCATTAAAGTGCCAAACATCTCCCTCTGCATCCCGTATACCATCTATCTGCTTTTCCCTTTAATCCAGATCTGCCCCTCCAGTTTGTGTTCGGGCATCTGCTGTCGGCGACAAAGGCCCGTTTTCAGAGGAAGCGGATGGCCGTGCATGTTAATGGAGACATTCTTTTCACTGTTGAAGTTGGCCAGACGTGTGCCCTCCACAGCCCAAAGAAACTCACCAACAGGCAGAAGTCGATGGGTCCCGGCGCCAAGTTTTTACTCCAAAATGCCGTAAACAAACTTTTAGAGGCTTTGTGAAAGAATCCAAGTTTGAATTGACTTATAAAATAGATGATTAGTATTTCTGAGTACATTTATTTGAAAGTATAAATAATATGCAACCTTTGTGTCTGTCTCTACCCCGAACCAAAAGAAAAGAAGAAAAACAATTGGCAGGTATTCAGTTGCAGAGTGTGGTAAAATTGAAAAAGCAGGCACAGATAATGTTAATTAAATGTCAGTGAAAATCTGATAGTGAACTTCCCTGAGGTTGAGCCAGCTTTATAATGTTTGTTTTAATTTTCTTTCTGTCATTCCATGCGTACACTTAAAATTCATTTCCAGGTTGATTTGACGTTGATTCTGACTTTTGCGCTACAAAAACTAACCGACATCTGCTGGTGTAAAATGTTTAAACATTGTGGCAAAACAGATTTATATCTGCGTAGCCAATTAGTGGCCAGCAATGTCCACAATGTGCTGAATTCCCCAGATGACTTCCTCCAGCGACCTCTGACCTCCGGTAAGGCAGCGTCTTGCAGAACAGAGCCGCATCTTTGTATGGTGATAAATAAACTCCTCACGCGGACGACTACAGACTGTTTCATTGTTTCCTTCGCACACTGCAACGCTGTGCCGAGAAAAGAGCCGAGACACAACCAAAAATACTGGAAATGAGAGTCATACAGTCAGGCGAGAGAGCATCGTACTCTGTCTCTTTTATTTACCTTTCTGCCTTGATCCTTTCTTTTAGAATTAAGGGATAAGTCAAGTCAAAGAATTAACAACAAAGTCATTATTTGCGTCAAATAAATCATTATTTTGACATGTAAAGTTATGTTTATTGTCCCATAAGTTTGACTATTTAGAAATGTTTTACTATGATTTACTGGGAAATTCGTACGTTTTTAAAAGGTGGTACAATGAATGAATGTTTTGGGTTTTGTAGTTCAATCAAACTAGGAAGAAAATGGCAAGAGAAAATACGATATCTCAGAATTTTGACCCATTAGCCAAGAAATGTTCAGTTTAGCAAAATGTACTCACAAATTAGAAAGACTGACTCATTCCCCTATAGGAGCAATAAAGCTGTTGGATCTTGAATGATAATTATAATTTTTTTCACACATTTGATGCAGTATTTTAAAAATGTGAAAAAAATGCCTTTAAAAAAACAATTCGAATTTTTACTTTTTAAAAATGACTTAATTAGTCAGATTCTACTCATTTATTTCCTGGTATATAATCTGACCTTTTTTCGCTGGCTCAGTGGTAGGACAATGGGTTGGAATGCAGAAGCCTGGGGGTGTGGACCCGCTCAGCCACCTAGGGACACCTTGGTCCCGGTCCTGAGCCCAGATCAAATGGGACGGTTGTGGCAGGAAGGGCATCCGGCATAAAACTCAATGGGCAGAACACGTTCACGAAAGCTGTTGATCTTTTTTAGGCAGGTAGCTGCCTTAATTAAAGGTGTCCATGAAAAGAGAATTGGGGAGATATCTAAAACATTTTTCAGTATATATAATACTTATATATACGTAAACTCCAGTGTTGTTCTTGGAATTTACAAGTCCTTAACAAGTAGATGTTGCATTAACTGCATGTTATAGCAGTTACACAAAGTATTGTTCCTCAGGTGAATTCATTTAAGTGACCATATGAATATGTAATACATAAAACCCACCTCTGTTGACACTAAAGTGTAAAAATAAGTGGTCCGTCATTGTGTTTGGCAGTATTACAGCATTCTGACAGATTTTATTCCTCAACATTTCACCATCAAAGCCTCTTTCCCCTTTTCTTCTGTGTCTGTTTCAGCATATTTTCACCAGGGAGAAGACGCCACGGAGCCAGACGGCAGTCCCTGAGCTGATGAGTCGCCGTAGCAACCGGCCAGCGCCTCCCGCTGGGCTGGGGAAGGTTTGCCAGGCCTGAGTCACCACCTGGCACTGATGCACCCACACTGGTGTTTTGTGTCCTTTCCCTTTGGTTTATATATATACACACACTTCCCTGGTCATTTTAGTTGTCTCTGTTTGCTCTGTTAACTCCTAACATGCAGTTAGCTCCTCATTGTTTGACTTTTTTAAATTGTGTTTTTTTTTTCCAGGGCAGGAATTTCTGATTGTGTGCGTGAAGTTGAATGAATGAACGTCACACTACATGTCATAGTGATCACTCACCATTAGAGGGCAGCCACGTGTTGGGCTCAAACTATTGTCCCAACATATCAGTGTTCAGACTCACATAAGAGCCAAATTATTTATCTTTAACCTTAATGTGATGTTTTTTTCAAATTAACCAGTGTTCAAGTGATTAGATGAATGTGTTGTGTCTTAAAATGACAGTGATCTGCAGGACTAAGACAAAAGGTGGCTTTAAATCCCTTTGCTCGTTGTAAAAATAGATATTATGTCCTAAAGGTGATAACAGAGAGACTGTTCCAGCTGTTAAAACCTAAACTCTGGGGGAAACTGTTCTTCTCTACTTATTTATAAAAAATTATGAATGCCATAAATGAAGAGTGCACCTGATATTTAATCTAAGTTGCTGTAAAGTTTCCCTGATGTTGCTTCCGAATGGAAATTGGAAGTTGGTCTAAAGCTACAAGGTTTGGGAGGATTTGAGCTGCTTATGGAAAACAGCCACTTGCAGAGAGGGGCTGCCATTATAACCTCACCAGACCATGACTTAAAAACATAATCGTTTTTTTAAAAGGAGGTAGGAATTCAGTTGAGAGCAAAGGTGGAAGACTTTGGTTCCGTTTCCACCTTCCCGAGTGTTTCGGCATCAGTACAAGCCTGACGAGGTTGACTTCACATTGTCCACTGTACGTCTCTGTAATGGGACTGTGTGCTCGGCTAATGCCAGACAACAAAGTCCTCAGATTTATTAGCAGCTAGTTGGTTGTTAATGTTTGCAGCAATTCTTCTCAATTGTCAATTGTGTTAAAAACCGCTTCAGGGTCGTCTACTTTCCATCTGAAGGACAATTTTGTGTCGCAGTCTGAATAGTTTTTTGATGATTGTTTAAAAATTTCATTGAGAAAACTATTCGTGCACATGTATCTATAAAACTGCATCTGAATGTCTGGCCAGAGCCTCAGTTTGTCATTCAAACTCAAATCCCATCGGTTGTTCACACCACAGCAGCCGACACACTGTCATAAACTGGGATAATATGAAAGAGGAAAGTGTTTTCCGGAAGGGTCAGGGCTGCACTCGGTGTTGCTGCGCGGAGTATTACACTGATTTATGGCTGCAATCAAGCCACTCAGGTGATTTGTGAAGGCTGACTGTTGTTGCCTGGAGCTCAGGCGTGATGGTTTCCTATCCTCCTGTGTCCTATCTCCCCAGCAAACACGTTAAGCTTAGTCTCACATTGGGCCTTTAAATCAAATTTTTAATAAACCAGGACTGTAATTCTGCATTTCTTCTTGTCAACAAAGAAGAAAGACAGACTAGTGGATCAAGATAAAGGACCCAACAAGTTTACGTCTGATAGTTTTGACACAGTTTGATCTGTTTTGTCATAGATTAAAGCTAAATACCAAATACCACACCCAGATCTCACTAAACACAACATTTTCAATTAAATCATGCTTAATCGTGATGGCCAGCTTGGGACACACTGGGACAAATATGGTGGCACATTTGGAAAAGGATTTAAAGCTTTAAACTTTAATTAAATGTTTTTTCAAAAACAGGGGTCGCCACAGCATTCCGTGTTCTGCGCGTTGATTTGGCGTTGAGCGTTTACACCAGATGCCCTGCCGGCTACAAGCCTCCCATTTTATCCGGGCTCGGGACCCGCACCAAAGTAGCCCTTGGCGGCGTGGGCTTATAAGGTTTTGAGAAATCATTTTTATCACAGTTATGGATTTCAAGTGGAATTTACTGAGCAAATACAAAGTTACTGTTTATGTTTTGTTAGTAAATAATACAAAAAATCTCCAACAAGTAAATTTGGCCACCACAGAACAAAAAAACAGGCCGGGAATATCTCCGTTTTCCCACAACACAAACAGTCAATGTTTACATGTTAATGGCTAATAATACTCCTCCATGCAGATGACATTCAACTGTATTTGAACTAATGAAATAATTATTTGAGCTTTATTAGAAACGTTTACATTTCTGCCGACAACCTTGCCAACAGGCAGACATGCAGCTGCAGAGTGGCCATCTAATGTCGCATCTTCCCCCACTAATCCCGTAATCCTGTCCTGCCTCAGTTCTCACCCGTTGATCGGATTAGAGCCTCCTGGATCAGAGTGTTCTTTCCTCTACACACACACACTCTTACCTTATGGCCTACACACCTACTTCTTCTTCCAAGTCTGGGTTAATTATACTGAGAGGACAACAAACTACGATACAACAAACAGGTTTACACACTGAATGCAACAGACTGTGGACTAAGTCAAGGTCAGTGGTGCCTCACTACAACAACAACAGCATCCACTGCGAGCTGTTCAGTCTACAACTGACTTCCTCACAAAATCTGTGGACTTGTGAAGGGTACACTACCATGTGCTTCTGCCCACGATTTCTGGCCAGCCAGTCATTCTGCTTTTACCGTGACGTCAGGCTTCTCCATCGTCCTCCACATCGGTGTCTGGACTGTCAGACATTTGTAGCTTGTTGGTCAGTTAATTAGGGGAATCAGTTCACAAACAGATCTCACACCTGCCTGGCACGAAGAACGACCTTGACCCAGACACAGTTTACAGATCTGAGGTGAATGCGTCCCAAAGGTCTGACTGTGGGTTGGATATTTAAAGAGAAGGTTGGACTGGAGCTGTGCGGCGGACAGTCATGATTTAAATCGCTGATGCAGAAAAACGATATTAAACAGGGACTTTATAGAAAACTACCTGAAGTAGGAACAAAATGACCAAAAACCAACAAAACAAATCACAGACAAAACATAAAAAGCAGACACAAAACGTCAAGAAGCAAATGAAAAATAACTGAAAAAAGACAAAACACCCATCAAAAGAGGGTGAAGGGACCTTTTGGTCTGTGCTCGGCCTCATGTCCTCGTAGTTATGGCCTCAGGTATGAGCACATAACACAATGGGGACCATGCTGCACATCCTATAACCCTTAAAGTAAAAGCAAAGGCAGAGGAGGCCTATATCAAAAAGATGTGTGGGAATCCAGCTGTGCATCTTCAGGAAGGTCAAACTAATTCGTCCAAAACCAGAGAACACGATGCATAATCAGTGACAAAAAAAAGCTTGAAGAGCTCCATCAGAATTATTTATTACACCATTAGAAATGTGCCACCATTTGTTTATAGTATTGTCTCAGTCTTTATAGCTGCAAGCACTGAACTGAAGGAAGGAGCAGTAAAAAAAACAGCTCCCACCATGACAGCGACTGCAAAGAGCTTATCTTCCCCCCCCCCCCCCCCACCCCCCCCCCCCCCCACACACACACACACACACACACACACACACACAAAGCCTGGCACAATCTTCATCTTGGGCATCCTTATATGACTTGTTGAGACCCTTATACACAAAAACGAATCTCTTCACATGTTTCTGCACTCATTCGAGGACATGTGGACGCCTGTTGTTGCCTGGATTGAACTGGTGACCTTTTCGGCGACAGGAAGTGGCCTCCGCTCTGCTCTGATGCGAGCGCTCGAGCAGCTGCCGCTCCCAGCGCTTTAAACTGAAGCAAGAGAAAGCTCATTATGATAATGGCAATCGGTCGGGGAGCTTTTGAACAAGATTAAAAACAACTTGATTAACCCGTCTGTCAATCAGCGATGCCGCGCTGTTGCGCGTCACTTTGAAATGAAATGAGAATCGCGGCATTCGAAGATGGCAGAGAAATGTGCTGCATAATGGGACAGGAAGTGCTATCTGTGCTGTTTCACTTTAACACAGAAGCACATCAATATGTTGACAATATGCAATCAATCACACACGCAGGGGAAAAGCAGGTTTTCCTTTGCTTTCCTATTCTTCTCGTACATCATTTCCTCCACAAACAGCAGGAGCAGGTTTGTGCGACTGTTCACATTTCTGAGAAAGGCAGGAACAACCACCCAAAGACGTCTAAACTGCAAACCTACTCAAACGCTGAACTCAAGCAGGAATTCGAGGCTTACTTTTAAACTTTTGCATCCATTTGTTTTTGCCTTCTTTGCATCTAAACACAAAACTTTTGGGGCTTTTAGTTTGAAATTCTTTGTTGAGGTGCAATTGAAGGAGGTGCATCGTGCAAAGTTGGAACATGGGTAAATTATTACCACATTAATACTAAGTCATCGTACTTCAAACACATGAGCCTGTCAGCCTCTAACGGAGTCTGTTTGCTTTATCTCACTGGATTTATTTGTGCAGCATCTCTGTCTATGTTTGTTTGCATTCAGCACAGCAACTCACATCACTATCAACATTCAGGTTTGTGAATGAGTTCAAATGTTTGTTTATTAAGATAAAATATCATTAGAAAAAATGTAATGCTGCATTGCTGTCCCCACTTCCCCGTGACCTTTATAAACTCTCACAGACTCAGGTTGCTAAGGGGAACCCAAGGACAGAGGGGGCTCGTGGGTAATTGGTGTTGAACTGAAGTGGGCGATGGCGGGAGTTCAGAGATAATGATTTCACAAAAGAGGCGCTGCAGAGAGGACTGACCTCAGCAGTGTAGAGCTGCGTCACCTGTGCAGACTCTCTGTATTGATTTTAGTTTGTCAAAGTGTATTTGCACAGAAGTGATGAACTCAAACCACAGTACACAGAGAAGGTTAAAGTTGTAGTTTCATTTCTAACCCGACTTTCGCTCACTGGATTGGATAGTTTGGCAGACAAAGATACATTCATATGTTCAGCATGAAGGTGTCTGCAACTCACCGTGTGTGTTCCATGGTAACATATTCTCATCGTGTTCATAGGAAATCCTCTGAGAAATGTAATTGTCTTTGCAGTTTCGAGACTAAGACTGTTCTGAAAATTTCAGTGCAAGGGGATCAACAGCTGCAGATGTAAATGTAGGGAATTCAACACATAGTCACCTCTGGTGCAGACGCCAATTATTGGAAGACAATTAGCCTAGAGCACTTCCTTGTTGCTAAAACATAAAGACAACACTTTTATGCAGCCCGGATAGGTTGAATTTACTTAAAAAGTGCAAGGAAACCGGTCGTCCTTAAAAAGATTCAGTAATGTGCAATGGAAACTGGCGCAATCAGTCCACCTAAAAACTTCAACGATCAATGTTTATTTCACAGGTTTATGGTAATACAAGTTTTCTTTAGACATAAAGAACTTCCAGATGTAGCGCAAAACAAAAACATTATCTGCAGTTACACCCAGATTCAACATTAAAACGACCGTGATTCCAAAACTTTCATTATTCAATGTTATTTTTAGGAAAGGGGAAGCTATGTAATAAATATAGATAATAATAATGTATATAATATATTTTTCCGAACATAAAAACCCCTTAACTGTTTTTACTCCCTAACCATGGATGCTGGCAAGTCTACTAGTTCTGATTCTTTAAAAGTTGAACGAACATCCAGATGTTTAATTTATTCAACTCGTCATTTCAAATTGACCTCAAAAGACCTCAAGTCAAAAAAAGACTCGTGGTTATAAGTTGTAATGTGGTCTGAAGACTGGACGAGCTTCATTCTTCTGCACAAACGTTGAAGTTTGAGTTACTGAGGGCGGCTTTCACAAATGCATAAATCCATCAAATACATAAATCAAAAACGCTCCATTTTAGATGGTCATTTACACGCTTGTCGTGCCCATTTTGAGCAGAGCAAAGTGAGCTTTCGTTATATTGAGTGAGCTATAAAATATGTGACCCTATGAATAAGTGACGTCTCTCATTTTCATCTCACAAGATGAAGCACCATGTGAACCCTCTGCCAAAAACACTGCACATCCATTTGTAAAAGGGAAAACATCATCAGCCTGTATCTCATCTGAGTGTCCTTCAGCTGAATCCCTGTCTGCTCGCTCTCAGTGTCAGTTGCTCTTCGTAGGAGCAGCAGCAGAAGAAGAATGCTGCAGGACTGTGATTGGAGGGGAGGTTCAAGGCAGTGAGACGATAAGCATTTTAGTAAGCAGGGATTGTTGGATTTAAGGATTTAAAGTCCGCCCTCCAGAAAGTAGCATCGATTGGTTTCATCATGTTGACAGAATGGATTTAAGTTTATCCAAATATCCACAAATCACAGGAGTTCAAGCTGAAAACCGGTGAAATGATGAACCAATGCCGAACTGTCCACTGAATAAACGATGCACATTTCTCATTTACCGTCAGTAATTAAGGTTAAGTCCTAAGTGGAGCAGAAGAAGCTGCAGAATCCAGCTGTGTGTTTGCCTGAAGATACGACCCTCTGAATCCGTGGCCTTTTTTTTTTTTCCCTGCTGCCACAGACCAGAGAAATGATGAATAAGTAATTTCCCGTGAACAGGTTTGGCAGCCTCAAATGTGAAGCCATGGTAAACGGGCAGATGGAGGTAGGAGGAAGAGAAATAGGCTGGGGAGAGGAGAGGAGGAAGGGAAATAATAGGAAGCAGAAAAGGGTTTTGAAGATGAAAATCCTCTGTTCTCTCAGCAAGAACTCCACACTTCCTGCAATTTCAAACTAGATATTACTGTGCTTTGCTGTGAGCTGCAGTATTCATGTGTCAGTCAGCATCAATAATTCAGGTGGCTGTGCTATTATTGCACTACAACACACGGGAATCGTCCAGTCTCTTTTGGGTCAAAGGTTAAAATAATCAAAGAAGCCAGCACTTATATTCAATTAGACGACATAATCATTATCGGACGTACTTTCACGCTACAGTCTTTGAAACCGAAAGCGTAGCTGCACTTAGCCTCAGGACGTTCGGTGAATATGTGTTGAGGGTTTATGGGTGGAATAAGTGAGAAGCAGCAACCTGCACAAAAGAAAGAGCCAGTGGGGATAAAGGCTTTAAAATGCTTGTCGCTCAAGCTCGAGGGATGTGAAAAGGTGGGAAAAAAACCCGACTTTAGCAGCATTTAGATCAGATGTTTGACCATTAACCTCCATCCATGCATCTAATGCAAGTAAATCTTTGAAAAATGTGCTGCTTGTTGCACCTCTCCAATAAGAATTCCCACAACATTAACTACAGGATCAGCACAGCTTTGGCTGCACGAGAACAACAAATCCTCTTTCTCGGGAGCTTAATCTGCAGGCTTCTCCTTTCTTTGGTGCTGTTTTCAAGTATTTAGAACAAATCAGAATTTACAGGTTTGCACAGAGGCTGCGTCTGAAATCGACCAAATTCCTGCTGTTCCTTACCAGAACCAACCTGGCTGACAAGCAAACGCTCACTTATTCAGATGCAAAGCGACCAGCGCTGGTACTTGATAAAACCATGAATAGAAGGCTCCTTTTCAGTCCCCATTCAGACCACATGAATAGGCTCGTCGAATCCCGTCAGGGCCTCTAATAAGAGCTGAACTACAGGGCAGCAACGGCCACGCTGACGGAGGGTTTACCTCTTCATACCAACCCAGCTCCTTTGGGCACAGTTTCTGCAGCGGCGTCTGGTTTCTCCCCTCCGACAAAGACTTTAACGCTGGTGACATTCTTGAAATTCTTCATTAAACTCTGAGCATGAAAACACAAACTGCTGCTGTGAACCTTTGTTTCACGAAAAGGGAGGCAAATGTTAAATCAAATCCCAGCGTCCTCACTTCACGACAGCTACACCGATGGTTTTCACTGGCCACTTTAATAGGTACAGCTGCAAAATCCACTGCACAGGTCACAGCGGATGGTGAAGCCTCATATTAAGAGGTGGTCCTAATGTTTTGGCCACGAAATTTAAAATGAGTGAGGTAGGCAACTACCACCATAACTGTAAAGATGAATGTAAATTCAATTCAGAAATTGGGCAGAAAATTGCTCTGATTCCGTGTGTTGAGCTGCATCAGGCCTTTGGTCACGTGGAGCAGGTAAAAATGTCTCCTGGAACGCTGATAATCCTTTTCTAAAAGGTGCAGATCCAAGGTGAGTGTGGCCTGCTGAATGGATATCACTGATCTCTAGCCATTTCCTAAGTACATCCATCATCCCCCCCCCCCCCCCCCCCCCCCCCCACCCCCCCCACCCTTTGGCCCCTGACGGTAAAGGGTTGAGAGAGGCCAGATAAATCACAGCGTTTTAACTTTTCTGAAGCTGCTGTAGCATTCGTCATGAAATGAAAAGAAAAGGGAGACGTCTGACATTTTGTAAAAAGCTACAGCAGCTTTTGGGGAGCGACTGAAATGTCCAGCACAAAAGCACGAGGTGAATAAGAGCTCATGAATTCCCGGCCCCGAAGGCTGACGGCGAAAGCCACGTTGGCCTTTAGAGTCTGCAAAATCTGCCCGACGTTTCCAAAAAAAAGTGTCCTGCTTGAAAACACGAGACGTAAAGGGGAGACTAATTTTTATCAAAAATGAAAATGCAGCAGCTTCAAATCTGCTACCTAACTTTTATGAGATTAATTAGGAGGCTGCATTTGAATTTCAGCTGTAAAAGGACGAACTCCTCTCCTCTCCAGCTGTTGTTGCTCTAATTAGCCGCCTTGCTGGAAACTTTGGGTGCAGCCTTTAAAAGCTCCCTCAGGCATGACTGTGGGGGTGGGGAGGAGGGGCAGCCGTATGCCTCACTGCAGCATGTGCTGGAGTTTCTGGTTGGAAAGAGGTCTGGTGGTCCAGTTTTTAAAGCTTTCACTAGCGGAGCAGATCAAAGTCCACTTTCCTTTAAACTTTGCTTGTGCATTTGATGTCTTTGAGGTCAAAGCTGCAGGCATCAGAAAGCGTTTGATTTGTTCCTCTGTATGCGGTGGAGGATTCAGTGGGTCAGGCGGTCAGGGCCCGGGTGTGCAGAGGTGCAGGCACACTTCTGTCTCTATCTGAATGAGCGCAAAACCACCAGAACCTTCCGGGAGAAGTGCTGTCAGCCTTTGTGCAACTTAAAGCATCAAGACAGCAAACACACGCGCACAGATCTCAGACAGAAAATGGACGCAGCCAGGAGGAGACGGTGCACGTCTCACTCCCTTAAAATGTCTCATTTCCTTCATTTGTGACTAAGGAAAAGCTGCAGAATCAGGATCGACCGTTGCACAGATGCAGCAGTGCAGTGACAAAACTGAACGATCTGCACGTTTGCACTCACCTGAACCCTTCGACGAGCATCTGCACTTCTATTGCAAGCCTGCATTTTGTGTCTAGGATGTAAACTGGTCAGACGGCAGACAAATGTTTATTTTTCAATTACTTTCATCAGCGTTTTTTCATATTCTGTCTGTAAATTCATTATGCATTAATCCAGGGGGCCACAAAAATGTCTTTGCAGATTTGCAGACTGTGTTTATTGGTCAGAGGGAGAAATGCCCAAGTCGAATTGTTTAATGCGGTTTTCAACCTGCTAGAAATCGATATTTAATTAAATACATTTTTACAACTGATTCTTCTTCCCTCTGACGGAAA
Source organism: Channa argus (assembly GCF_033026475.1). NCBI lineage: Eukaryota > Metazoa > Chordata > Actinopteri > Anabantiformes > Channidae > Channa > Channa argus. The sequence goes on from NC_090200.1 coordinate 3,199,908, forward strand.
CATGATACAGGATATAATGGGAAAACAATCATATCAGGCCAAATTTGGCTGCATGTTGTGGCCGGATTGATGGTCAGTTAGAGCCTTTCCAACCCTCGCGCTGGTTGAATTTTATTGCATGGTCCCCTGGTTTGGTGTCTTTTCACACACATGCAAATTCAAATGAGTTTCTGACTCATAAACATTGTGCCTATTTCTTATCTGTTTTTGTTGATATCTGTAGGTTCCTGGCCTTTATGTGTCTCTTTTTGGTATTATTGTCTTGTCATTTTCACGTATGTGGACCTTTGTATCTTTCTTTGGTCATTTTCCAACTATGTGTGGTCCTTTTACTTGGCTTTTCAGTAACATTTGGCATCTTTCTAATCGTTTTGTGTCATTTAATTGGGTTTTGTGACTTTCAAACAAGAATTATTACATTAAAACTCAATTCATATTCTGGCCTGGTCCATGAATATGGCAGTGTAGCTAAAAGCTAATTCCGTTATGCTGCAGGTTGGTCGTCTGCTACTAATACACAGATTACTGAGAGTTTGGTGCTCGCCGTCACCGGGCTTAAACTCCTCTCTCGTTCCTCTGTCTCAAACTAAACTCAAGCTTTACTTTCCATATTGGAAATGCATGCACAGAGTCTGCTTCATACTGCTTGCTTGAGCATTGAAAGGCAAGAGAATAAAGAAACCTGTCATCCCAATAACTTCTCAAACATCTCAGTTTGATTACAGAATATCTGATGGGGATTTTTCCTCTAATGACACCCACGCTTTTTGTAAACACTTAAAAAGAGCATGTGAAAGCTGCTTGAGAGTTTATATACGTGTTTGTTTCCATGCTCGGGGAGCAAAAAATGCTTTCATCAGTCTAATAGACCTTCCCCTTTCATCTCATTGACCGAACACACTAGAGCGAGTTGTCCTCTCTGCCGAGGCTTTTTTCAGTGCAGTGAGTGGGTTGTTCCCTGCACCATTCACTTTGTAATGGAGAAGTTTTACAGTCTGCCATTTAATCCGGATGGAAATAGTGACTATTCCGCACTACTAAGGCAAAATAGTGAACCTGATGCTCCAGGTACTGACAAAGCTCCAGGTTCAAAGCAGTACTCAGAAACGCAGTACTCAAGTGAAAGTGTAAGTACTTGCCTGCCTAAATAAAGTACTCAACCAAAAAAATTCTGAAGTACTTCTAGAGTACTTTGAAAAAAAACTGATATATAATATAATAATCAGCATCATTACACATCAGATGTAATTAAAATAAAAGACAGTGTTTTTCTCTGAATTGCGGTGGAGTAACAGTAAACGTTGCAGTACGTGTGTACGAGGTTAGACTGGGGTTAAGGTGAAGAGGACTGAGGCTAAACGTTTATCTGCGATGGTTGTGGGGCCAGTGAAGGAATTATGCCCTCACAGGTATAGAAAGAAAAGTGAGCGTGTCTCCGCCCCCTCCGGTGACGTCACGACCCCCCCCCCCCCATCCAAACAGGGGCTCGCAGGGGCTACGCGCTCCTCCGGCAGACACGAGCGGAGGCGGACGGAGGTTGGAGCGCCGGTTCATCTGTCACCGTGAGAAACTTCTGAGGCTGCAAATAAACTCTTATTCTGCTCTTTTACTAACTTATTTTTTTTTTTGGGGGGGGAGGGAGGGGTTCCAACACAAATGACGCGAGAACAAACGAGAAAATGACGAAGACGTGACGGCGGGTGTTTTTATTTGTCACCTTTTCGTCACTTGGCTTTCAGCGAACAGAAGGTGAGTTCACACTACAGCCAAATGTAGATCTTATTACTTCTAATTATCTTAAAAACAAGTTATTATCAAAGTTTGTCTTGTTAATTTAGCAAAACACTCTATAAAGAAAACATCGGCTTCATTTAAATGAAACATCATGTTTGTATTTTTATGTTTTTCCCATAGTTTTCCACATCTGCTGCTCTGTTTCTATTCGTTGTGTTGTGTGTGTATTTTTTTTTTCTGGCCTTGTTTTAAATAGTTTACGGCGCCTTCATTCATAAATTAGCATACAAATGAAAAAGACTAGATATGCTAAATTGACAAACCGCGGGTATTGGGTTATCACGTGTGTGCACGCGGCCGTGCGCGCGCGTGCGTACGTGCCCCTGCCAATCAGGTCATCTGATAATCTGAAAGTCCAACCAGCCACACAGAGTCCTATTGTCCTACAGCCTGGTTCTCCTTTGCTCTGTCTCCCTTCTTGCCCACTTGTTTCCTGTTTCTGCTTCTTCAAGGATTCTCCTCCTTCTCCTCGTCTTCGCTGTCTTTCTTCCCCTCTTCCTCATTGTCTTTTCCACTATCCAGACTCTCCTCTTCCTTTTCTTCATGTCTCTTCTTCCCCTGTCCTATATTGTTCTAAGTCGCCACCTCATCCTTCCCTCTCCTGGATTGCCTTCTCTTCTTCCTCCTCCCTCTTTTCTCCTCATCCAACCACTTTTGTCTTCCTCCTCACTCTTTTATTTTCCTCCTCCTCTCCTCTTCATCCTCTCCGCCTCCTTTATTTTCTCTTTCCATCCTTTCTTCCCTACTCCTTTTCTTATTCCTCATGACTTCCCCTCTCTTTGTTCATCATATCTGTTCCTCCTCTCCGTTTCCTGTCCCTCTTTCTACACATCAGCTGTCTCCTTGTCTTAAACATCTCCTGTTAGTCCACTACTCTCCTTTCTTACCTCCTACATCTCTTCTTCTACCTTTTTGTGGACATCTTCATTCATTTTCATCCTCCCTTCTTCCTCCTCTTTTTAACTTGTAACAAACCCCGTCCTCTCGTCCCTGTTTTCTGCCTTCTCTTCTTCATCCTGTCTTCTTTTTCTTCCTCGCTCGTGTTAACAAACACACACGTGCACACAAAACCTGACTCGACAACTGAAACACACTCTGTTGTCTTTAACTGCTCTCTGCCGCCTCTGAGGCTAAACCCGAAAACGAGCACGTCATCGTTTTCAAGCTCCTTGTGAAGGTGCGCTTCATTTTGTAATTAATGTCCACTCAGCACACACACACACACACACTCACTCTATGGATTTAAGTCTTCTCAAGCTTTTTGCACATTTGAATGCCCTTCAGACACACTACACCTCAGCACCTTGTTCTCCTGCATTGCTGAGACTTTATTTTGCACCATGTGTTGAAAATATTCGAACAAACTCATTAACAAATATAAAGCTTCTAAATGAATCTTATCGTCCACAATCACCGTACAGGCGCTAAAGCCAACACTGAAACGTCTCTACTCACATTTGCTCTCTTGTCACATTGCAGCCTGTATGAGCTCGTTCACCTAAGCCATCGATTTAAAAACACATGAACCATCTGGCTCTACTACATGAGATTTCTCTTTATTATAAGACATGTTGCGAACATATTTTTGAAACAAACTGTTGCCCCACGTGCTCCAAAATGGCATTTTTGTGTAGCGTGGCTGGTCGGTTTGGAGGCTAATTATTCCGAGTAAACGTCATTTTCTGAAAATGGGTTATTAATTTTCTGCTGCAATTAACCAGCTGTGTGGAGATTAGAAAGTAGCTTTGGTACAAAAACTAAGTTAACTACCTTTTATTTTTCCACTTTCGGCTTATCCCGTGAGTTCAGGGTCGCCACAGCGGATCATTGTCCGCAGGTTGATTTGGCACAGTTTTTACGCCAGACGCCCTTCCTGACCCAACCCTCCCCAATTTCTACCGGGCTTGGACCAGCACTGCACAGCTGGGGATGGGAATGGGTTCAGTGTCTTGCCCAGAGACACTTCGACATATCGCTGGGACAGGGGATCAAACCACTGACCCTGTGGTACCTAGACAATTGCCTTTACCAACTGAGCTATATATAGGTGTATTTATACTGCAGTTTCCTTCAGGTGATCTCTATTTGATCTCTATTAGTGGCCACACCACTAATGGCCACACACTGGATGAGTTAAAGAGGATGAATACTTGTGCAATTAATAATTTTTAATAATTTATATTACTTTAGTGTCTAGTTTTAGTTTGGTTCAGTGAAAGTTGCTCCGTTTATTAAGCACCAGTCGCCGCCATATTTGTTTTGGCAGAAGGATGAGGATTTGACAGACCAGCAACTCCAGCAAGAATTTACTTTATTAACTAATAAAGTTACGTCATCAGGTGAAATATGTGCTGAACTCTCTTTATTAACTTATAAATGTGACAATAAGCTGGTTTTATCTTTTCGCTGAGTTCATTGCATTACTAGGCTGTAACACATTTGCAGCCCATTTACTGTTAAATTCTTTATGATTTGCTAGTTGGTTGCTTTTCCAGCTGCAAAAAGAGACACTGCAGGTAAATTCAAAAACACTCAAATGTATAAAAATAAAACAGCCCTGAATTTGACCTCTCTCCTTAAACCGTCAGCAGCTGAAGCTTCTGCTGCGGAAGGTGGGAACTGCACTAACTCTCGGCACTTAACAGGCTCATTTACCTGGAAATTCATCCTGCGGGGAGACAGGAGCAATTCTAATATTTTGCAGATGAATTTCTGCCGTGTTGAACAGGGACGGTTGGTGCAAAGCGGCGCTGCAGACTAATGCACTTGACCACATTCCAAGTGGGAGGTTTTTAATTTATTTATTTATGGTCTACAGGGTAAAACTTGACAGATCGTCAGTGAGGAATCGCCCACTCAGCCTGCAGGAATGTGACACAATTGACAAAGATCCGGTTTAAATGTGCCTGCTCTTACATTTTATGGAGAATTTGGGACAAAAACAAAGGCTTGTTCAACATGCAAAGAAATTAAGCTGTAAACCTTCTCTGAAGGTCCACTGCTTCTGACCCAAATCCCACCTCAACCCTACAATAAGTGCATGTTCTGATGGAAGATAACCAAATGTGAAAATCTCCTTTTTAAATTAATAAGAGCTCAAACTTTGATTTATTAGACCTCTTATGACACAAAGGGACATTGGCAAGTAGGACTTTTTCTTTTATTATTTATTACAATTTTCTTTTGAGAAGAGGAAATGTCAAACTCCACCAGAGTTGAATTTACATCCCCGTCATTTATTTTCTTGGTCATTGTGAGGACATTTCACTTCATAAAGCTTTAACACTCTACAGATTACAAACAGAAGCCTTAAAAGACACACCAGTCTCCAGGTTGGTCCACACTTGTGGCTGATATCTCTTCTTCTTTTCCACCATTCCACGACTGTGACAACTGTCATATAAAGTCGAGTGTGTCGTATAAGACACGTACTTGTGGGTTTCAGTCTCTTGCTGCAGCAGGTTCTGATTACTCACATTCACAGACCATCAGACCTGTGGTGGCCCACAGGGAACGAACAGTAGTCAAAAACGGTGAAAGTGCTAATTATTTGTGACAAAGTTCGATATTTAAACTTTTATTTGCATTCAACCACTTTTTTTTTTCTCTTGTTAACCTCTTAAGCTGTTTCACCTCCACTGTATCACATGTGTAATCACACTGCTGATGCATGCTGGGAGCAGAGAGCGGCGTCGCCTCGGGCCACTGCAGGGCAGCCAGTAATATACCTGATGTGTTTCTGTGCCTGAGGTTGGGACTGAATTAAGGCTGAGTGCCTGCACTCCGTTTCCTGCAAAATACATTAAGGATCTGACCTTTTTATAGAGCCAAACAAAGCAGTGTTAATGGTGTTTTGATGGTTAGGAACAAAATCTAGAGAAGGAGACAAAGGAAACACGGTGGATGTAGATCTGGCAAATCAGGAGACTAAAAAAAAAAAAAAACCCACCATGCAGCACGTGAGCAACAGATTTACACGTGTAAAGTCAAAGCTAGTGTAAAGTTTGCTGATTTCATTTAAATCAAGTTTGTGTCAGTTATTTTGTCAAACTGATTTGTGGAGCTGTTTTTGGTTAGAAGTTGATAGGAGGCATTTTTATCTTAAAGCTTTTATTACACTCTGAGCACATATAGATTGAATTTAAATATTACGCAATGTTGGCTTGGTTGAATGTTTGGCGAGACTGATTTTGTTAACAGGTCTGGACTGCTGTGTCTTATTCAGCATCCTGTAATCTGCTCAGCGGTGATGGAAAAACGATAAACGTATGGCTGCTGGAAATGTTATTATAGTTACACTCATTCAGGGATTAGGGCCGGCCGACTCTCGGCTAATTAAACTTTGGAGTCCCCGGCGTCCTCGGCGTTCCTCCACTCTGTCAGTCAGACTGAAATGAGTTCATAACACCGGCTCGGATATGAGTGCACCATTGGGGTGAAAATATCCCTCTGTGCAGTTTTGAGGAAGGCTAACCACAAGCCCTCAAGCATTTTGCTGCAGATCCCCTGGAAGCTCCCTTCTGGTGTGTCCTCTCCTGGAGCAATTTAAATTTCTGCTGTAAGAAGTAAAACAAAAGTAAAATAAAGTTTATTTCTGCGAAGGCTGTTATGCAGTATCTATAGAATATGAAGTCTGGAGGAGGTTACATGCAGGCTGTCAGTCGTCTTTTGTGTTTTTCATAATTGCTTGTGTCAATTTTGTCTTGCAACAAAAATTTTCAGCTTCCAGGAGGTAGAGCGTGAATCTGCAGGGGTCGTTCAGATGAATCTAGCTTGCTCTGAACTCAACCTCCTGCTGCTTCTCCACTCGCAGGGAACAGCAGCTTCCAATTGCTCTTATCTCCCCCCCCCACCACCACCCCCCAACCCCTTCGCATCTGTCATAGCCGTCCTCACCTCCTGCTGCATTTAGCAGGGATTGCTGTGCATTATATCAAAGTGGGTGACAGTGTCTTTGTCTGCTGCCTTGTTATTGATCGCAGGCTCGCGCTTGCTGTGTGCTGAGCGCTCATTTTCGAGCGGGAGGGGTGGATTTTATCGACGGGCGACACTCCTGCCGACGAGAGGAGAAGGTGCGGGGGAAAATGACATGTCACCTTGGAGGAGTTTGACTGGCTTTCAGCACGCCATTAAACAAGCCCAACTTTCTCTTTGCTGCATGCTCTGCATCCCTGAGCGTACAGCTTCACTCATCTTCCCAAGAGGAAAGCTGCATTTTGAAGAACAGTACAAGAGGCAAACGTGTTATTTCACCAGCTGATGCAGTTTTACCCCATTTACAAAAAAAAAATAATGCAGACTAGAGCTGCAGGGGCTGTGCATAATTGGTTCACAGGAGAGAAACAAAAGCACAGAAAGTAAAGTTTTGTGTTAAATTTTGCATCACACTCCAGAAAATGTTTTTATCCCATCATATATATATATATGTGCTGAACACTCTGCTGAACATTGATCTGTCAGAGCTTCACTTAGTTGCTATATCTTAGGTATCTTTCTTTCCCCTTGCTGTATGATTATTATCATGTGTTATGGCCAAATAACTAGTTAACCATCAATTCAGCTTTGCACACAACTTGTTGCTCTGAAATTTCCATCTTTGATTGTCAAAAGATATTTTTTAAGATTGTGGTTTATGTTTTATAAATGGAAGACGAGCGATATAATGAGGTCTCACAGGAGCCCTTCCTATTTTTGTTCTGTATGGTTGTTCTTATTGATGTAGACGTATAATTGAACACTTCTTTGACCGATGTTCTTTCAGAGGCAGCTCAGCTGCATGAGAAACAAAAAGCTCAGGTCTAGACGACCAATGTTCTGTTTGTCCTTCCTGTTTGGACACTGTACAGATGCAGTAAAGTGCTGCTGCGAGCACCTACATGTGAGGGAACATCCTTTGTGTTTTATTGGGAAAACACTGAGCAGAAATTCAGCTCTAATGAAGACAATCAGTGAGATGCATTTCCATGGCACGGCTTGGAGAGCCTCTGTTGTTTTAATCAGATTAAAATGGCATCATTTGTGTGCAAATGCAAATGTTCCCACTGTCACATCTTGCCACATCCTGTAGGAATTATAAAGCCTCTTGTGACTGCATGACATTTTGCTGCAAAACAATTCCTTGCAGCTGCTCTAATCAGATTAGGCATGTGCTGACTGTGTGTTTTCATACACAAATTGAATCACGGCTCAGTTCTGACAAGAAAATTGGTACCGTAACGTGATACAATCAAAAATGTAAATACATATAGAGCAGTGCAGACAGAGGAGTGGCTGCAGAAAGCGTGGGCCTGGCGGTTGGGTATGAACTATTGATTTCTGCTGACAGGGGGAGCAATATTGGATATAATTCAGAAGTGTTTGTGGGCAGAGGTATCCGAATACTTTTCTGAGGCTGTTTTTCAAGATTTGAACAATGACCCATAATTGAATGCTGTGTATCGTATACAGCGCTTTCTTTCAACTTTATGGCAGCTTTTTGGGGTGAATGACTTTGTGGTTTTCTGAGTTTGCTTTGGCAGAATTGGATTGATCCAACTTACCCTTAGAATAGAGTCACGGAAAAACAGTGAGCTCACAATTGGGCATTTTTTTTAAAAAGGTGTTTGAGTCTAGTAAGCAGGTTTCTTAGACATGGTTGATCATTGGAAAGTAAGTTTACACAGGTCATTCAAATAGCATACGGTATCTTATCCTTTGTCCAAATGTTTGCAAACCATTACAGTTATGTGGAGCAGTTTATTTTGCGATAAAGTGGTGTATAATAGTGGATGACGCAGCTAAAAAGGTACAAAAGCTTTCTCCATCTGAGCTTTTAGGCTTTGTGTGTTTTATTTATATTGTCTTACTTATTCTTTTTGTCGGTTTCTCTTAGCTAAATGCAGTTACACTGGCCAGCAGTATTATGGCATAAAGTGTCCACACAGCTACATTCCCCAAATGTCCATCCCCAGAACATTTTCCCTTTATGTACCATCTATGGCATTTTTATTCAGAGCTTTCACTTCTGCATTGCTTTTCAATTTCTCTCCCTCGTTCATGCTTTTCGCATTGATTCTGGAAAAACTCACTGCTCAACTTGGAGCTTTTGTTTTTTTATTTTTCCTCAGCACATTCTTCATAGCTATTTCCTTCAAATGTGCAGTGATATTTGTCAACACTTTTTCCTTCTGCTCTTGAGATTTTGACCTTTGTTGCCATTAACAGTGTTACTGATCTAGAAAATTAAGCTCCCTGCTGTAGATTCGCTTTTGTACTTTACTCCAGATTCAAGCATCAGCTAAATGCTGGAATGCAGATGCTGCCACCCTGAAATCCCTTTGTTTGTTTCCTTTTCAGGGTAAAAACTGCCAATGAGCGCATGCTGCCGTATGTACCGGCAATGGCTGCCCATCGCATTATCAGAGTGACCAACAACAATCACAGCCTCCCCCGCTGTAAATCTGAGGGGACACTCATCAACTTCAGTGAAGGAGTCACTGGAGCCAGTCTCAATGACGTCAAAGGTCAGTGTTTAAGTGCTGTTACCCTTTCTACGTCCTGGTTGGTACAAGTAATGTCATTTCACCTCTGTTTACATCCTCTGGGTAAAATAAAAATTGTAAATTATGGAGTCCACAAGCTTATGCTTTTACTAAGTGATGTGGATTTTTTTGTAGATTCTTCAGAATCATTTGTCTGAATCCTTTGCCTGTAGGATTCCACGTACGTTTTTTTGAGTGACCCGGTCTAAAATGCTTGATTTTACAACAGCTTTTCTAAAACTCAGTTGATGCATGTTGTAATATTTTATACGATATTTTAAATTTCACAGAATTAATTGGGAATTTTTCCAATAATGTCTTGAATGTGAAGGGACCGATTACCCTTAAGGGTTTTGGGGGCTATTTTTTAAACACTGACAGATACTTTGCAGTCGACCAAATAACATCCCATAACCAATTCCCTTGTTTTTCCATTTCCAGTGCCTTCTCCCAGTGCCTTAAGGTTGGGCACTTCCTCCACCTATGAAGCAGCACAAGAAGTGGTTGCCATTAAGGATTATTGTCCCAGCAGCTTTACCACTCTAAAATTCTCCAAAGGTGATCGCCTCTATGTGCTGGACACATCAGGTGGAGAATGGTGGTATGCCCACAACAACACAGAAATGGGATACATCCCGGCTGCCTATGTCCAACCGCTCAACCTCAGGAACTCTTCTCTTAGCGACAGTGGGATGATCGACAGTCTTGGGGAGGGATATGAGGATGGGTCGAAGGAATTTGGAGGTTTGGGGGAGTGGACGGGGATGTCCCCTAAACCCTCCCTAATTTCCAATAACTGTCCCTCGACTGTGAATCCCTTTGTCTGTCCGCTTGATCAAAACTGCAAAGGTACAAGTGTAAGAAACTCGGCCGATCTTATTCTCTTTGATAGTCTAGCATCTCCATCTTGCTCAAGCGTCAACGCCAGTACATTTATGATCAATGGCTTCAGCAACTGCCACACTACAAACCCCACCACCCCCAACCAAGAGGTTGCACCAAACCTTCACAGGGATAATCCATTTTTCAGGAGTAAACGTTCCCACAGTCTGTCAGAACTGTCCGTCCTGCAGGCACAGTCGAATACATCTTTACTGTCTTCAGGATTCTTCTCTGGTCTTAAAGCTCCTTCACCAGAACAGTTTCAGAGCAGGGAGGACTTCAGGACTGCTTGGTTGAATCACAGAAAACTAGCCAGGTCTTGCCATGATCTGGACTCCCTCGGTCAGAGTCCCGGGTGGGGGCAAACGCAGCCATTGGAGACTAATATTGTGTGCATATTGGATAGTAATGGAGGAGTTGTTCAGCTCCCAGACACCAACATCAGCCTGCATATCCCCGAAGGCCACGTTAGCCTTGGAGAACACCAGCAGATCTCCTTGAAGGCTTTACTAGACCCTCCGCTGGAGCTCAACAGTGACCATTGCTCCATTGTCAGCCCTGTGGTGGAGATAAAGCTCAGCAACATGGAGACTAAATCCTTTATCACTCTGGAGATAAAAGTATCTGTAACTGTCAAGACAGACAGTGGCCATGCTGCAGAGGTGCTTTGTGTTCGAAGTGATTGCAAAGAAGGGCCTTACACACCCATCCCTAATGCTTACGTTTACAAAGATACAGTCCAGGTGCATTTGGATAGTCTAGAGCCCTGTATGTATGTGGCTGTTGTGGTTCAGGCCCAGTATATAAGCCACAATATGACTGTTTGGGACCATGTGCAGCGAGAAGTAACTTTGGGTGTCTATGGACCGAAACACATCCACCCTTCCTTTAAGACTGTTGTGGCCATGTTTGGGCATGACTGTGCCCCCAAAACCTTGTTGGTCACTGAGGTGGGTCGGCAGGCTACCTCGACTCTGCCAGTAGCCCTCCATTTGTGGGGGAAGCACCAGTTTGTGCTAGGGTACCCTCAGGACCTTCAGGTGGGATTGTACTCCAACATGTCCAACTACCAGGTGAAGGCGAGTGAAGGCAGTGGAGTGATTCGGGGATTTCAGGTTAAACTGGGGAAGGTCAGCAGGCTCCTTTACATGATTATATCGCACAACCCGAATAGCATCTCAGACTTTACTCTCAGGGTCCAAGTCAAGGATGCCCTTGACTGTATCCTCACTCAGTTCTGCGTTCAAACTCCACTACCACCACCAAAGTCAGGAGCGAGGACAACAGGCCAGAGGAGGTTCCTGAAAAAGAAGGAGGTGGATAAGATTGTTCTATCGCCACTTGCTGTTACCTCCAAATACCCAAAGTTTCAGGACCGGTGCATTACCAACTTGAAATTTGGCAAGTTGATCAAAACAGTGATCAGGCAGCACAAGAGCACCTATTTGTTGGAGTACAAAAAATGGGATGTAATTGCTTTGCTGAGCGAGGAAAAAATTAAACTGCGAGGGCAGTTGCGGACGAAAGAGTGGTACATTGGATACTATCAAGGAAAAGTGGGGCTTGTCCACACCAAAAATGTTTTAGTTCTGGGTAAGGTCAAGCCAATTTATTGGTGTGGGCCAGACCTGACGACCACCCTTCTGCTGGAGCAGATCCTGAAGCCTTGCAAATTTCTCACATACATCTACGCAACCGTGAGGACAGTTTTAATGGAGAATGTGGGAAACTGGAGGGCATTTGCGGACGCCCTGGGGTACGGGAATTTGCCACTGAATTATTTTTGCCGGACCGAGCTGGACAGTGAGCCGGAGAAGGTGGCGTCAGTCCTGGAGAAACTCAAAGAGGAGTGTACGAACATGGAGAACAAGGAGAGGAAGTCCTTCCAGAGGGAACTCATGATGGTAAGACAGAAGACATGTGTGCATAAACATGGCTGTGTGCAGATTTGCCTTGTAAACAGATTTTTTTGCACATAGTTAGCAATTACAATGGTGGGTTTTTATGGGGTAATCTCGACCGAAATCCCCCTCAAGTCCTTCCCATATTAGCAGGCTTTGGGTTTGCATTGTGTGGCACATATAGAAATAAAAGAGCACACACAACAGCTGCTTTATGATGACCCTAGGCCATGCAGTCAACTCTGCCTCCGCCTTCCTATTTTAAGAATTCACGTACGTTCTTCTTCTTGACCTCCAGAATTATTCAGCCACCAACAGTAAAGTGCATCCCGCTTTATCTAAAGGTTGAAACCATGGGCCTGACATTTAAAATTGTAGCAGCCTTTGGAAAAATCATTTGCCTGCACCTTAGACAACACAATTCTTTTGAGTTATTTGTGAGACCTGACGAACAAATGAGTTCAACATTTCTCTGAATTATGTGACATATAAACATTATAATTTATACACCCTCAAAAGTAGTTTAAAAAAAAAACTTTCTGAAGTTCTAGTTGGCCTTTGCAAATTATTTTCTTTCATAGGCCATCAGGCCTGAATTAATCTGTTTACAATTATCTAAAGCAAATTCTCAGATTTTTGAAGTTTGAAATGCATGATATTCAGCATTTGGGTTTGACAAACGACTGTGCAACCTTTTGGGAAAGTGAAAGCTCAATCGCTGAACTGCAGTAGAAAAATAACACAAAGGCTTAAAATTGGTGTAATTTCCTTGTGGCCTCCATCTGTTATAGGCTATCGCTGAAATAACATCCCTGGTAAAGAAAGAGAAAATGGTCTTGCATTAACATAACACAGGGTGACAGCTTGTATTCTGAAATGATAGATATAATAAACTGAACGGGCCTTAAAAAACTTTTTTTAAACGGTTCGTCATTGGCTGGCTGATTGATGAGGGCGTCTCTGCTTTAACAGCCCTCAACACGATTTCTTTCCACTTTAGCCTGAATAATGTGACACAGACAGAGTGTGAACTGGAAAGATTTGGGTCCTTAAGCCTCAATTGTGATCAACTTACTCGACTAAAAAGCCTGAGGTGATTGACAGTGAGGATAGACGTTACATAAAAAAGGGAGGGGATTGGAGGGGGGGGGGCCCTGCAAAGGGGGAGTGCAGAAATACAATTTAAAATGGGCAATTTGAGAAAAAACTACTCTGTCATGCAGATGTCGTGTTTTTCTTCCACTACACTGCCGACACCCTAGGGTAACCGAAATAGCCTTCCCAGATGCCATTATTCAAAAAGTACTTTAGCAAAGTACATTTTCCAACTGCTGTTTATCCAGGCAGGAGTTGATGAAGCATGCGTGCACTTTTGCGGGAGCAGCTGTAGATAAAGTGCGTAACTGAATGGGACTTTTGACCGTTAAGCGTTAAGTGTATCGTGTCATTTGCTGTTGTTCAGAGCAGCTCACCTGCATACGTCTCCCCGTCTGGAACTCATCTGACCTTCCAATACGTCCCAAGTGAATGAGGCTTTTATTTTGGAGAATACCTTGACCTCCCGCTGAGGCTCTTTAACTTGTGCCTTGGCTTTTCATCTCCAAACCAGGATTCATCCCTGACTCCACTGAGCTTCTTATTCATTCATCACTGGAAGATAAACCGATGACACCCTCATCAATCCTTCGCTGAAGTCCAGCAATGTTTCCTCTGAAGCCAGAAAACACTCAACACTAAGGACGATTGAGACATTTGTTGCTCTGTCCACTGATGAAACATATGTCCACACACTGTAAAGTGCTACAGCACATTCAAGCATAAGACTAATACATGGTTAGTGGTTATGTTGCAACTACAGAAAAATGTATCGTGCTGCAGTAAAGCCCAGTTTTACTGTACTGAGTTGATACATCGTGCAACACTTTAAAATACTTTAAGATCTTTACCTTTTTAAGATTTTACGATCTTACGCTTCACATTTTGACCCTCAAATGTAGCCCAACCTCAGTGTAATTCCCATCAGGTCGCAGGAATAAGGTCCAGTGAGTTACACAGCCTTGAACTACCAGACCTTCTTCTCAAAAGGAAACACACTTTTATATATTTGTTGCTCAATAACACTTCAAAAATCCAAAAGGATTAAAAATAATCTGTGAAAAAGTGTCAAATTCAAACAAAAATTGTAGTTTTGAATGTCCACTTAATTAGTTTATTGGGATGATGAAAGTAAATGTGAGTTTACATAAATGTTGAACTGGTCCTTCATTCGATTGTTTGATGCTATGTAAAGCTGAGTCATTTTGGCTAATAACTTGCTTTAAACCACATGGGAAACTTATTACATCCTAAATCAACACCATGAAATTGTCATTACTGTTCAGCGGTTGTTCTAACTAAATGAAAAACACTCGCCGACCCTTCGAGTACGTGAAGGCACCTGCACCTAATGTTTTAGATAATGAGACAAAACAATTGTAAACATACAGGGAGACGCCAACGTGAATAGCAGAAAATACACAGGATAAATTGCTATAGACAGGCTGATTATAAAAAATGAAAATAAGCGTTAGCCCCAACTATGAGGACAGCAGTAAGAGCCTTGCATCCGCAGCTCCTCATCCAACCAGCTCACTGTGGCTTTTCCTTGTGGTAACATTCCTTTGCAATATTTAAAGCCGATCTGCTTACGTAACAGCACCCAATATATCTATATCTTGCTGTGGAGCCTGCTTTTTAATAAACAATAGCACTGCAAACAATGCCGTGCTACCGGCAGTTTCTCTAGTCTCAGGGACAACCACGTGTGTTGGGCTAAGCACGTTAATCCAAGACATGGCGTTGTTGAAGAGAGGAGTCTTTCGTGGGCTGGTACCAGTTAAGCCTGCGACACTGTATCCTCCTATACTTCGCCAGCGGAAAGTGAAATGCAGACATGCACAGTCAACACTATGAAGGCAACAAGCCGAACTGTATGTGACTAAAAGGGCTGTTTTCTTCCATAGCTTTGAATCTAGTATCTACATTAAGATTGTGACTTTTACAGATGTAAAATCTTTCCACCCTTGCTCCAATTGTGCAAGTCACTGTGGATTGTAATAAACATTTAGGAATTGGTGTTGCAACAGAACCAGCACAGAACGGCACATCGTGCCCCCTCCCCCCCCCCGGGTCTGCCACTCTATCCAACAGGCGTTCTCATGTGAAATGTGAGCAGCCATTGATCAGGAAGGAGCAGTAGGTCCGAGGGGGTGGGGGCAGATCTTTTAACATCAGGGGCTCAGGTTACGACGACATGGGACAAAATGAGAAAGCTTTACCTTGTTACTAGTTGGGAGAGGGTGGCTGCAAGGCCAGTAGAGTGTTGTTAAATAATAGATCCACCCAATGAGGCGAATCACACACTGCAGGAGACTCAATCAATCCAACGCTTGTCGGTTTCCATCCACAGCCAATGCTTTATGAAATCGTCCCAGTTAAAAGCGTAGGAATCAGTTTGAAATGTGCAGACTCCTGTGTTTTGTCAATCCATCCACCCTCACCTCCTCCCTGTGCAGACGTCGTCATTCTATTCTCCTTTGGTCCCGTAATAATTATATGGGTCATAATAAGCTCCTGGCACAGATGATCTAAGGGGTCGTATTTTACAGAAGGACAGTCCTTTTTATTGGACCGCAAATTAGAAATGTGTCAGAGAAATGTGAGATCGTCTGCGGCTGAAAAGCGTTTTCACTGGATCAGTTTTGATGCTTTCAAATTTATTTTTACAGAAACTTTATGATAAAATGTACACAAATTGTATCTGTGCAAATGTGTATTTCTCTATAATTTAATGGCATTTCATTTAGTTTTTTCTCTCCCTCCTAACATTCTCTTAAAGCCTTGAGAAGTGAAGCTCATTTAGATCTGACAAGACAGCTGTCAGCCCCGTCTGTCCGTATGCTGTGGGGCTTCCTCCAAGTCGCCACTATCAGATATTTTCAGACACTTTAGTCTCTAATGGAGCAGGCTGCTTGCTATTTTTAGACAAGAATCATCCTGTTACCTGATAATGTGGAAATGTGCTCAACCAAATCCAAATTGGCTACATGATTTTTGGTTGGTTTTCAATCTGGCATTTGAATGAACCTGCATTAGTTACTGTAACTGGTTGTTGGTGCTCAGAACCATTAATAGATAATGTCTGTTAATGGTTCATTTCGATTTATGATATAGGTAATGAGTTTGTTACTATGTAGATGATGCAGTTATGAATGTGCTGTTTCTGATATTTGAATCGAGCGAATATGTTGTGCTGATACATTTAGATTTGTCTCATATGTCTTTTTATTGGGCCGGTGCATTTTTACTTTGGCTGGAACTGCAACTCAATAGTATTTTATGTAACAAGATTTTGCAAAGTGAGAGAATTCACGATCAGTTTTTAAGCTATTTGATTGTCAAACGTGAAATACATTTGTGGAAGGTTGGGATTTTAAAACCTCCAAATCCACACAAAAGACAAACTTTGGAGTCGCTACAGATTAAACTTAAGAGACTCTAAATGTAAATGACTCCATCTGGAACTGAAACAACAGCTGACAAAGTGTCCTTTAGCAAGACGCTGACCTTTGACCTCCATTCAGTGCAGCCTATGCTCTGCCTCAGAGCAAAATTAAACCTATTTTTTAACACAATGAAATTCACAGTTGTTGGATCTACACTCCATGACCTCTTAACCATTATTTAGATCGCAAGCTCCTTCCTGCTTCCTGCTGTGCCTCCTGCTTTAATCTTTCCCGGCTTAAACGGCCCATCTCTCCTGCAGGTAAAGGAGTTCTTGATTTGCATTTGAACGCATGAGGCTCATTTCCAAGCGCTCGGGTGCCGAACCCTGACGTGTTTGTGTGTGTTTGGACGGCCTGGCCTGACCTGCTCTATATTTAGACTGAAACCTGTGTGAAGGCTGAATCAGCGGACGGACGACATCACAGCAGAAGGCCAAAGTGCTCATCAGCCAGGTGGTGGAAAAAGACGAGAGAGAGAGAAGAAAGGAGAAGTGAATACAGTTAAATCTAAAATCCTCTTTTCCATTTATTTTAAACAAAATTACATTTCCTTTGAATGAATTATAGACATATCTCACCTTCTAAGGGATTTTCTGCAATCTCATGCACAGACATGTTAATAATTAATCAATTACTGGTACGAAATTGATTGATGAATAATATATTAGCCTTAGCTGAACATCGACTCCATTAGTGCTGGTGTTTTGATCAGCCGTGACCAGTTTTCAATATAAACCACTTTCCAGGAGCAGCAGTGTAATAAAAAGGTTTGCTTTACATTGATTAAACATCAGAGGTTTGGATTCATGTGAGCGCTTCATTTAGTTTGCAAAATAATCCTCTGCACAACCACCACAAATTATTAGCAACTTCTAATTATATTAAGTATTTCCTCCAAAGATGAACATCATTTTTTTTTTAAACATTTCCTCTTTAAGCATAAAAAAGATCGCATATAGAGAGCTTCCTTTAATATTTGAGTTGTTTTTCCAATGCTCGGTTTAGTAGGTTTTCTGCTGTTAATGCATTTAGTAGATGCAGTAAATTGCATATTTTTATACATTTTACTGTATCGTAAATTTCTTTACAATAAAAGAAACTAAATGCGGTTGGACCCATCAACTGGATCAATCGCTTTAAACAAAGTGAAAACATTTGGAATGTTTTTAAAATTTTAGGAAGCTAAAACTTGAAAATATGGAGCATTTGTTCATTGCTGTTGCCTATTTATACTTTTTCAAAATGCATCGCAGATACATTGGTTTCTCTCAAACATTTTGAATAGCTCTAATTAATTGTTTATAAACATTTCCAACAATAGATTAGAAAGGGGAAGAGAAGCTTGTGTGTTTTTGCCAACGTACTGTTACTTATCAGAAATATGACTGAGCAACTGACACAGGAAGAAATCGGTATGAAATTTGCTCTTTTTGATTCAGATTAGTGTTTTGTGTCAGTAGATTGTGTGTGTGTGTGTGTGTGTGTGTGTGCGTGCTTTGAAGCTGCAGCTGACTGACAGGCTGAGGCAAAGCTGAATCAGTCCAAACTACTCCAGTTTCATTAAATGAACTCGAGGCTCCACAGTTAAAGGTTTTCTCATAAGGAAAAAACAGCACCCTGCCTTTTATTTATTATGGAATTATGCCCCTTTTAAAACGCAGGAGCTCAAGATCCCTCGGGAGTTAGCTCGTCTTGTATGTATATACTGGGACCCACTAGACTTTTTTGGCACAAAGATACACAGATAATCATAAAAATAAAAGCCCGTTAACCAGGAAACAGAGATTTCTCATCATTTGCAACACTTCTATGAAGTATATTATAAAGTTGTCTGTAGTATGTGGCAAATGTGCACTTGATATAAAATACCTGCAAACTGCACTACAGTATAGTTACCCAACATAAAAGCTGTTTTCTATGTTGTGCTCACTGCTCTGATCTTATAAAGCTTCTAATAAAGTGAATGTTGCCTGTGTTGCCTGTTAGGAAGCCCAGGGACCGGGGATGTAATAAATATCCCCAAATGAACAGCTATTTTATCACGTACTTACAGTGCTGGCACACAATATACACTCTAATCACTGAGGCTAATAGCTCTGCTTGTAGCTCTGCTGGAAATGCTGTGTATTGACTATTTAGGGCAGCGGACGTGATTTGAGTTGCAACACAGTGCAACTGCTGTTTCTCACGCAGACAACCAAATCGTGTCCACGGCAGCCGTGGTTATAAGCTTTGGACGCGTAGTTATTTTCACATGTTGATGACAAGATGGAGGGGCATTGGGTTTCACAAACCCTCTTCTCTTCTCCCCCGGGAAAATCCAGTACATTACCTGTAAAGGCTTATTCTGAAATTCCCATCTGGCTTTTAATGTGAAGGAGCAGCAGGAGGAAATGGTGTGAGACACAGGGAGGGAGGGAGGAATAAAAAGGCTGGCATAAAAGTGGAGTGTTGGAGTTTCCAGCTGTGAATGCTTTATGCATTTAAATACACTGAGTAACTGTGGCTGGAAAAATGCTGACTACAACCAGCATCAGAAACGGGCTTTGAAGTAAGTGTAATTTTAAGGATTATGAAACACAGAGAACGGGGGGAAGCCATGGAGGGAAAAGCGGCTCTAAAACTTCATGGATGCTTTTATTGGCTGCAGGGGCCTGATTGGTGCTTTCAATTCTGTTCCATAACCTCTTGATTTTGAGTCCGATCAACCCAAAAACCTTCATTATTTTAAACATGTATTGTTTCCAGTTTTCCAAAGCGCCTCCCTGGGGGCTGGTAGCCACAAAAAAAAAACAGAAAAAAAAACAATCGCTTGCAAAGAACCTGAAAGGCATCACCAGAGGACAGGGCATCACTTTGAAGCGCACTGTGTGAAGCTGTAAGTCGCGGGCGGTGGTTGGGACCCCTGCCTGCCTGAACCCAAATCTTGTCTGTGGATGGACACCCACCCACACAGGCACACACTGCAGTGTTTTAGTGGCAGCACAAAGGAAAACGCCTCGGTGGCCGTGCTGCCTCCCTGCAGCATGCTTTCCAGTCAGCTGCTTCTATTAACGCCGTATTTTTTAACCCTCATTTAACCAGGAGGGAATTTACAGCAGCAGCCTGAGCCACATGACTAGTTCCAGGAGGGATTTGAGATTACGTGTGAATTTTTTAACCTGTAATTTCTTTCTGTATTTGTTTATTTTAGGATATAAAAAAGGTTTCAAAATGTTTTAAGAGCATCGATGTTGTGTGACTGAATTCATGTCTTAATAAATAAAAAAAAACATCAAATCCTCTGTGGTCTCTCTTTCACCCCCTCAGGCCTTGCTGAAGATGGACTGCCAGGGTCTGGTCGCAAGGTTGGTGCTGGATTTTGTGTTGCTGACTACAGCGGTGGAGGTGGCCTCTCGGTGGAGGGAGCTGGCGGAGAAACTGGCCCGAGTGTCCAAACAGCAGATGGAGGCTTACGAGGCTCCGCATCGGGACAAGAATGGCCTACTGGACAACGAGGTTAGAGACACGACAGAAGTTATTACACTGAGGTTTTCATTTCAGACTATTTACTAGTACTATTACTACGATTTCAGTAAATACCTGTCAATGAATAGATGTAGGTGAGGGGAAAAAGGGACATTGTCAAGCTTGTCCAAGAAATGGTTAGAGCAACATACTAACAGTTATAATAACAGATTATTTCATAAACAAACCGACAGTTCCCACAATGCTTTGATTGACATAAGAAGGAGTGTGAAATTGAATGAGTCCCGTTTTTTTTTTTTTTTTAGCTCCAATGTATTGAAATGCTGTCAAAACTGCACCATTCAAAGCAAAGCAGACTTAACCTTTGATTCGTCCCGTTTGCAGTGGGAGGCATTAATAAATAAACTGCTGAGAAATTTTTAGTTGAAATTATAATAAAGAGTTGTGAAACCAGGACCAACTTTCTTTTTCCCGTCCTCCGATCCCCATCCCAATCCTTCAGTCTATGTGGAAGCCAGCCTACGACTTCCTCCTGACGTGGGCTGCCCACGTCGGGGACAGCTACCGCGACGTGATCCAGGAGCTGCACCTCGGCTTGGACAAGATGAGGAACCCCATCACCAAGAGGTGGAAGCACCTGACCGGGACGCTCATCCTCGTCAACTGCCTCGACACCCTCCGCAGTTCTGCTTTCTGCCCCACCGGATATGGAGACTTCGCTGTCTGAACATTTACACATTCATCTGGTTTTTGGAAGCTACTGGAGCTTGGTGGACTTGTGTGGACTGTGAGTCACGGGCAAGTCAAAGGAGCATCTGGAGATTGTCTTTCCTCAGCTTTCCATCTCCAGGACAGATTGGCCTGGGATTGGTCTTGTGGGGACAGTGTTTGCTCATTAAGCCGGCGCAAACACCATGGAGCGACTTTGAAAACTCAACGTGAAACTAAAGTGTCTGCCTCTTTGTCTTTTCTACGCCTCTTGTTGCATTTGTCCCGCTTTCACTTCCCTCTCTTTTCTACCTCACCCTTTCGGACTTTCTGACTGTATCTCTCTATCGTCCTCACTTTGTCCTGGTCTCTTGTTTTGCCATCGTACGCTTCCATTTTCTCTTCCTCCCTCAGACTTTGTTATTATATATAATATTCTGCTCATTCTGCTGTTGTTTGTACGATTTGTTCTTTTCTAGCTGATCTTCTAACGTCACCCTCAGGCGATCAGAGTCCTCAAACCCTGCAGTACATAACCCGACATACTGTGCATATTTATACCTGCTTTGACCCCTTCCTGAACTGACTGTACATAAGTCTTTTCCCTCCATTTCTAGTCGCTACTTTTTATTGTTTAGCTGTCTCTGGTTTGCTTTTGCTTTAAATCTAGACTTTCTTTTTGAAATCTAAATGTATGAGAAATAGTTCCCCACCATGGCACATGAAGTAATTTTGACAAGAATTCACTTGCCAAACAATTAGCCTGATGCTAAATGTACAACATTGAAGGTACCATATATTTGTGATGCGAGATACAATTCTATTTTTATACTTACTTGAGGAACTTTATTGACAGTATACTATCAGCGGTGTTATTGTCGCGTTCCTAAGGCGCCTCCCTGTCAGTCTGGCTGTCCTCTCTCTGGTCGTCACTGTCCAAAAAGCAGCTTTAGAAACTTTGAGGTCCTCACGGTGGCTAAGAGGCTCAAAAGTTAATAAACTACATTTTTCATACTGCATTTATTAGTCACAGGACTAACTTTTAATTTAAATGCGCACAAACGATGCCCAGATGCTCCATACCTGAGTGGAGTTATACCAAATAAATGTTTAACTTGGACTTTATGGGTGTCGATGGTTATGTTTCAACATTTGTAACCATGCGACGGTGTCACTGAGATGGAAAAGTCAAAAGCAAAACAAAAAAAATCAGCTCCACTTGAGTTTTCAATTAAACTTTAAGAGCACAGACTGATTGCAATAGCTAGCAGGGTGTCAAGCACGGATCACTTGCAAATTTAGGATGTTCACCACACAAATTAAAGTTTTCAAAAATTATGTGAAGAACACAGAACTGAAAGTACAAAAGTATAAAACAAATATTAAAAGATTAGTGCAGATAACACATTATTAATGTTATGAGTAGAGGACGTCAGCTAATTTTAATCCCAACAAAAGGTGCCGCTATTTTACATCTTACTTTTCTTACATCTTCACAATGCACAATCAAGATAATTATGGTATTTTAAATGGTATTTTACCAGATATCTTTTGTTTTTTACTGTGAAAATGAGCATAGTTCTAGTTTGATTTTGTGATCTCAGCAAGTGTAATCACTCAGCTTTGCTGCTTTTGTTTTGAATTTTCTTTGTATTTGTTGCATTTTTCATGAGGTGTCTTTTTTTTTTTTCATTGTTTGGTGACTGCTGCAGTGTTTCTATGTCTGTTTTGAATTATAACAGAAACAAACTGGATGGAAAATGTGTGAGAAGTACTGAACGTATTGACACAATATCAAGCGATGTATCACCTGTGACAGGTCGCAGATCTAGGTCGCAGTGTTTCTGTTCAGAAAGTTTCACTAGAGCTTAAAATTTAAAATAAAAATATTCAAAATGGGCTACAGTTGTATGGAAGCTTTAAAATGCTTTTTGCTTGCTGCTTTGTGGATGCTAAAAGATGAAAATGACACCCACCTCCCCAAATGTCTCCAGCTAAGCATGTGTCCCAAAACGTTAAATGCATTTAAGGAGTTAGATGCTGCAGAGATGCTGCAACGGTGTGACTTGTTTTCCTACCATCATGATATTGTAAGTCGAGCCCCAGTTGGGCTTCTCTCTGCAAACAGTCAGAGCGTTTATTAAATTACTGAGTAGCTGTGCGATGACGTCTTCATGAAGTCATACTAGACACCAGACTCCTCTGAACACACTCTCACACTCAGAAATCCAAACATCACACATGAATGCACAGACAGACAATCTCATGCACTAACGCTACACATGGATGCACACAAATCCATCCTCATGTGTTCTGTTCCCCAGCCAAATAAAATGCTCCACGCACACGCACTCAGTTTATCGTATTTAATTAAAGCAGATAATTATTCTCCCTCAGAGGACAGGCCACCTTGACTGAGTCGTCCTTTGCCTCTGAACGACTCAGACTCGACACTCCTACTTGTCTCCTGGATACAGCAAAATCAGGCCAAGACCAAGTATATAGAGTGTTTAGTATCAAAAATGTACATATCATATATCCAGCGTGAAACCATC
Organism: Channa argus; assembly: GCF_033026475.1. Classification (NCBI taxonomy): domain Eukaryota; kingdom Metazoa; phylum Chordata; class Actinopteri; order Anabantiformes; family Channidae; genus Channa; species Channa argus. Next base: position 3,223,280 of record NC_090200.1, read on the forward strand.
TAACAGAGGCACAATTTGACAAAAAGCGGACACGAAACATTAAAAAATCGGGATTAGAAATTAAATCATCAAAACACGAAAAGGAGAAAACATCAAAAGCTTTCACAAAATGTCCAACACAGACACACTCAGTGCCCATAAATAAACACAAAGAGACAAAAAGGACCAAAAATGAATAAAAACATCCAAGAAAAATACACAAGAAAGCAGAATGACATGGACACAAAGTGACCAAAACAGATTTGAGGGCGGCTGTTGCTCATTTGGTAGAGCAGCAGAAGTGTCCCTGGGCAGGACACTGAGCCCCCAAATTATTCCGAGTGTCTGCTACTTAAAAAACAAAAGGTACGGGTGGGGGTGGGGCTTTCCCCGTTTCTCTTCAGGGACACATTTCATATATCTATATCATGCACCTTGTTCAGAAAGTAGAGATGTAAACACTCATATCACTAAATCCTGCAAAGCACACGAGCTCCGTCCTCTGATCTAAGACTCTGTATTTCTGTCCATCAAACGCACAGTCAGACAGGGAAACACTGGTTTTCTTGCTAAGCCTCCCCTTTGTTAACTCGTTACAAATTGGCCGGCTCATCGGTGGCTTTTCAAAATGCAGAACCAGCGTCGAGATGAAAAGCTTTGGGGAGCGTCTGCCGCTGAGAAGCGTGGAAAACAGACCACACTGGTTTGTGTCGCCGTGTGCGTCTGGAGGACGTAAAGAGCCCTCGATAAAGATAAAAATAAAACTCCTCCATCTGCTTTTTCTCACGTCTGCCTCCTTCAGCATTACCATTGTTTTGAAGCTGTAGGGATGTTTTGTTGCTGTGTGTGTGGAGCCTGATGAAACCTCCAGTCACGGTGATTATGAGATCTTCAGCTGAATGATTACTTGTTTCCCGTACGGGCTGATTTCACACCTGTGATATTGTATCCAGCCTCTGTTTTTGATACTGGAAGCTTTAACTGTCTTCTACCCACAGGTGAAAATGTGAAGTTCATCCAATCCAGTTCCATACTGGTGCTTGTGCAGTATTTCTGTCTGACCTGTCTGGTTCGTTCCTTGGACTTGATGATGCTGTTTGTTCACTAACATCCTCTAACAAACCTCTGAGGGCTTCACAGAACAGGTGTCTTTATACTGAGATGAAATTACACACAGGTGGACTCTATTTCCTAATTAGGGGTATAAATTCTCTCATAAACACATGTAGGAATGAGCCTGAATGGGTTCAAGCAGCTAAAAGACACAAAATTACCAGAAAAGATAGAAAGTTCAACAAATATAAACAAGAACTTAAAACTATTTTTAAAAAGGTGCAAAATGACCAAAACACACACGGAAGACAGTTTGAAACAGACACAAAACATTAAACATTGTAAAGACTGGCAATAGACAGAAAATGGCCAAAAGCACACACAAAGGACACAAAGCATCAAAAATAGACATTAAACACATAAAAACATACATAATGTATCCAACAATAGGCACAAATTACCACACACAGACACGAAATATCCAAAGTTGGACACAGATGGCCCAAGAATAAAAATCTAAATAGCCGAAAAGAACAGCAAACAACTAGAAACTGACATTCAAGGACCAAACTCACACAAATCAACCAAATGTAGACACAAATGACTCACAACACTCAAATCTCGCAAAAACAAATGAGCTTCATTTAGTTAGTTTGGCACAAATAGACTCAAAACAACCCAAAATGTGGGTTGGGGGGGGCCCTGCCTTGGTCTTTCCCATGGCCGATGTCTGAGCACACTGCTGCAGACAGTTGTGTCTCCTGACGGTCTGACTGATTTTGGATTTGGGTCAAACTACCATGATGTGAGTCGTACAGTACTCGATGTCCTTGTCTGAATCATTTGTTGTGTTTCTCCATTCCAACCCGTGGTTGTCTTCCCGTCTCGACCTTCAAAAGGCCGCTGACAGCGACTGACTCCTGCAACAACAAAAGCTAAAATACGTTGCCCTGAATTGTGTCTCCGCTGACACCATCTACATGTCAGGGAACAAACGGAAAGAAATTGAGTACAAGCAGCCTAAATGAGGAGGATGGGGTCTCTCCAGGACACACTGGAGGGACCCCATCTGGCCTGGAAATGTCTCAGGATCCAGCAGGAGAAGCTGGAAACTGTGGCTGGAAGGGGGACATCTGGATCACAGTACCCAGCTGAAGCTGCTGCCACCATGACTGTCTCCCTGTGGACAGTCCAAGACAAGCTGGACCCCCAATCGTTGCCTTTTGAGCCTGTTTGTGTTCACTTTGATGTCTGTTTTTGGAACGTTTGCGCCGTTTATGGAGGTTCTGTTTGACATTTTGCGTCTCACTCGCTTTGATTCAAGTCATGATTTGAGCTGTTTTGCATCTTGTCCCTGCTCTGCACCTCTTTGTGCTCATTTTGTGTTTTCTTTCAAACAAGAAACTTTAGAAGCTCTGGCTCATGGACCCCCTGACGTATGTGGTAAACCCCCCGTCCATGCCTGACCCTGAATAATAATGATGGATGGATGGATGAAATAAAGAACAAAAAATATGATTTTCTTTAGTATTTCGATGCTGTGGATGTGATCCTGACTATAATTGTAGTAATAGTAACCTTTACTATTACATAAGCAATATTATTGGGGGAATGTCTTTATTTCTTTGGGGAAAAAAGAAAGTTGACTGAATGTTCTGCATATTACAACCTGTGGACCGTGGCTACTTTACTTTAACACCGTCACTCTTCATCCAGTTCCGAAGCATCTTTGAACCCTCGACGACACTTGGCTGCTGCTCAGCGTCTGTTACCCGAGGAACCGCGAGGAGATGACGGAATAAAGAGGCAAATCAGTGAGGGAGGCTGCGTGGGTGGTGGTGGGCCGGAGACACTCAGGTGACTCAGCCTTTGGTACAAACAGAGAGAGGGACAGACAATTAGAATGAGCTGTGGTCTTATAAAGTGTGTGTGTGTGTTTATTTCATTGATCTCACACACATTCATTAGGAGGCCAATCAATGAGGGAAGAGGGCAGAGAGAACAATTAGTGAGCTCTTGATGACTCAGGTTATGTGTGCGTTTGGGGGCTGACTTTTCCCTTTCCCTCGTCTCTTTGCGGCTCCTGCTAACACGCCGACTTTTCATTTCTCATTTCAAACCCTGCACATGCACACAGGTGTTTCCACTTGGGCTGATTAGACCTTGTTACGGGTTTAATTGTATGCAGAGTTTCTGCTGCGAGAACGTATCAATAAAAAGTGCCGCTGTGTATTCAGTCTTGTCAGCGTGCTGAATGCTGAGTGGCTGCAAAAAGGGCGAAGAAAGCCACGCAAACGGAGGCGGGGTGGCGTGTGAGGTCACCAACTAATTATCAAAAATCCGCAGGAAGTGCACAATTCCATGTAATTATTAGAAGTTGTGTGGCTTTGATTGTTGAAAGTTTAATGGCCTGGAATGAAAAAAATCTCCAGTACTTGAGTAATTGTCTCACCTTCCACCTGTGCTGCACTTGTGAGCAGAACCTGCAAAGAAATGTTGTGCTGCCATCTGCTGATGGGCTTGATACACAACCACATGTCCCACAATGAAGGAGCTCTGCATAGACGTTTATGCATGAAAATCCCCTAATTAAAGCGTGAGGTTAGAAAGTATGTGAATAAGCTAATTGCTGTGTAATGTTATGGGGAAATTTCCTTTGAAATATTTTACCTTCTGAAAAGCAACACAAGACATTTGAGAAAATGTTTTGATGTTTTCCCTAAAAACGGCTTCAAAATAAAGGTATTGTCAGCAACCATATGTGGATTCTACCCGATAAAGCTGTAAAATTGTGACCAGACCCAAAACACAAGACTGTAACATAGTCAGTCGCAGTTGGTTTGATGTCAAACCTTGTTTCCACCACTAGATGTCCCAGTTTCTGCAGCTCCGGATGTTTAGTGCGCAGAGGAAGCACTGCAGTCACAGCATGGATGACTACCTTTCAAAATAAAATCCCATCCGTCCTTCTCTAGCGTTGAAGTGGACAACTAGCGGGGCAGAGGAGGCTTTGATTCTTGAGGGTGCGCCACTTCATCGGAAACGCTTTTGTTTTTCCCCGGGTGGGAGTTGACGTTCCCTGCATGGCAACGTTTACAGGCTGCTCCACGCGTCACAGAGCATCACTTGTGCATATGTGTGTGTCACTACATGAGCTGCGACGCGCTCGGAGACACACACACACACAGCTGCAGGGACATAATGTGACATTGGGCCACGCGTAATTTGCGCATTTGGAGAGCGGTGCGCGCGGTGGACGCACCGCTGTGTGTGTGTGTGTGTGTGTGTGTGTGCGGGTGTGTGCGTGTGTGTGGTGATCTGACTGTTTGTGGACCCCCGATGCTGTTGGAGTGAATCCAGGGATGCCGCGACTTGTCTGGCTGCCGGAGTGCCGCCCCGCAACGTGGGGCTGCGCCCTCCACGCCTGCTGAACGGGAGAGGCTTGGACAACGTCTTCCGCTCTTTGCCGACCTGCTATGGATCAGCGCTCGGACGTTTGAGCACCTCCTGCGCTGTTAATCCTTCGCTGCTGGAGCTGTGAGTGTGCATGCTGATCCTCCTTCCCGAGCTGCAAGATGGGCAACAGTTTCTCCAATTTGGCCGCCTTCCAGTCTTTGCACATTGTCATGCTCGGCTTGGACTCTGCGGGCAAAACCACGGTGCTGTACCGGCTGAAATTCAACGAGTTTGTCAACACGGTGCCCACTATCGGCTTCAACACGGAGAGGATCCGGCTGGGCGGAGCGGGGGCCTCCAGGGGCATCAGCTGCCACTTCTGGGACGTAGGGGGCCAGGAGAAGCTGCGGCCCCTGTGGAAGCCCTACAGCCGCTGCACGGACGGCATCGTGTACGTGGTGGACTCCGTGGACGCTGAAAGACTGGAAGAGGCCCGGACCGAGTTGCATAAAATCACCCGGTTCGCGGAGAACCTAGGGACACCGCTGCTGGTCATTGCCAACAAGCAGGACCTGCCCCGGGCGCTGGATGTCGGGGAGATCGAGAGGCAGCTGGCCCTGGCCGAGCTGAGCCCGTCAACCCCGTACCACGTCCAGCCGGCCTGCGCCATCATAGGTGAGGGGCTGGATGAGGGCATGGACAAGCTGTATGAGATGATAGTGAAGAGGAGGAAGTCAATGAAGCAGAAGAAAAAGAGACAGTGATTGAAGACTTTGGCTGGATGATGGGAAAAGCTTGAGAAATCCCTGCTAAAGAAATGTGATAGGAGCAGATTTAAATGATATTTTACAGTGACACACTAAGAAGCACTATATCAGTATCCTGTTTGAAATCTTCACACATGAGCTAAAATACCCAGTCACTACAAACACATCAGGAGATGCTCCCACTGAAGGTGGAGGTAAACATGCCTAAACTTCCCTTTCCAAATCATCTAAGGACATAATCCTGAAAGATGCAGAATCATCACAATCTCCAATTTAAAAAAAAAAAAGAGTTGACAGTTTGCCTTGGTTGATGACGAATAGCATCTCTATGAATATTAATGAGACTGTTTCACTGCAGCAGAGATGTTTTCTGTAGTGGCTGGATCTACTGGCAGGGCGTCCTGTTGCTGCCGCTGTGTTGGAGATGCTGGAGATGCGGCTGGGGATGCACTGATGCACAAGCTGGCGGTCGAAGCCGTGAAGGGATCTGACACCAAAGATGATTCCCACGAGAAGAGACACACAAAACTCTCGATCACTTCCATCCCCCATCGTTTTGTGACTTTCGCCGTTCCCAGACCGAAAACGCGAATCTCAATCGAATGGTTGAGAGGACAGATATCTACTGCAGTTGAGGACAATACAAAGGGCTCCGTGTTGACAGGTCGAGACAATAATAATCTAAATCTTCAAGGACATATTTGACGATTGCCAATGGCATCATCACTGTCTGCTTTTGAAACAAGTAAATTCTAAGTGAAAGTGGCGAATTCGAATTGGTTATGATGCCATTAACCCACTCACCCTTTATTTTTTCATTTTAAATGGCTTGTGTTTCTCACAGAAACCATCTTTGATTCCTCTTTTCCTGGAAGCCATATGAAAAGACTCAGTACGTAGATCCGTGGACGGCCGATTTAGTCTCGCCGGATGTCCTGCTTGGACGAGGAACGGGCCGTTGTTTCATTGCTTCACCTGATTTGTAATTTGGGTTGACAAGGAAAGTTACGACCAGTTGCTTGCAGATACTGATTTCATTTGCCGTGTCAGGAAAACTGCTCTATTTGTCCCTAGTAGCTTTTGAAGGGTGGGAACATGGACTATGTGCTAGTGTACGGCATGTGTAATTTAAGCCACCGAACAAGCCAGGATCACTAGTCACATGCAAGCAAACATCACACATTGTGCAGATCCAAAAAGTTGTCCAATATATTTATTGTTTTCCTCTTTTCCTCTGAAATACAGCATGTTGTCATCAGCATACAGTCACAGATTTAGAAACCAACTGTCACCGCCCTCCCTGCCTGCTTCAACTGTACAGTAAAGGTCGGAGAAAAGGCTGAACTCTGTCCCGATACATGACAGTTTAGTTGATCATTAAGGTGACATACGTTGATTGACTTTTCATTTTTTGTTTTTTCTCATAGGCCGTGTCCATAATACTGGAGTGTTAATACTACGCCCATTTAAGCTACAGTAGCCTGAATTTGTCTGATGTGCTTTATTTTCCTTTGACAAGTTATATCAATGTACTGTTTGGTCATCTGCATAGAGAGAAACGTTCTCCATCCAGCCATGAGTACATTCACATTGTGGCAGTTGTCTTCTTACTATTCTCTAAAGAAAGATGATTTTGGTCTATCAGATGATCCTCAGAGTTGCTGAGAAAGTGTTATCAGTGCATCCCAGACTGTGTCGACCTGCTGGCAGTGACAGAACACAAAGATATGGAGCAAAGTGTCTTCCTCCAGTGGTGTAGTGAAACAAACTGACAGGCTGGAACCTGTCCAACTGCTCCCAAAAGTGACTTTTTCTTCTGTCGAATGATATTTAATCATAAATGTCTCCTCCGGGTGAATGATAAACAAAAACGTGCTGTGTTAAAGAGTTTTATTTTGGTAGAGTTTAGCCCCTGAGCCCTCGACACCTTTAGCACAATGGACCACAGGAAGTCATCGAGATTTTGTCTCTACTTTAGTCTTAATTGACAGGACTGTTGAATGACTTACATGGGCTGTTGTCTTAATGCCTCATTATATCAGGACAGGAAGAAACACATGTTGCTGCAGCTTAATGCTTGCAAAATAATAAAACTATATGAATTTTAAACCATAAAGTGCAGCATGTTACTAAGATATTTAAGAGGCGTTGATGTGTTTGAAGGTAATTTCATCATTTAACAACTTGGAATGCTACATGTCATAATCGTAAATACCACCAGGTGACAGACGCAGTATTTTCCCACGTAAATACGCAGGATGCAGCATCATTTTCTGCGGTGACGAGTCGAGCTGTGTTCAACATTGCATGACAGCCGCTACTTCAGACAAAGTAGATTATACAGTATAGTGTTACAGCCAAGATACAGCAAGACCAAATGATATACTCTACGCCAAACTGGGTAAAAAAAAAAAAAAGTATTTTTGGGATTAAAATGTTTGTAATTGAACCTGTGTGTTTTCTGGCTCATCTTTCATTTCCAAGGGTTTAATCAGGATGGGGAATTTCCAGCAGCTCTCAAACAGAAATACTCTCGAAGTAAAAATTATGCCATTTGTGTGAGCAGATGTGGACGTGGTTGGTTATTAATGATAACAATAAGAAATTTGTTTTTGTAGTAACTTCGTGGGCCTTTTCATAGCACTTTTTTTTAAAGTTCTCAATTAGAATGTGAAATAAAATACCAAAAAAGTACCAATACATTAAAGGAATCAGATTGTATTGCTCTGATGTGAAGTGGTCCAGTTTTATGTGACATTAACATGGTCCACACGCTTCTCCTTCTGCAACTAAACACTCCCATCTTCTTATTATGGCTTGTGCACCTCGCGTTCACAGTGCAAAATCACAAGTGGAGAAATGCTGTCATGTCTGAGGACATCCGTCCATTTGTCTTTAGTGCAACTGCAAAATAGATAGAGTCTTCCTAAAATAAGACATTTCTGTCTCTCCTCTGGGGTTCAGCTCTCTGAAATAGGAATGTTCTTGTTGACTGGCTTAGCTGGAAATCAGACTTATCTGGAGCCGCAGAATTGGACTCATGTACAAAGGGTCACCGGTTCAAATATTAGGCGCTGGAATCACGTCATTGTACACGCAAATACATATCTTAAGCTTTGACTGGAAGTACTCAGAGCGTGTACTAGGCATTAGTAGACACATAAGGACAATACAGTTGCTTTTGCATGTTTGTTCCACCTTTTTCTTCAAATTGACAGAGCACACAGAACATCATCAATAACCTGAATGTCCAGACATCTTGGGACCAAGCAGTAGTCTTGTATGTACTCACCACACAGACATGCTGCTTATAATGCAGGCGTAATACTACCAGGTCCTAAGGTGTGTTTGTATTTTATGGTTTGTGAAAATGTGATTAAACACAACTTAAATCAATGGCTCTAACTGTATAAAATGTGTATTTCACCTGACTTGTACTGTGGATTTGAAGGCCAGAAACCCTAAATGTCTGCACGTTCTTAGCGTTGTTGCTCTGCGTTATCTGTTATGATCATTTTGTGAATTTTCTTCTCCCAATTTGTGCTGCAAACACAGGAGCCGGTTTGTCTCTCAGCTCCATTCGAGCTCTGTTCAAACGTCTCCCTTTTCAAACCGCTGACAGCGCGTGGACGTTCCAGCTGTTTCTTTATCTCCTTCTTCTGCGGCGTTTTGTGGGCGGCTGTGAATGGGATTTGATGATAATCCTGCGCTCGTCCACCGCCATCGCCATCCAACATGGAGGAGGCAGCGAAAGCTTTGAACGCCAACGACAACACGCTTGAAAACCCGCCGGTGTTTGAATGTGCAGCACTGGGATTGTTGTTGACAGCATCAACTCTTTGTCTAACGGAAATCACTGCTTCCTTTTTGTTTCGTAGTGCAGGGAAACAAAGGTCCGATCACTGGCACTTTAACTTTGGTCGCTTTGTTTCGAGTCAACACAGGATTTAAGACCAAGAGAAAAGCTGTTGAGCTCATAAAGCCTTAATTTGTTGTTGCTTCCCCACTTTGTGGGCAGGTCTTCCTGTGTATTTGTTTGTCAAGTTTCTTCCAGTCCAGGTTTTGGGCTTTTTTAAGTAGACTTCCTATTTTTAATTAGCTCTGACTTTTCTAAGCCTTGAACTTCACTAAGGTTTATTTTTACACACTAATGTATTTCTCAACTCTTTCCTTAGTGTCAAAGTTCTGGTCTTGGCCTTTCTAAGCTCTGGTTTAGTCTTTCTGTGTGCAGTGTCCGGCCTTCAACGCTGTCTTAAAATCCCACTCACGGACCTACTGGAAGATGATGTGGACATTAGTCAACGTTGTGTGAAAATGTTGTGTGTGGATTTTCTTCTTTCAGGACTCTGACTGCTGTTTCAAATCCCCTCTGAATGCATCATCATTTCTATTCTTCTCCTCAGAATGAATCAATAGCACTTTGGAAATGTGATCCATCCTATTAAAATGCAAATGCTCCAGTTGCTTCTGAATCATCTCGCTGTGCGCTGGCTCAGGCTGAGGCTAATCTGCCACCAGTGCACAGGGGTGAATCCAGAGTCACCACTGACGTCAGGACACAGGCTTCGCTCGAAGCGCTGCTCACTTTCCGTTTGCTAGTGGACACCGAGTCTGGGAGAGGGAGGACAGAAGAGTGTGTCAGGAAATGTTGTAAGGCTTCGAAGCAGTTAGTCCGATACATTAAAATGCAGACTGAATATAAGTTTATGGGAATAGAAAACTGAAAATGAAACAAAAGTCTAACAATAAAGCCGTATTGGCTTTGGAAAGAGTCTTGGAGCTTTCTGTTGTTATAAGATGAAGTTCCTCTGCAGGATTGTTTAAACTCACATTTGAAGTTTTTTTTCTCTGGCATCTTTCAGGGCTTGGGCCTAAAATGTGAAGTGAAAAGGTTGAAGCCTTGTTTATCGTTTGGTGAGGACAGAACGTGGTGAGTCCAGTCCAGTTCTAGTCTCCAGTCCTGCACACAGACTGCAACATGGTTTGGCTTCCAGGTGTTACAGCAGCACAAAATACGAGCATTTGCATCTGAAATCCATCAGTTTCACAATCAAACATTTGCATTTCTACATTTCTGCATTTCTCTAAATTCAGCTGAGATTTGGTGCCTCTGACGTGCATTTCGCCTCCTTCCAAAATGAGACAAATCTGCTCAAGTGTGTTTTCTGTGTAGGTGGCAGCAACTATCTGAATGCGCGCACGCACACACACACACACACACACACACACACACACACACACAGGAACTCACTATAAACATTTAGACACTGAAGCAAATCCAGTTGTGACAGACGGCTGAATCATTTTCGAGATTGTTGTTACTCACATATTTAACAATGACCTTGATCTTCTCTGTGCTGCACTAGTGTGATTAGACACAAAAATTAAGGCCTTTGAGATCAAATTCTGCTAAACTTCTTTATAAAAAAATCCTACTTTTAAAAGAACACTTTTCAACTCTCATCCTGGAACGTTTCAAACGGCAGAGGGTGAAACCTGTGGTAGCATCAGATTTATTACTGTAATGAAAGCAGTTTGCTGGAGCGTGTCATTAACATGGTCAATTGCACAGCTCACCTCTGTAATCCAGAGGGCGGGTCCCTGGGAAACACACTGAAATCAGCCAGACTCCACGTCACAACCTCTTATTCGTCCGTCTACGGTTTCCAGACGAATTTTTATAGAGCTGCGTGTGTCTGGTCTGGATGACGTCTGGGACTTCACCGTCGGGCCTGAGGGGGAGTCTAATTACCGTTACTTACATGTGCAAAAAACAACACATTCGCCCAAGTGTGGAGCATTTTCTACTCTCATGCAACCACCAGGTCAAATCTTTACTGCTGGAAAACATTCATTTTGCATCTCCTGCTTGGTGTCTCTTTTTTACCTTTTCTGTTTTGTGTTTTTTTTTTTTTAGCAATTTTGTTTCTTTGTATTCATTTTTGAGTCTCTTTCTTATCATTTTGTATCTTTTTGTGGTTGTTTTGTGTGTCTTGGTGACCACTTGTGTCTCTCGGGGCTCATTTTGTAGCTTGTTTCGAAACGTTATGGTCTATTTATTGTCTCTTCTTAGACATTTTGTGGTTATTTTATGTCTTCTTGGGATGTTTTTTTGTCTTCTAACCAAGTTCTATCAAACAGAATCTTGATTCAGACACCCCGTGACTTTTAGGTCCTGAGAACCAGAGCCTAAACGTCCTCCACACTTTGGCTCTGCTTTCCATCACATGTTGCACGGTCGTGCGCAGAGCTTGGGAGCAGAAAATCATGTGTACAGTACTTCATGTTGGTCTGGCAGCAACATCAGAACCTCCGGGGGATGCTGTGGCTTCAGGCTCGCAAGTCTCACTCGTCTCTCTGCTTTTTATGGTCCAAACAATGAGCGGCGTCATCTTTGGCACGGACACTGTTTCCTTCTACTTGAAATTGTATGTTTGCTATCTCATGAAGCTTGAAATAAAAATGACAAATCCAGCTGCATCTCACATCTTCTGTTCTCGTGATATTTTGACATCACGTGGATCCAAAACGAGATCCTAAACTTCCAGCTCTCAAAGTCACACTCAGACTCACATCCACTCAGCACATTTGTCAGGAATTGGGTCACGCATTCAAGTGCTGTTGGTCGTAAATAATGATAAAATGGACGTCGTAACAAAACTTCTTTGTTGCTGCTGATGTGTGTTTAGGGTCTTTTTTAGCTCACAGTCAGACTGAAATGCCTTAAACATCACGCAAGCAGAAATAATAACAGGTTCCATTCTTGAATAACCCATAAAGATGATATCATTTCCATTTTGAAACCATTTTTGTAGATCAAATGAAGCGCTTTCTCTCAGATTTGTGACAGATTTTTTTACCATGTTCCCTCATGTTCTGACTTTTAATTGGCAAATGAGAAAATGAAAGTGGTAGTTTCCTCACTTGGCCCATGGCAGTTGTACTTAAGGGGGGAAATTATCTCCCACCGCCCATCAAATGTGGCTGAAAATTGGCAGTGATCTTCAGGCCTCCTGACCGTGTGCAGCATTCTGCTTGGTTGCAGTTTCCAATAGAAAAAAGTGTCGGTTGTGATACTTTGAGTCTAAAATATTAAGTGAACTAGGGTCTCTGACTGTGAATAAGTGAAGAGAAGAGACAAAATGACCAAAAATTGAACAAAACTGATAAAAATGTTTTTTTTTTAAATTAACATTAATTATCATGTGACCAGTAAAGTACAAAATGGCCCAAAACAGGAAGATAAATTGCCAAAAATTGAAAGTCACAAAAGAAAGACAAGAAATGACTACGCTTTTTGTGCATTCTGTGGCTCCTGCCGTATGTACAGCTGGAGGGGGGTGGGGTGGGGGAGCTGTAACACTGAACACACCTGTACAATGTTCCTTCATCGGCCTAGAACATCTGATCAAAAGTGCACAGAATACGTGAGAGCATAATATACAAAATGTATTCATATAATATCATATATCAGAAGCTGCAAGGACTTTTAGTGGCTAGTTTAATAAGCAGGGCCTCAGGATGTGCGAACACATTAGATTCCAACCAGTGCAGCTTTTTCTGCACTGTCAACGTTTCCTTTAATGTGCACAAACCTGCTCGAACCCTGTAGCCCACATGTGTTCGACCCTCAGTGGCCTGAGGGCTTTAGGCTACAAAACTCGACTCAGACCGGCTGTGATTCGTGTAAATAATAAAGAGGAGTGTGTTCTCGTCACAGAAATTAAACATCTTCAAAAGGGAAACGTACGAGCTGGGCTGCAAATAAAGGTGTGTTTTGTTTGTCTTTAAGGGGTTTTCTTACCCTCGGAACCTGGTGTGACCACTTCAGGGAACTCAATCCTCTGAGAAAAGGTGGAGGCATTAAAGTTTCACCTGGAACAAAAGCTGAGTAAATAAACTTGGAGGAGCTCAAACAGAGGCAGGGGTGTGTGAGAGGTCACGCCGCTAATTCTTTAGGACTTTCCCACACTCAGAGCTCTGACTGAGGTGATGTGCTGCTCTCCGTCTGAGTCCCTGCATAAACTATGCGAGACAAAGCCCCACACGTGAGCCTGAAACACAGTCTGTTTGCATCCTTTAGTATTAGCAGCAGTAAGGTTTCTGAGCCCTGCAGATTTTAGACTCCTTTTAAGTCTTTTCTTTGTGTTTGGTTGCAAGATTTGCACACAATATAACGGTTTTTCAAAATAAAAGACTGCTTGAAATTCCCTTCCAGCAACAAACACAGCTAAATAACCTGAACTCGTAACAATTTGAATCCATCTAAGACTAAACAAAACCTCATATATCAAAAGCTGATCGTTTCAGCCATTTTCAGTTCCCTCTTGTGGCTCCACTCTCCACCTTCATGTCTTTGCTGTTGCATCTTTTCACCTTCATCTCTGCTCCTCCTGAAAAGTGACGATCAAAAAAAAAAATAAATAAATAAAAAAACCATACTGATCTCAGTTCCATATCTTCTTTTTTTTTGTTTTGTTTCTGCCATAGTCAGATTTATCAGGATCAGCCGGGAGTCAATAGACCTGGTTCTTTACCTGCAAACACAGGTCAGGTTAATTATTATAAAGCATGCAGAGGAAAACCAAGCAGGACAAAGTTAAATGTGAACGTATGTTGCCCTGCTCTGTGCACACGTCAGCTGGAGCAGGTTTCCCTAATCCCTAGTCCAAGGTCTAAGAACTGAAGGCGGCAATGATTGCACACATTGTAAACTGTACATTGTACATAGGTCCCTCTTGCAAAAGAGATTTCAAGCTCAGTGGGTTCTCCTGCTTAACCACCCAACTGTGTACACAAAAATACCAGGGTTTGCAAAATTAATTAATATTGTTAAGGAGAACATTACATTTTACGAGATTTGTTTTAAAGTGCATTCGGACAGGTCTACAGACAGATGCTAAAGTGTTTGAATCAAATCATTTCCAATCTTACATTTAACTTAAAGTGCTTTCCAGATCATTCAAACAAAACAATGATGAAGAAAAACAACAAAAGGGAATAAAAGGAAAGTACAAGATACCGTCTAAGTATTTGTCTGCACCTCAAATGGCCACGTGTGAGTAAATGTACTTAGTAAAGTTCTCAGTAAAGCTTATCATTTGCGACCACGGGCTTTTATTTTGAAAGTGTTGACAGGCGGAAATAGTGCGGGTTGTCTCTGACTCGAGTCTGGTGAGGACGAGCTCTGCGCTTGGACCCGAGACATGTCTCCAGGGACAGAAGGGAGCGCTTTGTGCGTCTTTATTAACGGGGAAAAGGTGCGTCCAGCGTCGCTCACACGCATTTAGCAAGCTCGGCTCAGTGCAGCTACTGGTAGCTGTTAGCTCCTGCTTTTGCTCCGGCTTCGTTGACGTCGGTGCTGACGCGGTTCTACTAAAGCTCACGCGACCGTGTCAGACACGGGGCCGATAATAGGAATATATGCAGCGAAATGACACAAAATTAACTTCTAGTAACACAAGATGCCAAGTGGATTTAAATTAAAAACTAGTGAAAAATGGGTGACGGGTGGGAACTGTAGCCCTCTGTGACAGGAGGGAGCTGATTGACAAAGTTAGCGCTCACCTGACAACAATTATGCCTCCAAATTAATCTCCTAAAAAAAAAAAAAGTTAGGCCCGTGAGAACGTTCGGAAACCTGTATCCTCCTTCTACACAAACGGCTGTTTGGACTAAGGTCACACACAAGGTTAATGCTCAAACAAAAGTGCAAATGTATAAAAGTGCAAGTCCTCCGTCATCAGAGCTGGTGACATGTATGTGGGAGTCTGGTCCAGATTTTAATGACAAACCTGACTTTTTGTTTCTTTTGGTAACACAGTTAGTGACTTGTGTCTTTCTTAAGGGACAAAGTGCAAACACTGCAACATTTTTGACTCACTAGTCAGATTTTGTGTTTGGTGATGGCTTCCAGCTAAAGCAGTTTGACACAATAAAAGTATAATATGTAAGACATTTTTTAATTTATTTTTTATTAAATTAAATCAGTTTTCTGATTGTGGTTTGTCCTTCTGTCAAACAGGTGACGGAGAGCCATGCAGACCCTGAAACGATGCTGTTATCCTTCCTCAGGGAGAAGCGTATCCTTTGAAATTGTTCAAATATGTTAGTGAACGTTTACAACTGAGCGTCGCCTGCAAGTTGTGGGTGTTTCCTTCACGGTGACTTCAGTGAGGCTGACTGGAACCAAGTATGGCTGTGGAGGCGGAGGCTGTGGAGCCTGCACGGTTATGGTTTCGCGCTATCAACCTGCTACCAAAACCATCACGTATCCTTTATGATGAACCACATTATCCTCCTGCTCACCTCTGATTGGCTGATGCACAGAGTCAGCTGTGTAGTATAACAAATCATATTTGTCATGTGAAGGCAATGACAAAATGCAGAAGAGAGAATTTGGCATCAGTAACTAAATATTTTTTTTTGGAGATGTGTTTGTAGCTTGTTTGAAAGTTGTGTGTACGTTACTAAGAAACAGAATTCCTCCCACTGTGATCAGTGCTGGTTACAACCTGGTGCAAATACGGTTGTACTTGTTCATGAACGCAGTTGGTAACATTCTCAAATGCCAAACACCCTCTGCAGTTTATTAACTAAACTTTTGAAAAACAAAAGGGAGTTAGGAGTTAAAATTCTTTTATTGTGGTGGCTGGTTGTGATTTCCATGTCGGGCATCAAACCAACACATCATCTGTTTTACTCTTTGACCCTCTTGTAGCCGCATAGAGAATAATTAGAAACACACACACACACTGCTTGCATCACAAGTGCAAACATGTGTGTTTTGTTTAGTTCTGCTTTGTGGTACAAAGGACGTGATTCACTCTCTGTTATAAAGATTATGGAATGTGTTTATGGCAAGTTTCACCAGTTCTGTTTATGTAAGACTGTAATTTCACTATCAAATCACATCTGTAAATGTTAACATGACTTAAAACAGCATTTAATGGGTTTCTAATGGCTTATATTTAGTAATAGCATGAGCATAACAATGCGTGTTAGTAGTAAAAGTGGTGTCCAGTATGAGAAAACAGAGCTACACTGAAATGTTAGACGCTTATAACACATGACAACCTGGCAAATCTGGAACCATGGAGCAGGAAATTGATTTCCATGATTTTATCTGAATAAATAATTGCAAAATACGTTTGTGATTTGCTCCTTTGGCCCTTCAGAAGAGTTAGAGTAGCAGCAGGTGTAAGACTGTACTGCTAAACGTTTTAGCAACTTGAGTTTTCCCTCTTTCTGCTCCTTTATACTTTTACGCCACCACTTTTACCGAATAAGTTTAGATACTTTTCAGATTAGTAAAACAAAATACTTAGATTCAAAACTTATGATTGTCCAATCAGATTTCAAACTCCACCAGCACCTTCTACGAAATGAAATGCATCAATTATAATCCGATCATATTTATTGTAATAAACGAGGAATTCCGGATGAAAGGATACTTTTATTTTGTTACTTAAGTGCATTTTCAGCTAGTACGTTAATATATGTACGACCTTTACCTGTATTCCTACATTATGATTATAGTAGTAGCAACAGTAGAGATGGCTGTTGGAGTGTAGCAGTAGTGAAAGTTGTAGCAGTACCTGAGAAGCATCACTAGAGCCTCTGGGAGCTTTGTAAGTAGGAGGAGTAGTAGTAAAGGTCAAAAGTGTCTTAAATGTTGGTTCTCAGATCGGCTCCACGTTGCCTTCACTGGACCATCAGACATTACGCCGCAAACGCATGTCTCCTGCCTTTGTGTCAACTCCACGGAGCTGCAGTCACCACAGTAGAGGGCATCGGCAGCACCAAGACCAGGATCCACCCTGTGCAGGTCAGCATCAGGGGAGTGGGGTGCGTTTCGCATTAACTGTTTTACTTTAGCCACAAGTTTGATTTCAGTGACTGAGAAATGAATTGAGATGAGAGAAACATTTGTGGGACCAAAGTTTTTTTTTGCCTAGTTTGCAGTTATTTGTAGATTTGATTAACTTTCCAGTGTTAGAAAAACATCTTATGGTCCATTTTCTCGTGTAAAGTTTTGACACGTCTAACAACAGTATTTTCCCAGTTATCTTAATGGGTAAATATTATGTCCTTAACTTTCTTTTTATGAAGACAGAAATGAACAAATACATATTACAGGTGTCCCTTAGCCCGTTTTCCCTACATTTATTTAAGCCAAAAACATCCAGCTTCGAACAAGCTCTGCAATTTGTGCACTATCTCTGTAGATTGTGGACTGAAATGAGCTGTAGACATTGTGTGTATTTGCAGGAGCGGATAGCGAAGGCTCATGGCTCCCAGTGCGGCTTCTGCACTCCAGGGATGGTGATGTCCATGTACACTCTGCTGAGAAACAAGCCGCTGCCAACAATGGAGGATATCAACCAGGCTTTGGCTGGTGTGTGTGTCTGTTTGTTTTTTCAATTATTTATTTTAAATACAACCCCGATGTGTAAAACGTAAATTAAGAACTGAATGCAATGATCTGTGAATCTCATCAACCCATATTTTATTCACAATAGAACACAAACAACATATCACATGTTGAAACTGAGACATTTTACCATTTCAGGGACATTTTTAGCTCTTTTAACTTTGATGGCAGCAACACATGTCAAAAAAGTTGGAACAGGGTGATATTTACCAGTGTGTAGCATCTCGTCTTCTTTTAACAACTGTCTTGGAAGTGAGGAGACCAGTCGCTGCAGTTTAGGAGAGGAATGTTGTCCCATTCTTGTCTGATGCAGGATTGTAGCTGCTAAACAGTCCTGGGCCTTTGTTGCTGGATTTTTGGTTTTATGATGCACCAAATGTTTTCTATTGTTGAAAGGCCTGGACTGCAGACAGGCCAGTTCAGCACCCAAGACTCCTGTGAAGCCCTGCTGTTGTGATGGATGCAGTATGTGGTTCAGCATTGTCTTGCTGAATTATACAAGGTGTTTTCTGAAAGAGACGTTGTCTGGATGGGAGCATATGTTGCTCTAAAACCTCTGTTGTTTTCAGCATTGAAGGAGCCTTTGCAGATGTGTAAGCTGCCCACACCATAGGCACTAATGCGATAGTGATCTGGAAGTGTTCCTGAGTCCATGCAGTGATGTCCAGTAGAGAATCATTTCTGTTTTTAATGCTGTGCCGCCTGAGGGCCCAAAGATCACATGCATCCAGTTTGGACCTTTGGCCTTGTCCCTTGTGCACAGAGATTCCTCCTGATTCTAATTCTTTTCAAGATATCATATAATGTAGATGGCGGAAGCTTCAAAGTCCCCACAAGCTTTATCCTTTTATACCCAGTCATGTTACTGACCTGTTGCCAGTTAAGCTAATAACGTGTCAAATGCTCCTCCATTTGTTTTTTATTTGCAGCAATTACTTTTTCAGCCTTTTGTTGCCCAGTTCCAACTTGTCTGAGATGTGTTGGTGCCATCAAATTCAAAAATAACTCATATTTTCCATGAAATTGTAAAATGCCTGACATTCAACATCTGATATGTTGTTTATGTTCTATTGTGAATAAAATATGGGTTGATGAGATTTTCAAATCACTGCATTCTGTTTTTATTTACGTTTCACACATCCTTCCAAATTCTTTGGAATTGGTGTTGTACATTATATTTTAATCCACCATCACATTAAAGGCTGTCAGACATCGAGAAGTAGGGATGTAAAGATCTGAAAAAAGGATACGTGTGCAACTTTTTCTCACTGCTTGAACTCTGTTTTGTGTGTCAGATAATTTGCAGTGTAGCATTGCTTTATGGCGGTTATAATCCCACTGCTTATGTGCATAACTCAGTGATTACACAGTTAATGAGCACACAAACCCAATCTGCACTCAGCTCTGTCCTCACTGCACTCTGTTGCTTTTCAGGAAATCTGTGTCGTTGCACTGGATATCGACCCATAGTTGACGGCTGCAAGACCTTCTGTCAGGTACAAAGCTCAACTCTACATCCAAGTACAAGTTGTATAAGTCAGAAATAATTAACATTCACACTGGTGGTGATTTCGCTCTCACACACAAACACACACACACAGAAAAAAACACATAGACACACAAAAATAACACCAGGTGGCGACAAAGTAGCACCATAACAGCACACACATAGCTGACTGTTCCCGTTTGACTCTTTTATAACCTTCTTTACCGCAAAAGAAGCATTTAATGTATCAGTCTTGTTAGGACATAATCATTTATGACTTGAGTGAGAGAAATAACAATTTTTTTTATTAATTCATCGTAACTGATCAAAATTGTACAAGAGGGAAAGAAATTAAAAACCACAGTTAAGAAATTATAGCAGAAAGATTGAGATATGGTCCTTTTGATCTAATGATAAAAATGAAACATCTGATGTGAAAATCATGTTTGCAGTTTGATACTAACATAAATAAATATGTGACCCCATATAAAACACTCCCAGACGGAAACCAACTGCTGCCGAGCCAATGGAGGCGGAAACTGTTGCCTGGATGGAGAAGACGATACTGAAGAAGCAAAAGATGTGAGTTTAAGTGAATCCCTTTCTTCTTCTTCTTCATTCCACTTCCTTTTGAAGTGCAACATTCAAAGTCTTCGGACATATTCTTTTCTTCTTAACTTCTTTGTATTTTGTAGATTTGTTTTGTAGGTTTTTCCTTTACCTTGCAATTAATGCCTCTGTCACACACCCTTCTGATGTTTTGAACTCATGTTAGATGAGATTTTCCGATTTAGTTTTTTTTTTTTTTTTTTTCACACAGCCTTCTGATCATCACAACCTGGTAAATCACATTTTTAAAGAGTAGTTTTCTTTTCCTCATCTTCCAGAAGAAGCCGCAGTTGTTTGACAAGAAGGAGTTTTTGCCACTGGACCCAACACAAGAACTGATTTTCCCTCCAGAGCTGATTGTAAGTCCTCAGATGCTGAAGAGCTTGTAACACACCTGGAAAATGTATTTCAGCATGTGTAATTATTACAACTCACAACAGTGCGGATTTGTGAACCACATTATACTAGTTTTGCATAAATATATTCAGTATAAAGTTGATGAATTATTGATGGGCTTTGCAGTATTAAAACTGATTTGTTTCCCAGCTTATGGCCGAGGGAAAAAGCCTCCAAACGCTTACCTTCAAAGGAGAGAGAATGACCTGGGTGTCCCCCACCACACTGGAAGAACTGGTCCAGTTAAAGGCCAGCAACCCTAAAGCTCCACTGGTCATGGGAAACACCAACATAGGTGATAAACCGGTCAATGCTGTTTCAAGTGAAGTTCAGATGCATGCTACTATACATATACACATGATACAGGCTGAACAGAGTAATTATTCCAACTCCAGATCTTCTATAGTTTACACACTGGCACATGCAATTGTTATTTGATTAGACAACAAAAATGCATTTTAAATGATGCCGTGTTTGATCTGTACGTTGTTGTATAATCAAGTTTATTCACCTAAAATGTTCAGTTACAAATTACGGCATTTCTCATTTAAAAGAACTTCAAAGAGTTTCACTTAATAAAAATTTTAATAATGTGTTCTCTCATTATCAGACCAACATACTTGTCCCTGTTTGTTTTGTGTTGAAGGTCCAGACATAAAGTTCAAAGGTGTCCTGCACCCGCTGATTATCTCTCCAACCAGAGTCAAGGAGCTGTTTGAGATCACTCAAACCCCACATGGTGGGTGAAGGCCCTCTGCTGTTATTATTTGGATTTAGAATGTTTTTGGTTTTATGACTAATAACCAGTTTTTTTTTTTTTATTTACAATATTTACTGTCCCCGAGGTTCAGCAAAATCACGGTACATGTAAGCTTCAGTGGTTAACCTCCTCCGCTTTATGCAGGCGTTTGGGTCGGAGCGGGTTGCAGTCTGTCAGAGGTTCAGTCCCTTTTGGAAGAGCTGGTTCCACAGTCTCCAGAAGAGAAGACTGAGCTGTTCAAAGCCCTAATTCATCAGCTGAGGAACCTGGGAAGCCAGCAGATCCGTAATGTTGCCGTGTGTAGACTTTATATTTCTGTTCCTTGCACATTATTAGCTTCAACATTTATTAACATTCATACATTCGCTTTAATTTGAACAGCAGGGTTTTTAAGCGCCGCATGTGTTTTTTTTCTTCCTTTTTGCACGATTAGTCTCTTGGAGGAAACATCATGAGTGCGTACCCAAACTCAGACCTGAACCCTGTACTAGCTGCCGGGAGCTGCAAACTGAGCGTCATTTCAAATGGTAAGCTGTCACCGCTTTACTGCCCATAACGTATAATTTACTCTTTTGACACCCGATTAACAATCAGACCTGTCTAAATCCTCCCAGGAGGAAGAAGAGAGGTTCCTCTGAATCAAGACTTCTTTGTGAGCTTTGGAAAAACTATCCTGAAACCAGAAGAAATTGTCGTCTCCGCCTTCATTCCCTTTTCCAGAAAGGTACAAATGTTGAGAAAAGGCCTCTGCAAATGAAGCCTTGTTCGGGTGCTTCAGTGTGTAAAAGATATATATATATATATATATATATATATATATATATATATATATATATATATAGGTATATAGGAATCCAAACTTGACACGTCATTCAAATTTTAAGCTTCAAGGAGCTTTACAGTGTCTTCAGTTTAGTTCTACATTGATTAGTTCTTTTATCTGATGAAGATGTGCAGTCTGCAATCTATCTGATACAGCTGTAAAACTAGACACTCTTAATATTTAAATGAGAAAAATCCTATATTGATCAGTTAATAATTCATTTCCAGCCAAACAAACTATGCTCAATCTACTAACACACACATTATGGAGTAAAAGTGTCGCGTAATGTGCGGCTTGTCCTGCAGGGAGAGATTGTTCGAGCTTTCCGTCACGCCTCGAGGAAGCAGAGCTCCTTCGCCACAGTGACGACAGGAATGAGGGTGTTTTTCTTGGAGGGATCCAAACTGGTGCAGGATGTTAGTCTTTACTATGGAGGAATGGGACCAACCACTGTCAGTGCCACCAAAACCTGTGCAGCTCTCATTGGAAGGTTAGAGTCAAGCAGATCACTCCATTGGAGATTGTGTTTCTGTTCTACTTCCTGTAATTCCTTTCCTTTACTCACTTTTGGCACTGTATATTCTGTCATTTCTTCCCATTAATATTCTCTGTTCTCATTTACTTCTTGGTTTCCTGATCTACTTCCTTTCTTTCTTATTTTGAGTTGTTTCTGCATATTTCTACATCCCCTTTACTGTTATTATTCTTGTCCTGACATGATTCCTTTGTCTTTTTTTCTGCACTTTCTAATTGTTTCTGCCTCTCGTCCTTATTTCCTTCCTCCCTTCCGTTCTTCCTCCCTATAATCATCATTGATTCTTGCTTTTCATCCTTTGGGCATTGTTGTTGTTTTTTTTTTTTTTTTTTAGTTCTGGCACATGCGAAGCAAAACACATTTTCAGTTCATTCACTTTTCAGGCCATGGGATGATGAGACCCTCAGTCAGGCCTATAACGTCCTGCTGGACGAATTAACCCTCCCTCCTTCGGCTCCTGGAGGAAAGGTGGAGTTTCGTCAGTCCCTAACTCTCAGCTTCCTCTTCAAATTTTATCTGGAGGTTTTGCAGAAGCTTAGAGAAATGGTAGGAAATGACACTTGGTACAAATGGTCAGTAGTAACTCTACATAAAGTGACAGATACTGATACGGACATAAGGAACTTAAAAGTTAAGAGTGTGGGTTTGCAGAATGTGATTACAGATGAGCTTCCTGAGAAGTTGCGGATTCAGCCGTTGCCCACAGAGAGCCAGCCCAGTCTGCAGGAGTTCCAGGTGAAACAACATCTCTCATTCATTAAAAGTGTAACTTTCAGATTTGTTATGGCTTATGGTTTTGCTGCTTCTTATTCAGCATGTGTCAAAGGACCAGAGCAACCAGGACCCAGTTGGGCGACCCATCATGCATCGCTCCGCCATCAGCCAGGCCACAGGTGAAGCCGTCTACTGCGATGACATGCCAAGAACAGACGGGGAGCTCTTCCTGGCTCTGGTCACTAGCTCTCGAGCACACGCTAAGATCACGTAAGCAAAGAGCGGCAGTTCTGGGGTTTTGAAGCCAGTAGTCCTCCGATTTTTATGTCAAGCATCACTTCTTATTTTGACATGTGTCTTTTGTATAACAGGGAGCTGGATGTGAGTGAGGCTTTGCAGATTCCCGGTGTTGTCGATGTCATCACAGCCAAAGACATTCCTGGGAAGAAAGTCCGTACAATGTTCGGTTATTCTGAGGAACTGCTTGCTGACGTGGAGGTAGTGTGTGTGTTTGTGGCCATAAATCTGGGTCTAAAATACAACTAAAGCTTATGGTAGTGCAAAGTTTGTACGAAAATTGATTCACGGATTCACGCCATACGATTGTATATGTTACTAAACTGGAAAAATATGAAATGAGGAATGGGAAAAAAAATGCAATGAAAGGTTTAATAGTACTATAGTAATAGTACTAAAGTCTTACTACAGAAAAAAATTTCCTACACAGTGACCATTGATTTGTTGCACAGGAAAACAATGCTTCACTATAAATTGCATAATACATCACTCAAAAAGTTTTATTTCACAATATAAGAACTAAATCTGATTATTTTAATTTTGAAATGACGTACTCGTTTTCCCGAGGACACTTAAAACGAGCTGCTGTGCTCGTCTGTAAATTTGCTGTTTCTCTGCAGGTGTCGTGCATTGGTCAGATGTTGTGCGCGGTGGTGGCTGATACTAGAGCGCACGCCAAACGGGGAGTGTCGGCTGTAAGGATCAGCTACGAAGACCTGCCAGGCGCTATTTTCACTGTAGAGGTCTGCGATAATCAGATCAGATAATCACAAATAATAGTCTGATGTTATTGTCCCCTTTTGTTTTGATACTTCTAGTAGTTCTAGATACTACAGTTCTGAGCGTTCGAACAAGGCTGTTCACCTTTTAATCTACAACTTTGTGATCTCTTTACATTCAAAGGAGAAAATAGTTGAACCAGCACATATTCTCACTGTGTTTCTTCCTTCTCACTGTGTTTCTTCCTTCTGACTGTGACAGGAAGCCATCGAAAAGTCGTCTTACTTTGAGCCACGGAGGATGATCGAGAGGGGAAATGTGACCGAGGCCCTAAAAAGTGTCGATCGGGTTTATGAAGGTAACAATGTGCATGTTTAAATCATCCTAGCAGTCTCACTGATATTTAAGAAGCTCCAGACACAAAAAAAATCAACACGATATCCCTCTGTTCTTGTCACAAGAGGACCTCTCGCTTCGTTTTGTGAGGCAGCTTTATGTAAAGAAATCACCAAACAAATCTGCTCTAAGGCTTAATATGAGCTGTCTGTCACAGAGGACACTGCAGGGCACTGAGGGACAGGACAGTGTGTAAGTCATCCGTGTTTCCAAAGCACTCAGAGCCCAACATTGGTGATTTAAAAAAAAAAATCGAGGCCTGAAGCAAACCATTGAATTTTTATGGTTTTGGAGGTATTTTAATGACAGTCTTTAACATCATAGTTGCTCTTGTACTATAACTCATCGCTGTCCCATAAAACACAGCCGGGCTTTTCTTTGTTTCCATTTGGTCCATTTTCTTCTGACTGTTTGTGATTGCTCTCCTCAGGAGGAATTCGACTGGGTGGCCAGGAGCATTTCTACATGGAGACTCAGAGCATGCTAGTGCTTCCTGTCGGCGAGGAGAAGGAGTTCAACGTTTACGTCTCCACTCAGTCGCCAAGTTTTGTTCAGGTGGTCGCAGATTCCTGGACAGTGTTGTCTCACTTTGATCTCTGCTCCGATTTTGCCGACCTGATATCTTATTATCACTTCAATATTGACACATAAGTGTGTTTTTGAAGGGCTGCTTTGTATTTTCCTGTGTGCAGGACGCAGTTGCAGAGACCCTGAACGTCCCATCCAACAGAGTCACATGTCACGTCAAAAGGATCGGTGGAGCGTTTGGAGGGAAGGTCACTAAAACAGCCATTCTGGCTTCTATCACTGCAGTGGCTGCATGGAAGTAAGTCACAAATAGAATTATTATATTTTATGTTTTTCCCTGTATTATAATCTTCAAAATCTTCTGTTTAGGAACAACTGTGCAGTCCGCTGTGTCCTCGAGCGAGGTGATGACATGTTGATCACAGGAGGTCGTCACCCTGTCTTGGGAAAATACAAGGTGCGCTGTGGTGCGAGTTCCTAGATGTAAAAAACATTAAATTATTTGAGCAATAAAAATGAAATGTGGGTTCATTTCTTGAATGTAATTTTTGTGTGTGACAATCTTGGTACTTGTAGTTAAGGAAATTCTGCATTACTGCATAGGTTGAACTGTTCAAATCACAATAAGGCACAAGAGACCTGCTCGAACCACTAACTTAAATGATCCATTTGGTTGGTTAATGTTTCCTTTTAAGTGCATACACCGGATTGTGACAGAAATTTTAAAAACTACATTGTTGAACAGCAGTGTTTTTGACTTCTCCAACACTACTAAGTACTGATTTCTGTTTGTCTCAGGTGGGCTTTATGAATGATGGAAGAATCGTGGCTGCAGATTTTCAGTACTACGCCAATGCTGGCAACACCGTGGATGAATCTCCTCTGGTGGGTACAACTTGTTACTCTATTCTGAAAGTATGTAATTATAACAAAAGAAAAGGTCATGCATGACATCATCACTTGTCTTCTTGCAGGTAGGAGAGAAAATTCTCCTTCACATGGACAACACCTACAACATCCCAAACCTGCGAGGCCATGCCGCCGCCTGCAGGACCAACCTGCCCTCCAACACTGCCTTTAGGGGCTTTGGCGTGCCTCAGAGCCTCATGGTCGTGGAGAACATGATCAACGATGTGGCCATGGTGCTAGGACGCCCTGCAGACCAGGTCACAATTCGATTTCTCTAAAACTAGAGGTTTGCAAACACGGGTCAGTGTCTTATTTTTAACAGAAGACCAGAATGATTAATCCCCCTTTTCATATCACTTGACAGATTCGGGAGGTCAACATGTACAAGGGCCCATCAGTCACCCACTACAAGTTTGAGTTCAGTCCAGAAAACCTGCTGCGCTGCTGGGAGGAGTGTAAGCTCAGGTCTGACTACAGCGCTCGCTGCAAAGCTGTTAACCAGTTTAACCAGCAGAACCACTGGAAGAAGAGAGGAATATCCATTATCCCCATTAAATATGGCATCGCATTTGCAGAGAGCTTTTTAAATCAGGTCTGTCTGTCTGTTATGTTTATTACTACTTTAAAGCTGTTTAAACTGAAAACACGTCATTCATGTGAATATTTTTGTGTGTGAAAGGCCGCAGCTCTCGTCCACATCTATAAAGATGGTTCTGTCCTGGTCACTCATGGTGGCGCGGAGATGGGTCAGGGGATCCACACCAAAATGCAACAGGTGTTGTGATGAAAAATGTCCTCTGCCCTCCACAGTACATTACAGGCTCTTCTTTATCTATTGTCCCCCCCACCCCCCACCCCCCTGCAAAACGCAGACTGCTCACACTAGGAAAATTTTCAAACATAATATACTTAATGCACTGATGGATCCAAATTTTACATTTTGTTGACTATATGAGGTTTCAACGAAGTAAAATTTCACCCAAACAGCAAACATTTGTCATGCATTTTATAAGAAATGTAACTTTTTGGCTGTTAGGTGGCAAGTCGGGAGCTTCATATCCCACCGTCTAAGGTCTACATCAGTGAAACCAGCACCAACACGGTTCCTAACACCTGCCCCTCTGCTGCCTCCTTTGGCACAGATGCCAATGGGATGGCAGTCAAGGTAAAGTCTGCTTCCTGTATCTCATGTGTCATTTTTCTACATTAATATGTCTTTATTTTGTCATTTAAATTTAAAGCATGAAAAGCAAATGGCGACAATATGTAGGATTTTGGATTTGTCTCATTCAGAATGCCTGCCAGACTTTGTACCAGCGACTGGAGCCAATCAGGCAGAAGAATCCTAAAGGATCATGGGAGAGTTGGGTAAGATTTGACAAGTGTAGATTAACCGTGAAAGATTGCTGCAACAATGAACCCTGGAAAAATAAAGCATTTTAATAAACTTGTTCTTTTTACATTTTGTTCTCAGGTCAATGCAGCATTTTTTGAGAAAATCAGTTTATCAGCCACTGGCTTTTACAGGTAAATAAGAAATTATCCCAACCCCATTTAACTAATAAAGGATTTTGGAATTGGTAAAGCAAGTTCCTGTGCATCCTCAGAGGTCCAGACCTTTATATGGACTGGGACAAGATGGAGGGCCAACCTTACGCTTACTTTACATACGGAGCATGTTGTTCTGAGGTGGAGCTGGACTGCCTCACAGGAGACTACAGGGTCTGAACTTTAACACCAAATAACCACCCAACTCAGGCTTAGACTTTGAATGCAATGCTGAAAGAAGGTATTTTAATTTTTTTGTTCCTTGTAGACGTTGAGAACAGATATTGTGGTTGACATCGGCAGGAGTGTGAACCCCTCTGTGGACATTGGCCAGGTGAGGCTCCTCTGAGGAGCATCCTTGTGGAGCATTTTCTTACGCTTTGCTGGCAATTCTAACGCCTGTCTTTCCTTCATTTATCTGTCCTTCACCTTTGACCCCCTTCTCTCAGATTGAAGGAGCGTTCGTTCAAGGGTTAGGATTCTTCACTCTGGAGGAGCTGAAGTTTTCCCCCTCCGGGCTCCTGTACACGCGAGGTCCGTCTCAGTATAAGGTTCCTGCAGTGTGCGACGTGCCTCTTCAGTTCAACGTCTACCTGCTGCCAGACACGCACAACCCTCACGCCATCTACTCCTCAAAGGTCAGAGGTCACAACATGCAGACACCTTTTATTTTGTTAGTTTTGCCTTTTTTCTCTGTTGTTGTTTAACAACACAACAATGAAAAACTACATGGCCTCCTCATACGCTAATCTTTCTTTCCCTTTGCAGGGTATTGGGGAACCCACCTTTTTCCTTGGCAGCTCAGTGTTCTTCGCCATCAAAGATGCCGCGGCTGCAGCTCGTTCAGACTCCGGTTTAATCGGCCCCTTTTCCTTAGACAGCCCTGCAACACCAGAGAGGGCCTGTCTGGCTTGTGCATCCTCCTTTACTAAGAAGGTAATGAAATACTGAGACACTGGTGTCCTGGGCCAGTAAATGCAGATAAAATCTTTATACAAATGTATTTATATATTTTACCTTTTAGCAAACACAATACCCATACATGATATGTTATATTTTTTCTTAACATATTGTCTGTGTTTTATTTTTTCTTCCAAAATGATTTATTATTAAAGTAGACCTTAATACAATCCACTGAAGTTATAAAGTTAAATTCATTTTTTCACTCGGAGTGTTTTAGAGCTTTTTGGCACATTTAATTCAATGACAGGAGATTAAGCTTTTAAATATATTAATATTCAAATAGAATAAAAGATACTGTATTGTTTTCCAGCCTTGTTTAAACACTATGAATGACATTGGTAAACTGACATCTGTCTGACCTTGTTACTGCATTTAAACAGAGAGCCTCTGTACAAGTCTTGGTTTATTTTGAACCCGGTCATTTTCTTATGGTCTTTACCTAGTGTTTCTATTTGTGAGAGTAAATCAGATGAACGTGTGTGAGATGTGTAAACTAAGATAAACGTAGGAAAGGACAGAACCCGATCACACAAATTCAAAGAAATAAGTAAAGGGAACAGCTGACATCCCTTTGCTGTTCGCTCTTAATAACATTAAATATTTAACAGGGGAAAATAATTACTTTATTTATTAATTTTTGTTGTTGTAATTTTATTTCCAGATTCCAGCCAGCAAACCAGGATCTTTAAAACTGTGGGCCTTAAACATTTAAAGCTGTATTGCTAAATCTAAGCTTACTGTGACCTAAGTGCAAAAAAAAACAACAGTTATTTAACTAACGATAATTGAAGGGTATTTGACTAATACTTAATACATGTACACTTTTAACAGGTCTCATTTATTCTGAATTGTGTGTAACACGAAATCGATGTATTAAGACCACTTGATTTTGATATAATCGTTAAACGATTTTACTTATGTACTGGATTTGTCTTACACGTTTTCAGCATTCATCTGCATACATGTTTAGCAGCCGTGTACAAAAACACGTTGACCATAAAAAGTTGATAAATGTTTACAACCAAACAGAGATTTGCCTTTTTGTGGAGCGAGGCTGGTCACAGATTAGTGCACCACGAAGCCACAGTCCAATCCTTCACAGATGATACCTGCAAGCGTAACAGGAATTGCTTTTATTGAGGAGGTGGGATGGAAAAACAAAATAAGCAGATGGTGTATCATAGAAAACGTGCAATAGGATACTGTTTGATCTTGTTTGCAGTTGTTTTTAAGTGAAAATGCTTTTGTAGGGTGAACGGCACATTTAACGTTAAACAAAATGTGCAGTATCAAAGTTTTTTTAGCTTTCTTTGAACAGTAGAGCAACGGATGCCAATATGGAAGGAGAAAGTGAATTAACGATCAATACTGCATTAACATGAATACTGTGTAATATATATGTTATGTTGTTTTTAAAAATTGGTTAATGCATCCAGATTTTCAGCAATTCATTCACGTAGGAGCTTTATGCTGCAGGACAGTGGTGGAGTGGTTAGCGTCACAGCCTCACAGCTCGAAGGTCCCCGGTTCTAATACCGAGCCAGCTGTGGCCTTACTGTGTGGGGTTTGCATGTTCTCCCCATGCTTAGGTGGGATTTCTCCAGCTACTCCAGTTTCCTCCCGCCATTATCTGTTACCGTTTATCCTGATCAGGATCGTGGGGCCTGCTGGCACTGCCTGCTGGTCTATCTCGGGGTCAACACAGAGCAGCATACACAGACAGACAACCATTCACATTCACACTAATGAGTCATCAATTAACCTAATTGCGACTGTTGGGAGAACACTGGAGTACCAAGAGGAAACCCACCCTTCTTAACTTCACACAGAGATGTTGTGAGGCAACACTGCTAACCACTCCACCATCAGCCAAGTGGCTCTTCGTTTTAAAATCCTGGGAGGTACAAACACACCAAAGCAGTACAGGGAAAAAGGGAGGGGACATCAAATAACCAAAATAAAACCAAACTAAGGAAGGAAACCAAAACATGTTCTAACTAAAATGTAAAGCAACAATTGTCTTTTAATTTCATGTTCATGTATTGAAAAACTGCTGTTCAATAGTGAAAACTATGGCAAACAAATATGTCCTTTTAAATAATTAAAGATAATGCATCATAAAATAAAAATGCTATACACTTTGCTATTTTGGTATTTGATTTATAAAATGAACGTATAATATATTTGGACATATCTACACATCTCTTTACACAAATACGCTATTTTTTTTAAACGGAAATCCCCGCTAAATAGCGCATGCGCAGCGGGTGGAGCCTGCGGAGGTCCTGACGGGAAGGTCTTTTTGTTTGGGCTGCTGAAAGACTCGACACTCTGTTTGGTTCACCTGGTTCATAACCGTTTTTTATCTGCATTAATTTCGGTGAGTATGCGTAGTTCTACTTTTCGGTGTTGTCTCCCCTTGTCGATATCCTTGTGAAGGCTCGAATATGTGTGGCTTTCAGAGTGGAAAATAACGTTTTTAACCCTGGAATGTTGCCATTCTGGGCGCCGCTGGAGGGCGAATTCTGGTTTCCTCCAGTTTGGAGGGCTAGCTTAGCATTAGCCGCAAACTTTCAGACTAAGCTTATCGCGATATTAAATAAATGCTGCTAATGACATTTTGATAGTGAGGTGAGTTGTAAGAAAGTGTGGCTCGTCGTGGTGTTTCTCGCCGTTTAAACAGCTGATTTAATAAGAATTCAAGTATGATTAGCTAGACAGACAGCTAGCGGGCCCGGCTAATCAACCATGGCTCGGCGCATGGTGAGGCCTAGAGTTAGCTGATGCTAACATATAATTAGCCAGCTGTTGTGTGGGGGGAAAAAAAACCTTTATGTCTAAAGCTATTTTTAAAAACCGTAAGCCCTTCGACGAAGAACTTCCCGCATCAGTCACATTTCGTGTCTTTGATCAGATACAAAATTAAAACACCTGGCTGATTTTTCACCCACCACCTCCATTGTACGTACGTACGTACTCGCAATGTCTTTGTTTTGCATTGCTTTTTTTTTTTCTTGGTTATCTTGGAAGCTCTGCCGGCAGTTTCTCACTGGTAGAAAGTGAATGTGTATTAACGCCAAAACCAATATTTGGCTTTATTATACGTCATAGTAGTTATAAAGGTTTAAAATCTCTGAAAACAGCCAATCATCAGGGAGGGGATTTAAAAGGCTCACGACATTAACATAGTGGTTGTAGCCTTTATGTTTTGCATCTGAGAATGAGCATCACTTTTTTTTTCAGTGGGTTGGTTGCACAGGAGGCTTTTAATTGTCTCTACTGGTCTTGAGTCTCTTGTCCTGTATGAGGGTTTAAAGACTTTGCATCAAATTGCATGTGTTAACTTGCAGGATGAACTTTGTTTTAAAGTTTGGCCTTTTTCAAAGACTACACTAAGCACTTGGATCAGCAAAATTCAGTCTCCCCTTTACATTGTGTGGGGAAACAAACCTATGGTCAGTCCTAAGCGATTTACAATCTTTAAATTTGTCTTACATTGATTTGAAAGAAAATTGTTAGCTGAAGCCATCTGGCTTACAAAGTCCTGTAGCTTTTAGAAAATTATACTCGGATGAGTTTTTTGTTGGCCTTGTGGTGTCTATACTACAATACTACATTTGGTGCTTTGGCAGTTGATTGTAAACATGATTTTGCTCAGTGTAACGTGGTGGCTATTGAGTGTGTTAATAATTTAGAGACATGTATGGGACTGTACTAGTTAGTTGGAACAGTTCCATCTTGTTCCATGCTTTTTTTTTTTTGGCACAATACCCAATGTACATTTTTGGCAACAGGCTCAAAGCATTATCAAACTTGAGTAATCTAATAGTGACACTGAAACTCACTGACATGGATCTTAGCCAATTTAACAGCCAAACTATGACACAATGTAATAGGAACATTGTGTACTCTTCACTCTTGTGGAAAAGTGTAATCTGCACACCTTCAGTAAATATTAACTGTCTGGTTTTACTTTCAGGGTGTCTTTTATGAATAATCAAAAGCAGCAAAAGCCAACGCTAACCGGCCAGCGTTTCAAAACGAGGAAAAGAGGTCAGTATTGGTCATTGTTTTGCATGTTAAACTATTGTTCCATTGCCTGTTTTTGTTTTTTTTTTATTATTATTATTATTTGGCAATTATTTATTATTTGTTTTTTGTCTATTTCTAAATCCACTGTCCACTTTGTCACAGATGAAAAGGAGAGATTTGACCCTACTCAGTTTCAAGAAAGTATCGTACAAGGCCTGAATCAAACTGGAACTGATTTGGAAGCGGTTGCAAAGTTCCTCGATGCCTCTGGAGCCAAGCTTGACTACCGCCGGTATGCAGAGACACTCTTTGACATTCTGGTGGCTGGCGGAATGCTGGGTAAGTCCTCGTTTTTAAAAAATAACTTATTTAGATGTGTGCATGCTTTCATCGATGTCTTATGAAAAGAACCGTGATCAGCAGACCACTTTATTAATTACATTTTTTGGGGGGTGGTCTTTACAGCTTATCCTGTGAGTTCTGGGTTGCCGCGCCAGATCATTTTGTTCGCATGTTGATTTGGCAATATTTCACCAGTAAAATGATCCTGTAATTTTGTTAGTGTGTATTGCATAAATATGAGCCAGCATGTTTAATGGGCATTAAAATGTCTATGGAATCTGTCAGCTTCCGTTTTTAAATGTATGTGGTTGTCTTGTTCTGTTGTACAGCCCCAGGTGGGACTCTATCTGACGACATGACCCGCACTGAGTTCTGCCTTTTCACGGCACAAGAAGACCTGGAGACAATGCAAGCATATGCTCAGGTAGGCACAGCGACCAGCTACAATTTGTATCATTTGTGAGAGCTTGGTAAATATCAACTTTTGGACATTTGCTGTAAAATTAAATAAATATCTTGATTTCTAACATGTTTTGAGTAATTGTGTATGTGTCTTCTCCTCCACAAAGGTTTTTAACAAGCTGATCAGGCGTTACAAGTACCTAGAGAAGGGTTTTGAAGAGGAGATCAAAAAAGTGAGTGTTTTTAGTGGGAGTCTGTACACATTTCAAACAAATGACATTTTTGAGTGCCCTCAATGTTTGCAGCTCACAGCTCCGTAGGATTGGCACGTGTGAAACAATGTAGTTCCGAGGGCATTACTGTACATTTTTACAGCTAGAACAGCTTTGACTTGGTAGCACAGGTTAGCAGGATGATCCTGTTTCAATATTAATGTTTTATGCTGAATTCATTTAGTCAGAACAAGGTTAAAATCAAACTTCAGTCAACACAGGATCAGCTGTTCAGTGCTTTTATCACAGATCTTCTCAGCAGTTCATGTGTGTTCATTGTGTCACAAGGAAGCAATAACAGGTTGTTTGCCAGGTGTAAATGTATAGTTAAATCTACACTGGCAGAGTTTTAAACAGCCTGAATTTCTCCTTAGTCAAATTAGTGTTACAGGATTTTTCATCCCCTGTACTGTTTAACACAGCAAATCTGTATTTGTTTCTTGTCTTGTGTAGTTGCTGTTGTTTCTAAAGGGGTTCACGGAGTCTGAGCGCAACAAACTGGCCATGTTGACTGGCATCCTGCTGGCTAATGGCAACATATCAGCCTCCATCCTAAACAGCCTCTTCAATGAAAACCTCGTAAAAGAGGGTGAGTACAAGATTGGAAATAATTAATCCAAAAATGTCAGTTTTTTTTTTTTTTTTAGTGAAACTGTTTTCTACTGCTTACGGTCATTGTGGAATGTAAGACGTAAACTTGTCTTCCTCTCTAGGAGTATCTGCAGCCTTTGCCGTCAAGCTGTTCAAGTCATGGATCAATGAAAGGGACATCAACTCTGTTGCTGGCAGTCTTCGCAAAGTCGGCATGGACAATAGGCTGATGGTAAATTAGTTTGAGGTCATGTTTATCGTGGTTTTCTGTTCATGCATATGCTGAATATTTGTTATTCAACCCTGAACTCGTTTTGCGCTACAGGAACTCTTTCCGGCCAACAAACGGAGCTGCGAGCATTTTTCTAAGTACTTTACAGACGCCGGGCTGAAGGAGCTCTCCGACTTTGCCCGCAACCAGCAATCCATCGGTGCCCGCAAGGAGCTGCAAAAGGAGCTCCAGGAGCAGATGGCGCGTGGTGACCCTCAGAAGGAGGTGAGACACCTTTTTTTTGTTTTTTGGTTTGTTTGTTTGTTTTAGATTCATGGACTAACACAATAACTACTGCAGATGTTAAGTGCAGACATTCATCTGAATTTTTTTCTGATGGAAAGCTTCTTGTAACAAATACCGTGGTTGCATCAGATAACAATTTTGAAGTTGTTCAGTGTAGGTTTGAACTAATGGAGGCATTGTCACTCTTTTTCATTGTAGACTTGAGACTAGTTGTTGTCCTGGTTCCTTTTTACTGACAGATATTTCTGTCTTTTTGTTGACACTTCTCCTTTGCCTTGGCCTGACACACCAGCAGTTCATGCAGTAACTGCTGAATGGCACAGTGAGTCATGACAGTGAATACCAATTAGCAGTT
Source organism: Channa argus (assembly GCF_033026475.1). Classification (NCBI taxonomy): domain Eukaryota; kingdom Metazoa; phylum Chordata; class Actinopteri; order Anabantiformes; family Channidae; genus Channa; species Channa argus. Next base: position 3,258,103 of record NC_090200.1, read on the forward strand.
TGCTTATATTAATGGAGGCCTGATAATTTTGAGACTGTTTTCAAGGCAACTTTCAGTCACTGGCTAAATCTCGTAACTGCGTTACGTGCAAACAAGGAAACAGCTCCCAGCCTACAGTAGTAATAAACCGAGCCCTGTGCCACTTGTAATGGCTGAAATGACCGACTTCTTCCCCGTGCAGCTGTGTAGGAAGTGTGCGGATGTAAAATCACTGTATTGGAACTTTCACAGTTCATCCAGGAGAATCTGGGTGATGCATGTTTGAAGTGACACTTAAAAGTTGGAGGTCACACAAACTCTTTGCCTCCCGTTTTGTCTCAGATCATCGCCTTTACCAAGGAGGAGATGAAAAAGGCCAACGTCTCTGAGCAGGGCATGATTGGCATCATCTGGACCAGCGTGATGAGCTGCGTGGAATGGAACAAGAAGGAAGAGCTGGTGACAGAACAAGCCATCAAACACTTGAAGGTATGCAGCACCTATAAATAAGGAGTCGCACCACAGCGACTGCAGGTTCTGGCATAGCTGAAATATTGGAGTTGTTCAGTGCTGTGGATTATTGTTCACCTAGCAGTTTTTAGTATGAATTGGAAGAAACCCTGAAAATTAAAATTACTAGGTTCATGTATGTTTCACTCTAAGTGTATCTCTGTGCACTTTTGGTTGCACAATGCAAACCTGTACTATGAGAGCTGAAGTGTCTCACATGTGGTAAAGGGATCATCTCCAGCATAAAACTGCGCTCTTTTACAAACAGAAATGCTGTTGCTCTAATTAAAATCTTGATTGTGCTGCAGAGGCATGAGTCTTAGTGCAGCACGCTGTAACGCTCACGCTCATGACTTCGTCAAAAAGATAAAAGCATTTCCGCCCACGAAAAGGGCTTGTTTTCCTCTGGGGTTAACTTCAATGCTGTTTGTTTGGTCTTGCAGCAATACAGCCCTCTGCTGAAAGCCTTCACCTCCCAGGGTCTGTCCGAGCTCAGCCTGCTGGTGAAGATCCAGGAGTACTGCTATGACAACATCCACTTCATGAAGGCCTTTCAGAAGATTGTGGTGCTTCTCTACAAAGGTTGGTAATTTGGCCACATCACCCAAAAACAATCAGTGTATAAATGAGTGTAATAAGAAGTGCAACACTTCAAAATGGCCTCTGTAGGCTGAGTCGTGCCCTGCTACACCTACTAACTGTTCTGTTCTTACACAGCGGATGTATTGAGTGAAGAGGCCATACTGAAGTGGTACACTGAAGCCCACCTTGCCAAGGGGAAAAGCGTTTTCCTCGAGCAGATGAGAAAATTTGTTGAGTGGCTTAAAAATGCAGAGGAAGGTAAATACAAAACCCCTTCATCGTTAGGCATGAAATCTCTCTTAGAGCAGGTATTTTGAGTTGTAGCAGGAAAACATAAAAGTGACTCTCTTTATCACTTAGGAGGCAGAAATGTTAGTCATGGCTGTTTTTATAGAACTTCCTCTGCCAGTGGTTAAAAAAAGTAAACTAATTATAGAATATGTCCACTTCTTCTCTTTTTTTTTTTCTAAGCTTTTGCTTGGATTAATTCTTATAAAATAAATTACATTTCCATATTGGACTGTTGGGTCACAGAAAATTATAATGGGATCACCATTTGCATTTTATAAGGTTTTGTTTGTTTTAGTTTTTTGCTTAAATGATTTATTGAAAATGTTGATGCATTACATTTGAACATTGAATTTAAGCTAGATAACGAGCTGTTTCACAAAATGTGGTTCGAAATATTAATCGGCTGCATTTATTTTCTCTCCAGAGTCAGAATCGGATGAAGAGGAGGCAGACTAAAACCTCCATTGACAGATGAGCTGCTTTTTTTTTTTTTTTTTCTTTTCTTTTTAATAAGTAGCAGCAGGAACAGTAGAATGTCTTTCCCCTTCTTTCTTCACCTCCTGTTACTTTAAACCCCCACACGCACCTTTACACCTCTCCAAAACATTTCAATGTTATTTAAACAAAACAAAAAAGGGCTCAGTCCTTATTCGTGTTTAGGTGTTGCGGCATAAAGTGGAAGTCGAAAGTGACGAGGTCTCAGATTTTTATTTTATCTTTCTTGTTTTTGGCATAATTTGGTATCGTTGTAATGCCTTGTGCGATTTGGATACAAAAACATTCCATGTGATCTCGATGGCCGCTGCTTGTGTGAATCTCAACCAGGGTTTGGTAACAATTCGAGTTTGCCTTTATTGCAATGCGACAACGAGGCCGTCAAAAAATTTTCATGCAGTTTTGCCGAAGTTCGTTTCTACCCCCTTTGACTTATTTCGCCCAGCTCCTGTTCGGTCCCAGACTTCGCCTTTCTTGACTTTTGGGTAAATCTGTACTGCGTGTCGAGGTCTTTGGTCAGTTCATCAGGACACGCTCCCTCTGTAAGATGCCTCGCCAGCTAACTGATTATTGATTGCTACTTTCTTTAATCTGATAAACTGACTTTTTTATGAAATAAAGATTATTGAAATGGTTAAACTGTTTTCTGGCAATTTATTTAAAGCTTTGACTCATTAGGTTTTATTAGATGCAAAAGCACAACTGCACTTAAGACATAACATTTAATTTCTCACTTTAATATTGACAAGTTGTAATTAACGAACAACCGAAAGGAAAAGTGGTTGTGACTTAAAAGATGTCTGTTTAAACCATAATTAAATATTTAAAGTTGTTCAACATAAATGATGTAAAGGGTCTGAAATGTATGGAAGTCTATTTTTACCAGGTATAATATTGAAGAGGCAGGTGCAAAGTCACTCTGAGATCCTTGAGAATGGGCTTACTGTTTAAACTAAGCTCATTCTCATTCTCATCCCGAACATGTTGGTACTTGCTGTGGGGTCTACTTCTCAATCTCTTTTCACTGGAACTGACGAGGGACAAAATTCAATCCTTACTCTGTACAAAAATGTCTTCAAGTGTTTGTACAGTAATAGAAGGAAATAAGCAAACGAAGTGCACGTTTGAAATATCCACTCGATTTCACTAATGAAACTGAGTGTTTGTATTTACACCAGAGTGTTTAGTATAAGCACATCTGTCAAACTTTGAAACTTTTGCAGCATCTGGCTTCTGTTGAACTGAGCCTAGTAAGAAGTATGAAGTGGCTCATTTTGTAATACTTGAGTCAAATCTTTAATCATAATTAAAAGTTGTTACTAAAAACAGCGTTGGTGATAGAAAAGTTTCTCTCCAGGCCTGTTAAAGATCTGCATTAATACAAAGATGTCTTAGATTTGAAGTTTTAGGTTTAATTTTTACTGCAATTTGTTGTTTGTTTTTTCATGAGTATTAATTGTGGAGTTGCAGAAAGTGAATCCAAACACTTGAGAGATGGACAAAGGACGACCTGCTTGTTTCTTTTTATTGTACAAAAATACATTTCTCTTCGAGCAGCGACTCAGTATTTGCGATGTGCAAAGGACAGTACACATTCAAGTACGTCTCCATGCAGTTGTTACACATTAGATTTAGAGGTAGGCCTTCCTCTTTAAAATGGCTTTGAGGTAGTGTGTAACATTTCTCTGCATTTTATCCATGTGCACTAATAACATCAAGGGATTCCTACATTGTAAAGACTTATACTATTGTAAAGACTTATACTTTTTTTTTTTTCAAATAAGTGCAAATCTGCAGCTTAATGCATCCATGCAAAACATGTTTCATGTTTTCAAAGTGATACAGAAATTGTGCAACAATGCAAAAGTAAACATTTGATCACGCTGCTTATACAGACATTTCCTCTTGAATGGAGGCCAAAGTCAAACCTTAAGTCAAAAAGCTGAACAACACAATCACCGTTGGGATTTGTTTGCAATTTGATCTTCAAATTGCAAACAAATCACTTGTCTCTGTGGCTTTGAAGGTGGTTGGTGATGGAGGAGGACGCTAACTTTACTAGCATGGTTTGGAATCTCAAATGTCAGATTTCCACCAGTATAGTATGTTAACCTCATCACCAACTAGGAGTCAAAACACTGAATCAACCAGAGAAGAAAATTCCCTTCTAAGTTGTTATAGCAGTATATGAAATTAAGTAAAATTAAACCTTAAAGCAGATGAAACATTTCTCACAGTTTGTGTATTTTCTCGTGTTTGCTGCCACAAAACGTTTGCCCTTAGAACTAGTAATCACAGAAATCTGATGTCTTACCTGCACATAGAAAGATTTCCCAGTGGAGGGAAATGTCAACATGACCCTTGTTTTTACGTTGTCCTTTACTTAGATGCGAGCCACTGAACTGTGATGTCAGAACTAATGCTGTCAGAAATGTGACTCCAAGTTCATACAGTGAAGGATTAGGTTTACTGTAAAAATACAATAATTAAATGACCTAACTTTTCCCTCAGAATTCTGTCTTTAGTCTCAACTTTCACCGGGGAAAAGTCTTAATTCTGAGTTTAAAGTCAGGATTCTGAGGGGTTTTTGCCAATGCCCCCAATCCTCCACCGCGAACTGTGGACTCACCCTCACTTAAAAACGGGTTCTGGGAGTTGAGCAGCCTTTTAATGAACCAAAATATTGAACCGTTTAGAGTCAGAACCATGCGTTGGTGGTGTTGTCCATCCCCATGCTCAGCACTTGGCCACAGAGCAGCTAAAAGCCCTTTTAAAGAACTCAAATTCCTCAGTTGTGAGAATTCTGACAGCACTTGGAGGCAACATCAATGCTGCTCAACTGACAGCAACCGCTGCATTAGCTGCTCTATGTAGCTCGTTTTTTTTTTCCCTTTTTTTTTTTTTTTTAAGAGCGTGAGGGAGGAGGGGTCGATGGGTAGTGGGGGATTTGTACTATTCGTGGGACTGAAATAGCCCCCGTCAGGTGCAACTTTACACCTCGGCTCAGGTTACAGTCCAACCAAAACACGGGTTCAGGAGCGCACACATGTAACAAAGTGCTTTTCAGTGTTAAGTCTGTCTAATCCAAAAATAAATATATTTATATATGTACAAAGTCCTACAGGTGTGTTTTCCCCCACCTATCCACAGTAAACAGCATCAAGGTGGAGTCAGCCGCTTGGCTTCACACAGCAGCTGAGTGTTTTCCTCCATCTCTGAGCTGTGGAGGCAAACAGTCATTTTTATCACACAGTTCAGTGTTCACTTAACTTTTCTGCCCAACACACAGGAAAAGTACTTGGTTTGTAGTTTTGCAGATGTAATTTGTCTACGTTCTGAGCCTGAAAGATGTTTTTTTTTGTCCCTCTCTCTAATCTCTAACTGCCAAACACCAGCTACTGTAAACACGTTTAATCCGCTGCTACATGTGTAACTGGGATCAAATTCATTGGGTAACGATCACTACCGTCATGTCATATTAATATCCACTGACATTTTCAATACTTACACTTTTTTAAATTTAAAACTTTTTAGGAACCTTTTATTTTTATCAGCACCCGTTAAAATCCCTGCAACCCTATTTCTGCGTGATTAATGTGGTTTGGGTTATGGACACGGACTGTGCCAGACTTGTAGCTCTAACGGAAACTAAGGATTTGCATTAGTTGTACTCTGTTTTTTGCACTTTGCTTCTCAGTGACCTAAAAGTCACTCACCAGTTTCCTCTGGTTGCTGAGGCAGAAAGTGCATATGGGCCGCAGCGAGGTCGCGCTGAGCGCGGCGCGGCCGTGCAGGATGCTCTGGTAGCGCAGGCAGGGCTGTCCGTCCCGACAGTCCTCCCCCAGCAGCAGCACGTTGGCCAAGTGGGAGATGTAGCTGGAGGCCAGGCGCAGGGTCTCTATCTTGGACAGTTTCCTGTCAGCGGGCTCGGTAGGAATGAGCGTGCGGAGCGCCGTGAAGGCGGTGTTCACGCTGTGCGTCCTGTCCCTCTCCCGCGCGTTGGCCGCCTGCCTCTGCTTGTTGACGCCGGGAAGACGCGCGTCTCCGCTGCTTCGTCCGCTGCCGTGCATGCGTCTTGTCCTCCGTCTCGTCGCCCCAGCGCGTGAACCAGCGGCCGACGCAGCGTCCTCTGCAGCCTCCTGGGGCTCGCGTCGCGGGCTGCAGCCGCCGGTGGACTTTCCGTCGGAGCAGTCGCTGCCGCTGTCCATGTCGTCCAGGTCGGAGCCGAAGCCGTCGGGCTGCGCGGTGCTGGCTGTGGACTTCATGCTGACTCTGGTCTGCTCTGTGTGGAGCTGCTGGGGCCGTGCGGGCGGTCAGCGGCTGCACATCACTTTATCCTGAGGGTGAAAATAGCACCGGGGGCGAGCAGCTGCCGCCGATCCGGTGAACGGTATGCTGAACGCCGGCGGTCAACATACCACGTCTAATGAATGACGGCTCCTTTCTGGGTCGCCAACCGCCGCGGAAAGGGGAGGACAGGTGGAGCGCGGAGGGAGGGGAGGAGGGGGGCACCTGTTGTGGTCTGATACAGGTTTAAATTAGGGTCGACCATGTGGTGCTTTCCTCAGGCCCGATACTGGAAGTTTCATGTCGATGATTGTTATTTACAAACGGTTTCTGATTGGATTGAACTAAACCATTTATTTATGATTTAGTTTAATTACATTTGCAAATTAAAAAAGTCAAACAGTAAATGTGAATGGGGATATGTTATCTGTTTAAACTAAATTCTATTAAAATTGGAAAATAAACAATCAACATAGCTAATATAAATAAGCAAGTACACATCATGAACCAAACAGTATCAATAACTTAAAAAAAGTCAGTAATGTGTTTACCCAAACAATATTACGATAAACCATAAAGAGTTGGTAAACAAGACAAATGAATTGTGTGTGTGTGTGTATGTGTCTGTTTATATATGTGTGTGTATGTGTCCTGCACTTCCTTGTAAATTAAAAGTTTACTGTTTAATATTTAATGAAAACTTGATAAACTGAAATCATCTTACAACTCTGTGAATTTTCTAATTGGTATTTTTTGAAAACAAAGTATAAACATCTGTATGAGAGTGATAAAAATATGGCAAAGGACGCTTGATGTAGTTGTGGAGGATCAAACTGTACTTTACTGTGGTTCAAAAAAAATAAAAATCCACAGGAGAACCTGCAGTTACACATTTTACTGGAGAGTGAACCATCATTTGCGAAGACATAATTTAAACCACATGAAATTTCAAATATAGCCTTCGTCAATTCATTCTCATTTTCCAATGAAAAATAAAGATCCAAATGTTTTTTTTTTCTTGTTTAATAGTTGATGATATTCCATCCGGATTTTATGTCGTTATTTATTCTTTCAATTTCTTTGTAGAACATAAAACACGGCATCTTTATAAATTCATTTGTAAACGTCCATATGATCAGTGATTTTAGCTTAACTTAAAATAAATATGCACAGGAGCAAACTTTTTCATCACGGAAACTGCAGAATCCGTCTAATGATTTATGTCGACAATCATTAACATGGGGACAAAGAAATGATCTGTGCCCTTGTTTTTATGTCAATCAAAAAAATATAACTGAGAGTTTGGAACCTGGGGTTGTTTTGAGTTTAAATGTGGAAACTGTACAGACTGTAATCAGTATTTTGTGGAGCTCGTCTGGAACTAGAGGAAAAGGCTGAACACACGCTGAACCACTGCCCAGAAAGACGAGTCTGAGTTTGCTGCTTCAACCCAAACACTAACTTCTCTCCCTCGAACTTCACTGCTGTGCGTTACTAATATCTACTGTTTGTGTTGTGTCTGTCGGCGTCCAGGGCTGAGGAGGAGGATAACTTTGCTGCTTTGGCCGATGGCTGAGCCTCCATTGAGTGAACAGTCCAGGTGGACCTGTCTGTCCAGTTCCTTCTGTGCCCACCACGATGGACACCCCCTCCCTTCCTGCTCCAACTTGCCCAGGCCCATCTTTGGGGGTGGATATAAATATCTGTAGGTGTGTGTTGCTGTAAAGACTCACAGGCCAGTACCTTTGAGATTATTAAGTTAAAGTTACTGATGCCGTATTGTACTTTGTTATTATGATTTAATAACCTGCTCGTGCCGTTAACGCACAGTTTTCTCTGCACTTCACTGCAGTTGTTTTATTCCTGACATTACCATGATGGCCGCCAGAGGGCAGTAAACCCCTAATGATAATTTGCGCAATGAGTTTGTTTTGCTGTAGAATTCAAACTTCTTGTCTTTCCCATCGCAAGACCTTACTTGAAACAAGTAGGCTTTCCATTAAGAATTAAACATAACATATTTAAGAATTACTGCAGGTGTATACATGCAACATGAGGGTTTCAAATTTTGCAAAATACTGTACATATATGTTACTCGGTGTTCGGCCGAGCAGAGCCCGGAGAGTGGCAGAGAGGAATCCTAATTGGTGCAGAGCTAATGCGACCTCATTAAACTTTTAATCCCCATTTCCTCGCAGCTCCCGTGGCCCTGACCCCCTGGTCGTGAACTTGTCTGGCCCCTGCAGCAAAGTCAAATGTGTCTCTACTCTCACTGGGGACCAGCAATCCCCAGAGAAAAAACTTAAGAGGAGCAGCAGCAGCTCAAGGTCACACAAAGTTACAACAGCTCTGTAATATGACACATACCAATGGTATAAGAGCTTTTGAACATTGTAATTGTCTTATATTCAGCCTCCACTTTTCGGTTTAGCCGGCTATTATTATGGATACTAGGAGGTGGGAATGTTACCTGTAGATATTAAACTGTATCACAAACAATAGAACCTTAATTTCATTTAGGAAACATATTGAATTTACATTAAACTCACAATCTAAACGTCCTTTGACTTTTAACAGTGGTTTCTTCATCCAAAAACTAAATATAAAGAGTTGAGTAAACTAGTATTCAATTCATTACGCTCTTTAGTCCAAGTTTAAAGGCTTCAGACAAGTCGGAGCAACACATCTTTATTAGCTCTCAACAATGAAAAATAGTAATCGTAGCTTGAAAATATAAAACTTGAGATTTGTTAATGAAAAACTATTCATTCCACAAAATGCACGAGGGTTAAGAGTTTAACACATGGGATGCTTCATTGTGTTATTATTAATTTATTCGTCATACTTTAAAAGAATTTGAAACTTGAAACTTATTTTTATTACAAAACGACCAATACACAGTGTTTTAATAGGAAATAACACAGATTATAAAGTGATTGAGGTATATATTAAGTTATATACAACAGGAAATGCGTGGTAATGTAAAAAAAAAAACAAATAAATAAATAATCATAAAGAGGTTTGTAATGCAGTACCTGAATGATGGCATTTACAGTGAAAAAAGAAACTGTACCGCAAGTTTCTCATGATCAGTCTGCATGCTAACATGTGTTTCATGTCGAGAAATAAGCAATTCTTTGGTTTGAAAACACTTCATTGCGGCTAATATTTGAAACGGCGTAGTGTAAGTTTTGATCCACTCCATGTCAGTGCTCCGTCGTTAATGCCTTACACATGACACGGGGTTTGTACGCAGGGAGATCAGGGTTCTCCTAGGAACCAGTTCCAAATCATATTTCAACCTGCTGTAGATCTATTGCAAACAAATGGAGAGTAGCTTGTAACGAAACATCTGCAGTAAGCACAAAGTTGTGTGGACGATGATGTCATCACAGGCTTTGTGGTGATTTGTATGTGTCGTGTTTAAACTAGAATGCTTTTTTTTTTTTTTGGTCATTTTTCAACCGTTTATCAGGATTGTGTGTCTTTTTAGTTGTTTCTTGTTGGTCATTCACAACCTTCTGTAATCCCTTCATGTTTTTTAATATTTTAGCTGGATGGGAGGCAAAATATACTGTGTATATATATATTTTTTCTCTGTATAGTATTTATTTTCTCATTTACTTTTCTTTGAATCCCTTTGCGGTCATTCATTCGGATAAGAAATAGTAACATTTGCCCAGCCAGTAATCCATCCATGAATCCAGTGGAGGCCCTGGATCACCTAGTCCCCTTCTTTGGTAGTTGCTCTTAGTAATTGGGTCTCATCCTTGGGTAATTGGGAGCTGGAATAAAGAACAAATGTTTTATAATAATGGACACAGATCCACACAAAAAGTGCAGAATAGAGATACAGACTGTATAAAACATCCAAGTGAAGTTTTAATGCCGCTGTGATCCTGGTTTAATAGCACTTTAGGTTTGCTTCCAAATGTGTTCTCGATGTCGGATTCTCAGTCTGGAAGGGAAACCTCTCAAAAACTTCCTTCCTGAAGATTTACATGTCAGTTCTGAAACTGCAATTTCATATGTTTCAGGTTTTCTTCACGTGCAAGTCTGTGAATCTCAGGCCAGCTGGGAAATATGTAGCAGTAAAAAAACCCTCAAATGTATGTGTGGGCTTTTCTTAATGTTGAGATGTCCATGAGAAAACTCTTGATATGCAATTAAGTCAATTTATAACTCGTTTCAGGCCTTCACCTCACTGCTGCAGCCAAACTGGAAATTGAAAATCCGACTAGAAGACTTTGACCCAGAGGAAGAGGAACACATGTTCACATGCTCAGCTGCTTTCTACTCTACCTCATCGGTCCTCCTTACCTTCCTGGAGCAAAGAGAACCTGAGTAGCCGCTCCGGCAGGCGCAGACGTTTGGTCGGACACATCGACTGCCGTAAAGACACTTCTGTTCACAGTGAGCTGGGAAATAACACGGAGCGAAACAATGAGCCTGCAGGTAAAAGCCACAAACATCACATGTCTGACATTTTCCTTTTTACAAATGTAGCCATGTTTTCACAGTAGGATCCCGTTAAATTGCTCTTGGGGTGACGGTTTGCCATTTAGTGACCAAAGGAAAATACCGGGGGAAAACCAATTTACACCAATTCCAGAAAAATGTTCCACAGCCATGGCCTGATCTGCAGTACTAACTGTCATGAATGGGAAGAAGAGTTGCAGCTTTTTGTGCAGTTTCTGGCTTTTGTTTTGTTGTAATACTCACGGATCTGGCACAGCATCCCCTGCCAACCCGGAGCGCAGTGGCAGGTGTTGGGACCTACACACTCCCCACCGTTGAGGCACCTCTGCGGACAGCTGGCTGGGAGGCAACACGACATTAAGCATTAGAGCCGGATTCCACTTGTGGAGACTTATAAATAAACGGTCTCGGCGTTAAAACTTCAGAGACAATGTGTGATAGTTGACAGGTGATGAAGGAGGAGGTCAAGCAGCTTTCAGCCCCAAAAATGTTTATATCTGGTTCATCTCCTCTTCCTAGATATTTGGATTTCTACGTTTTCAGTAATAGTTGAAGTCCAAAGATCATCCCGATGAGGAACTACAGACACCAGAACTGATGCTTCCCGTATGTGAAGCATCCTGGGGGGTTTTCTGATCATAAGGCAGACTCCAGATCAGGGTCTTTCTACTACCAACAATCAGTGATGGAACAATGTGTCAATTAGGTTAGTGATTATCTGTAATTCTCATTATTTAAGCCATTTACGAGGTAGAACTGTGTTGTAGGTCTTTGTAAGTTGACTGTCTTTGGGTTTTGCACTGTTGGTTGGACAAAACGGCTTGTCCAAACAGCTGGGGATGGGCGTCTGGCCTAGAGACAGACGCCCATCGGTCGGTGAGCGGCCACTCTACCAGCTGAGCCGCTGCCATCTCCCTATTTTTTTATATTGTGAACCAAACAAAGTCCAAAACTAAGCATTAATGACAGTAATTGTCAGATGCATCACAACACTCACTAGGATCTGTCACAGGTCACTTTCAGTGATTTTATTGAGGAGGCTGATGAATCACACGAATTGAGTTGTACCCTGGCACTTACGTTTATCACACCTATTCCCACGCCAACCCGACGGACAATCGCAAACGTCTGGACCAACGCACCTGCCGCCATTCATGCACATGGGCTCACACACACCTGGAGAGAGGTGGGACAAGGGAAGAGATTTACAGTTACAAAACAACAAACTGACAGCACCGGTACACATACATATAAGAACGAGAGAAGCTGGGCTTTATGCTTAGACAAAAACGAAGGAAGTGAATGGTGGAGGAGGACTGACTTTTCTCACAGCGTCTCCCTGTGTATCCCTGCAGGCAGGAGCACACGTTGTTCCTCATACAAACACCACCATTTTTACAGGGAGGATTGCAAACGGCTGGAGGAGGAAGAGCAGCATGATCATAATCAAGTCAATGTGACAGTTTTTGATATGTCCGTGACTTATGAGTAAATCTGTGAATAATTTACCGTTGTGACACTGTGCTCCATAGAAACCATGAGGACACTCGCAGGAATTGGGCCGAACACACAAACCTCCATTCAGACAGACGGGAGAGCAGAGAGCTGCACAAAGAGAAAAACCATAATCACTGAGAGGTCAGTACACACACACAAACTAAAGAAAACCCAGCACGCACCAGTCTCACAGGATGGTCCAGTCCAGCCTGGTGGACACATGCACTCATCTGGAGACACACACTGACCTCCATTGTGGCAGTGACGGGTACACACCACTGTTATAAAGAGAAAAACAAATTGATCCCACTCCTGGTGACGGGACAACTTTTTTATTGGTTCCCGTCGGTGTTTACTCACAGGTTTCACATCGAGGTCCTACAAATCCATATGGACAGGAGCAGGTCTGCAGTCCCACACATGTGCCTCCGTTTTCACACGGGGACCTGCACAGTGCTGCAGAGAAACAGTCACGTTACTTTATCAACTCCTTCAAACCCTTGAGTTAATTTCTATTTAAAGATATGTTTGCTGGCACCTTTTTGACAAGCTTCGCCATGAAAACCTGGGAGACACTGACAGACACCTGGGGCCACACAGACACCTCCATTTTGACACTCCGGATCACAGATTGCTAAGAATATATAGAAATACAATTATTAAATTCCTATCGCAGCCAACACTACACACAGAAATCCAAAGCAAATATTCGGAGCCGTTTATTTGTTTACCAATCTGACAGTCTGATCCAGTGTAGCCTGGTTTGCAGCGACACGTATTTGGTGCGGCACATTCCATGTTTCGTCCACACGTATGCCTGCAGACAGCTGCAACGAGCAAAGACATGGAGCAGCATGAAGACGTGTATTCGTTTACCAGCAGGTTTGTCTTTTGTCTGTACTCAAGTTGCAGTTAGTTTATTGTGTGGGTAAAATGTGCAGTTCTCTCCGCAATCAAACGAGTGTTGAGGACGAGCAGCCGTACCTCGACAGGCTTGCCCATCTCCAGTGTATCCCACGGGACACCTCCCGCAGCGGGAACCACCATCCGCGGCTGGCTCACACTGGACACCAGGAAAACATGGTCGGTCTGCACACGTCGACGCGCGTTTGTCAGCTGGCGTCGCACCGATCACACCCGGTTGGATGGAGGTAGCTCTCTGACCGGGGAAGCTGTACACTGTTTTGCCTGCTGTTGTGAGGGTCAATGCTGGGAAAATCTGTGGCATCTCCAGGCTTTCTGTTCCAGGCTCGGCCTCATCTCCATCAGCAGAGAACTCCAAATCTGATAGCATGTAGGACAGAGCGTTGAGGGCTGCTGTAAGAGGAATGGCAGGTCTTGGAGGGGTCCGGGGTTTGGGCTGGCTGGATGCAAAGTGGTTGAGCTGACGCTGGGTTGTCCGTGTCACGTCAGGGGACTGGTGAGAAGGAGTTACTTTAAGTAGTGAAGTACCTGTAAGTGGGCCTTCAGACTGCTGAGATGATCGCAGACACGTGGTCGTTGAAGGCCCAAGTCTTTAGACACATGACTGCATACATGACTTTCACTGAGGAGGTGCACAGTCCAAAAGTGGCCAACTTACCTTGGATATAGGTCTTGCTTGTGTCCCGGTGTCGGATCTGAGGTTGGCAGTTTGGCGAGTGGCGTGAGCATCTGCAGTGACAAAAGTGGCACTGATTGCTTCTCGCCTCCCAGTTCCACCTCCCCTCTCTGATGCCAGAGCGTGTCGTGCCGCGTTATCTCGGTTCACAGACGAGGACAGATGTTTGATACTATGTCTGGCGGGAAAGTTGGGCAGGTGGAGCTGGGGCGCCTTGCTGCTGCTTCCATGTGGGGGTCGGCCGGTCTTGCCGCCTGTCTGCTGCTGAGGAAGGTGATTGGAAGCTGAGGAAAGCCACAATAGGACATCAGTGCATTTCACAAATGAAAACCTCCTGTAGCTTCTTGATAATCAATATCCAGCAATAGCTCACAACTGCGAGAAGAAACCACAAAGCCCGGCAATCTGTGCGTATAGAAGTTGGTAAGGGGTTTCTGATCCTTTCAAAACCAACGAACACAATGACATACGAATCGGATTAAACCATATCTTTGTTTGCTCCAGTGGGAAGAGAGGTGGATATGGGAAAGTTCACATTTCACTAACTCGGGGATAAAGTTGGCGTTTAATGTTGCTCTTGCAACAATAATATAACTATGTTATACTATAACTGTATTAATAATACAGCTTGCTAGCTTGATTACAAATGAATTAGGTTTTTTAGCCAGCTGATAAAGCCAGTAAATCATGTCTTTCCAACTAGCATGTTGAAGAAAATAAAAACACAATAAATCAATGAGAGAATTTTACAAGCACTGATTTAAGTAGAAGCCTTCGGAAAAGCATTGTAGCGATTTAAGCAATTCGTGCCGTGTCTCGTTTGGGATTGACTCATCTGCACGAACGCTTGATTCATCCTTGTGACTTTCCAGACAAACATGATCTACAGTAAAGGGCTTAAAGTTGGAGTCAAACTGTCTCTTCTGAGTTTTTAGCTTCTCCCGCTCCCCCAAGTGAGAAAAACTCATTGGAATAACTTCTGCGGGAACTTCTCTCACCACTAATTTGATTTATGTGCAGCAGTTAATGACATTCCTTCCAAGCAAGAAAGCACATAAAACACCACAATATAAAATTCATATAAAATAGCCCACAATTTATGGAAGAAATTTAATCTTCTCTGAAAACCAAATTGTTTTGGGATCAATTATTTGATTTTAAACTGTATTTATATAGATTCAGTCTAATACTAGACTTTTTATTCTATTCAGCTGCAACGATTTTGTCAAAACTGTCTTTAATAGTCTTTAATTCTGCCCAAGTATCTACACCAACATTTGCCATGTGAGTGGAGATGTTCAGATAACGGATGCCTTACCTGCCTCTGCATTTTTCCTGCAGACCCGTCCATTGCCATAAAGGCCGGGTGGGCAGCGGCCGCAGACGTAGCCGACATGTGGCGGCCTGCGGTTGATGCATTGAACCCCCGGAAAGCAGGGCCTGCTGGCACATGTCGCTGACACGTTGACAGCTGAATGCTGAGCCGATCCTAAGAGACAAACTGTGGTCAGTGCTCTGGATGGAGCCATCTGCCTCACTTTAGTCAGTGCTGTTTTTATGAGTGTGAAAATGATATCGCCGTTTGAAACCTTCCCACTAATACTTATATTGGAGAGATTATGTGTCTTGCTTTTAGATCTTCTTTGTACACTTCTCTAGTCCTTGTTCCCACCCTTGTTTTCCCCTGGAAATGCCTTTAAGTGGACTTGGTAGAACGCACTAAATACTTCTGTGTAAACAGAGATTGTTGGAAACTTTTGGCCTACCTGAATCTGGTCTGCCATTTCCCGGTGGGTGAACTATCGAGGGCATCTTGGTAATAGTGTTTCTGATTTTGGGCTGAGCAGGCTTGACTTGGTCTGATGAAGTTCCTGAGATGTGTGTACTAGTCCTCGATGAGTTATGGTTAATTTCTTGGGTTTTCCTCAAAGCTTCAGTCTCAGTTTGGGATACATGTGATGTAACTGTCGTGCTGTTCTTGTTGGATTCCGCCGTAGTTGGATTATGGCTTGTTTCTGGAGTCCCCCTCCAAGTGGTGGTCTTAGTTTGTGATAGAGTTGAGTCAACTCTTGGACTGGTCTCCCCTGCCTCAGCTCTTGTCTGTGGTGAGCTTCCACTTGAGGCCTTCTGGAAAGTGTCTGTCTTTATTTTGGGCGGTCGAAAGAGAACATCTGCTCTCTTGTGGACAGTCGAAAGAGGGGCAGATGTGAGCGTGATGGTGGCAGGCCTGATGACGGCTACATGAAAAATAACACAAATGTTGGATTAGTACTATCTGGACCATAATATTTAATTTCTAGAACACACATTGCAATGACCAAAGAAGTGAAGAATAGGATGTAGATGAACAGAGATTCCAAGGATCAGTGTGTTGTACTTAGTAAGCCAGACACCCAGCAAGAGGTGAGACATTACAACAACTTTGTGTAAAGATCTCAACGAGGCGTGATCACCACTTACATCCTGTCAACACATTTACAAGCCGCGAGCGTAGCAGGAAACGTTGAGTGATTAACGACTGCGGACGTGGCAGCAGGTCAACAAACCTGAGTCTGATTTATTTTGCATCGGCGTTGCCAACTTTTCTCTCGCTTAAACCTAATAAAACAGACGCAGATTATATCATCCTAAAATGGTTTGAGTGCTCCTGTCTGTTCTTACCTTGGTCTTTGATTTACGGATTCTAGTGAATCTTTCTGTTGCCGTCTCGTTCCTCTATTTAATATTTGATAGTCCGTGATTAAGGTCTACATAAATAATTCAACTTGTCCCGAATCCTGTTGAGTTTTCGCAGCCCCGACATAAAACATAAAAAAAGCATAAAAGGGAAAAAGGTGCTCACTTTCCATCCACAGTATTTAAGATTCAGACTACCCGGCACAACAAGCAGCTGAGGGTCCCTGAAACCCAAAGGTCTGTAGATTTTGCGCTGAATTGAACAAACAGGTCAAACATGTCAGACCGAACTCCCCTGGCTCAAGCAGATCAGAGGACTAGTGAGTGAGCAGTAAAACAAAGGGATTGAGGAAAATCCAAGGATCTGTCCTCATGAGTCTACTTCTACCAAGTTCCATAAACGTCACAACACAATTTATGCTTCTGTCCTTCTATGGGCAAGTGATTCTAACGGAGGCCTTTATATCTTTAAACATACACCACAGTTTGACCTTTATCCTGCTTCGATGCCAGGTTTTGAGCCTCTTGCCTCAATCTGCAAATGGTACGCAGCCCAGGGTTATTTTTTAGTCTGTAGAAAGACGCTTTCCATTGATCTACCAAGTATCTCAATCACAAGTGGAAAGTCATTTGTTGCATACCCCTTCACAGATTCTGAACGTGCCTCTTTTGGTTCTAGTTGGGGTAGTAAATGTTAACGAATGCCATTAAACGTCCCTCTGATTTCCCTATATTAAAATACATCTCTCTATTTTTAGCTGACAAATGCCTCCAGATGACATCACACGAAAGGAACCATCATCCGAATTCCTAATGCTGAAAAACTCCTGCGAGTTTTTCTTAGCTAGAAGCAGATAAATATTTTAATAGAGGGGAGAATAAAAGCATTAATGTACATTTAACACCCTAAACTAAAGCCATGTATGTATGTATGCGTACAAACACGATTGAGTGATTAGGCTGTTTTTAACGGTTTAACCTCCTTTAACAGTCTCTGCAATGCAAAGTGAGCGCACGGAGGGGAGCAGCACCGTCGGCGGGCACCAGCCATCTGGTTTCCATTTAGCACAAGCACTGTTTCCCTGCTGAGTGTTCCTCAGAGTTGCGTGGCCGCGATGAGCAAATTCGCCTTCACACCCCGTGCATTTAGCTCCCATCCAAAGTCATTTATTTAGTGGCAACAGCAGAATGAGCTACAGCCTTTTGGGTTGCATGCAAATAATCACAATGTTGGAACCGACATCCCATCTTCCAGCAGCTTAGATATGATAAAGAAATGAAAACGTAGAAACATCTTTTTTTACGTGAGGCCCTTAGAACTCTGAGGAATGGCTGCACGAGTTTAAAGTGCAGCAGTATCTCAGATACTCATTCTCTGCTAATAGGATCCAGGTTTGGAGATAGAAACTATGTCATCATACATAAGGTTTTCAGTATGTCTGCACTGAAGTCATTTCATCACTGCACCCGACAGTGAAAACCTGAAAAACCTGGTTAGAGAGTGAAGCTAAATGACATTATCACTTAATTGAGTTCATTAAGGATCGTGTCACAGCAACCCGTAAACCTCAGCAAAACATATTTTCTCTTTTAAGAAAAAAAATGTCAAAGCATTTTTGAATGATGTAATAATCAAATGTTTAATTTTTTCTTTTTTTTCCCAGTCCATCAAGTCTCACAACTGGACAACAAATTTAAGAAACCTGTTACAAACCGGTGTGTGTTTTATAGTTTTGATTCTATAGTATGTCCACACTTACCCGTGCATGCTGTCCCATTTCCCAGCATGCCTCTGGGGCATGGGCCACAGCCATAGGAGCCAAAGTTATTGAAGCACTGAACTCCTGGGAAACAGGGCTTCCTTTCACACTCGTTGATATCTTCCAGGCACATTACACCTGCCAAACAAACACACACGAACCGGATTCTGCCTTTATGGATCACAACGGTTCAAATGTGACTCCACAGAAGTTAGCAGAAGCTGCTTTTATTGTCTTTGATGAACTCCTACCTCTCAGACCCGCAGGGCACTCGCACCTGTAGCCGCTGGGTGTGTTGACGCACTTGCCGAGCGTGCACGGAGCCGACGAACATTCGTCTACATCCTCACTGCAGAGTTCGCCCTTCTTGCCATCGGGACACAAACACAGGTATTTTCCACTGCCGGCAGGGAAGTTGACATCTGTGACACATGTGCCTCCATTCCGACAGCCGCAGGGCACTACATTAATCTGTACAGCCGAGAAAAGACACGCTATGTTCTATTAAAGTTATATGTTGTGCTCTCAGAATGAATAAATAACCCATGGCTGACTCTTTTTGGATCTCCCTCTGCAGCTCTACCTCCATGGTGACGGTGCTCTGGGCGTTGCACTCATCGGACAGTGTGAAGCGAAATGAGCGGCTGGTCAGACGTCCGTCCTCGGGAAGTGACGGGACCCGCCAGATGAGGAGGCCAGCTGGGGAGAGGACGGCCCCATTCGACCCGTCCTCCAGCTGGAAGAGAAGCGCCGAGCCCTCGGGGTCCGATGCAGCAAACTGGAAGACAAAGTTCTCCCCGGCAAACGTTCTCAAACCACTTAGTGGTCGGTGGAAGACTGGCGGCTTGTTGACTGAAGACAGAGGAGGTAAAACTGGAGTAACGAGCTAAAGCGGAGCACAGAAATATTATAATGGTATTTGCTTGCAGTGATGCTTTGCGGGCATCTGCAACACCATTGCCCTTTGTTGCCATAGTTATTCCCACCTTCTAAGTATTTTATATTAAATCTACAACCACAAATAATTGTCGTTTGGTTGACAGAGTTCACTTCTTGTCCTGGAATAAACTCTTTTGAAAGCGAGCTTAGTTTGACTTAAACATTCATCCAGGATGTTCCTGCTAACATCACAGTTAATATGCAGGTCCACGGCTGAGGGGGGGACTGTGCCTTCTGTCCAAACGGAGCGTTTGAGAAAAGTGTTGTTTTCACAATAGAGCTGCTTTCATTTGCCTCAATTGGCTCTAAACATACTCTGCAACTGCACCGAGGACGGAGGAATTATCTCAGTCCTCTGTTTTAGTGAAATCACTGCCCTACAAACAGTTTAACGTTTAATATGTGACTAATGTTAAGTTACTGTACAGCTAGAACAGCCTCACTAGTACAACTGACATGCTGTTTGTTGGGTGTAAGTAAGGCTGACTATGAGTCTGTGATGTACTTTCCTCCCCCCTCCTCGTCTCTCTTAGACTGACAGGTCAGGACATGCTCAGGAACCTAAACCACTGCTCCTTTGATCTGCTGATGGAGAGAAACAGGACCAGAGTTGGACAGCTACCATAGTGACCCATTATCATGACTGCCTCTGTACTTAAGGTGAGATAAACGCATAGCACATGTTTTTCCCTTTTAGTCATTGCAGCAAAATTCCATTGAAACCCCTCAGAGCAAGCTCCTGATATGGCCAAAAGTATGTGAACACCTTAACAGTGCAGCACGTAGCAGCATAAAACCAGCTCGTTCCAGGAAATACAAAGGTCGGTCTATTTTCTTTGTACCTTGGTTCACAGACCAGGTGAATGTGGAAGTGTCCGGGTCACAGAGCAGGCACGGGCTACCGGGGTTGGAGTCTCCCGCTGCGAAACACATCCCATCAATGTTGCATGTCTGCTCCTGGCCAACGGAAACACAGTTCAACACAAAAAGGTTTGTTCGTGTACTTTAATTTTACTTTAAATACACACGGTCTGCTCCATCACTTCTTAAGTTTGGTTCAGTCTGGGCAAGCACAGGCTGATCTGTTGCTGTCTGTGTCTGCAGCTGTGCATGCGTGTGTTTGTTTCAGGTTATTAGTAAGGTGGCGTGTTTTTCTGTCTCCATTTCCAAAAAAAGCTGTTTGGTATCAACAGGACCTCCTCCGTACCTGCTTTTTGAATAAATGTAGGGGTTTTAATGATCAACTCATTCTCTGGTTTAGTCATACAACCAGCTACAGCTTTCTCAGAACATACAAAATGCTTTAACACACTTGTCCACTAAACACTCACTGAGTCACATCTGTTTCCCATATTCAAACAAACAAGTAGAGACTGCAGTCTATCTTAACAAGTGACCTGTGGCACATGTCCTGTTTCTAAAGGAGCTGGACTATTTTGGGGGGTGTTTAAAGCACGAGGACAATCTTCTCCTTGTTTCAACCAAACACCTTTTGTTGTGTGTCCTCGTCCGACAATAAAAACCACAACCACACATACAGTCTCCAGAAAAAGTAATGGCACTGTTTTCTGCATTAAATGACTTTGAAATGTGACCTGAACTTCACTGGTCCCAAATATTACCAAACGCAACATTATCTATATTCATGGAAAACCAACAGTCCTGATCTTTCAGGTTTTTATTGAACACAGCCATTAAACACACAAAGTGATGGTGAAAAAAGCAACGGCAACAGCGTTTTGTATTTTTCAGGACCAATTCTTGTAGAAAACCAGGAAATTGCAAGCAGACACATTACTCTTTCTTGCAACTGTATAATCAGTATTTGATGTGTAAACCTCTACTCCTTTAATCTTAGTAATTAAAGAGTTTTAAGAGTTTGTTTAATTAAAGGAGGGCGCACAGCTTCCTGAAACTAAATTTGTTGTCTGTGTGGAGGAGAGGAACAACTGACATGGGGGGAAAACAAATCCTCTGCGAGTTACCTTTAACTTACAGAGTCCAGAGCGCGACGCCTCACAGACCTGGCAGACGCCATCGTAGATTGTCAGCACCTTAGCTTGGCTGTACTGGGAGCCATCATTGGTCACCTGAGACAGGAAAGACAGGAACATTTTGTAAACTGCCAGCAAACAATGAAAAACACTTTAATTTCAGGCTGAGGTGCAGCATGACCTTAATTTCCCATCGTGCATATGGTTTGTCGTCCATCATGAAGTCTTCTGTGTTTACAGCCGTGTTGCTTAGGGAAGGGATGGTGCAGTCTAAAGCTTTGGAGCTGAGGAAGGTGGCTTTAGTTCTCTGTTTTTCCCCTGGAACCCAACCTCCATTCATGTACTGTGGAGGCAGATCAGCACAGTTAAGAGGAAATATTCCCATGAAAAGTCTAAGACATTGTCCCTCCTTGCCTTTCCTCACCTTCAGTCTGGTGGCGTGGCAGCTCAGGTCTGGAGAGTCGATGAAGCCAAGACCGAAGACCCGGATGCTGCGACAGTCGACTGCTCGAATGTCACATAGACCACTGTTCTCTAAATCTGTTAGCTCTACCGGCTGCCCTGTTGGAGGAGAGATGACCTGTTCACTACGCGAGGTGTCAAATAAACGAGAGATTCAGTAATCGCCGTACACACTCACCGATGGCCAAACTGCAGTCATAGAAGCTGTGGCCGGGGAAGCACTGGCAGCCCCATTCGGTACACTCTCCGTTTCCATTGCAGAAGTTGGGGCAGCGCAGCGCTGTCACCACTTCCCCGTACGCTCCCGGTGGCCCAGCCACCTCCAACGTTCTCTGGGTCCTGTTTTCCAACAGCCTCCTCTCGCACTCATTCTCCAAATATGGGAGCAGGGCCTCCTCCCAACCCAGGTCATCTTTGAGCTGCAGGTCCACCATGCAGAGATCAACTGCCTCATCCAGGCGTCGGCCCAGCAGGCCCAGGCACACCGCAGCAACGGTGGAGTTGGCCAAAGCCATCTGGCAAACCTCCAGCGCTTTGGCTGACGTCAGCCCGCTCGGTGTGGGCCACCGGGGTTGCACCTCTGGTCGTGCTTCGGCCTGGTGGTCCTCAGGAAAGAAGTAAGCAAAGCTCTCCAGACTTGCCTGGCTAAGGCTCTGAGCAGTGAAGACAGGCGCAAACTGAAATGAGACCTGCCGTCTCAGCCTGTCAACGGAAAGCAGGTGATCATCCCTGAACTCAGCGTCCATTTCAAGGTTACCATCACGGCTTTGATGATTTTTGCTGTGAAACTGAATGTGCCTGTCAGAATCGGACAAAGCCAGGATGCTTTCCCCATTTTTTGGACTATTGACGTATTCCAATGTTGTGTCCATAGAGGGAAATACAGATGTGTAATCCACATTGTTGTATGCTATGCAGTGGGAGTGAGCAGAAGGGTCGTACAGGTGGCTCATCGCTCTATCAGTGTCAGAGGAAGTGCTGTATTGTTTCTGGCACAGACAGAAAGGCCTCCTGACCTCTTGTGTCGTGCCGGGAGGTGTCCTGTCAAATAAGCTCTCGCCGGGGACTATCCTAGCACACACGAGAAAGTAAGGAAGACCAAAGAAACAAATAGCTTTGTGGAGACTTTGAGGAATCTAGGTTCAAGTAAAACAAACACACTGCTGTCACAGACTGACCTCCAGTCTTCTATGAAGCGATGCAGGCCGTCGGGACCATAGGAACCACCGCCAGACCCCTGGAGGTCATTGTTGCCATTGTGGTCGAAGGTGCCGCAGAGGCCGCGTGTGTTTCTGTAGTCGACACTGGGCGCTCGGACGGACAGGCTCATTCCCCAGTCTGCGACGTCGGCCCTAACAAAGGCCCCGGACGGAAATGTCAACTAAAAGAGGAGAGTCACATCCAGCAGCTAATTAACATAATCTGCTCATGCTGAACCCGAAAGGGCTGTGAATTCAAATTTATATCATCAGTTGAGATGAACCTCATGCAACCGATGGATAAAAGTAACCAAAAAAATGATACCTACGGTGACCTTCTTCCCTTGGTGGGACTCCAGCACCCTGACTCGAACGCCCTCCTCCTCACCAAGGTTTTTCAGGGTAAGCCGTGGCCTGGTTTCCTGCAGCTGGCCGTTGCACATGTCAAAGATGCCGACGTCGTTTCCCTCTCGAACCGCTACGCCGCAGTTGCAGGAGACGCCGTAGTGTCGGCTGCCGCAGTCCCATTGGCGAGAATGGACCTCGAACTCCCTGATGAGGCTCCGGTAAAGGACGAAGGTGCCGGTCTGGCGGTTTTCATATCGCCTGAACGAAACGGAGACATCCCAATAGCTGCTCACAACAGGTGCTCAGGTAATCGGTTGTTTTACGGTGTCAAACTGAAACTAATTATTTATCACATGAACAGAATTATACATCCCTTCAACTGATTACTGATGACAGACGTAGAGGTTAATTACCTGCCATCCAGTGTAATGACGTGCGGATCAGTCAGAGAGTAGCAGATGGAAGTGGGAACATCCTGCACGGTGACCTGGGGGCAAAGGTCAGTAGAGCAGATTAGACCAGCTCCGCAACCCGACCCTCTGACCACAGCGCTTTAATTCACTCAACACAGATGGGAAAACTCATCTGCGGCCGGCCCCTCAGAGACACAATGTCCGGGGGACTAACATAATGTCTTACATAACGCAATAGCTTGTGTGGACACAACTAATGACCACTTAAAGCCGTGTGTCCCAAAAAGCCACATTTTGGCCCTCAATACCCACCGTCCCCTTAAAATTCATTAAGCAAGGCCTATGTTTGTGTACATGTAAACACTTTTACAGAGAGAGCTGTAATTACAGCTGCTTTTCTTATGCTCTCTACTTAAAGTAATAAAGAGATAATCAAATCATCATGTTGTTACTTCATACTTTGTTTAGTTATGGACCCTGACGCCCTTTTAAGAAATTTGAGAAAGGCCTCCTGGACCAAAGCAGTTTGTATAATGTAGTGCCCGTAGAACAAAGAATGCAGGCTACAAAATTACTTTTTGAAAATCTGCGAGGGCTGCTGGTCCATCAGAGACCGCTTTCATCTCCTAAATGACCCCATTGAGCTCACGGTGGCTTGTCAAAGACCCACGGAGCTTCTTTTTTAACAATTTATTAAAATCCCACCAGATCCGTTAACAGCTTCTCAATAAGCGTTTAAGTTCATCCCTTGACTCCCAACATGACCGCTGGAATCCCCTCAAGGATGACGGGAATCTTCTGGAGCACTAATTGATCCTCCACTGAAACCTGCTACAGGATTCCTCACTGCCCTTAAAACCTTTTTTGAAGATTCCTGAAAGTCCAAACATTCCTGCAAGAGTGGTTGAACTTGTGAACCCCAAGGATCCATGGATAGATTATAAGTAAACGGACCTCTGACTGAACAGACAAGACAATGCTCTAGGACTTTGAATCGATGTGATTTGGATGGCAATAATAATTAGAATTTGGGTTTTTAAAAGTCACTTTCACTCACTTTAAGGGAAGTTGGGACGTAGCTTCTCCAGAGTCTCGGTGCGCTGGGTCCGGGCAGAGCACCCACCAAGCTCGGACGATTTCCATCACGCGTGAAATCGGTGACAGCAGTGACAAAAAACGTGGCCCGAGCGCAGCTGCCGTCTCTGCAGGCGTTCGGCTTGAGCTCCACCTGGCAAGTGGACAGGGCCACGTTCGAGGCCTCGTGTTCGAGACTGTCTGTGGACGTCAACACAGCAGTGACTCAGTGTTAACGGACAACACGCAGCTGCCTGCAGAAGTGTATCGAAGGCTTCCTGAGCTGGCTTTGATGCGATGACGCGCAGGACAAGTCAGGGCACAGCAGAGAAAATGTTAAGTCTTAAGCAGTGATCAACTGAAAATGGTACCATGACCCTTAATTGATTTTCAATAGTCAAAGTCAATTTTGTTGTAATTAAAATAATGAAAAGACAGGATGTCACTCTAAGCCCAAAATGTATGTGCTGGCAAACTAAAAGATGTGTGTGTTTATTTTTATTTTTTGGTTTGATGTCATTCAATGAGATGATCAGTAAAGATCGAAGACGCTTGCACCTTAGCTATGACAAAATCTTAACACCACAGGATCCTATATATTTTGGTAAAAGTGCTCAGTGACTAATTTCAATTGCTTTAATTTGTGTTTTGGACCCAGATTTGCATTGATGGTTAAATGACAGTGGTATTGAGGCTTAACGAATGATGTCATTGCTGCAGGCTCATCCCACTGCTGCACTTTGGATTTTCTGCCTGTACAACGTAACAAAATGCTTGCTGACCTGGGTCATTGACGCTCAGAGTCAGAGGAACTCCACAGCGGCGGTCGTGGTCAGAGTCGATGCAGGGGACGGGCACCGTGCTGTGGACGGTCACCTCGTGCTCCTTACTGTTCTCTGCTATGTGGAGCGGGTCTGGGGAAAACTGAAGAGCAGGTATGAACAGATGAACTGAGGTTTCAGCTCTGCAAGGTTTGCGTTATTTCTCAAAGTGTAAAGAAAGGAGTCGTAAAATCCTTTCGCCCCGGTGGTAGAGCGGCGTTAAAACCCAACAGCACAATGGTGTTTACCTTGAGTCCAGCATAGAAACTCTCACTTTCCTTTGGAGTTGATTTGCTGAGGCTGGAGTTGAGTCTGAAGGTTGACACACTGCAGGAGAACTGCACAAAAATAAGAAGGAATATTTGAGTTTGCATGCAAGATTCTTTAAACAAAACTCAACCTGTCAGACGTGGATAAACTCTAAGTTCCTTTTCCAAACTAAGATTTACATTTAAGTATGAAGCCAACTGAAAGATTTACTTGTAAATGTCACAGTGTGTTTGTGTTTAGCTTATATTAGCTTATATGAGGTTACTAGAACGTCACATGACCTGGTGTTATTACATTTCCATAGGAACTAGCAGTTTAAGTTTCTAGTACTTCATTGGCAGTCGTGAGTGTAAAAAGACATGTAGAACTTCTTAAAACATTTTGCTCATGTAGACCACAGTGAAGACAGCTCCTCTGATTGTGGCCTCTGAGAGCACTAACATTTAACTCACTCCCAGGGTTAAATAAATGAACACGAACTTTGACCCAACTCAGCTGCAGTATGAGAATGTGTTACAGCCCACGTTCCAGAGTCAGCTATGTCAGCGCGGAGGTCCGCAGCTGCAAGGGGGCGGATGGTCACAGTGACATCACCTCAGTTTCAAATTGCATCACGATGAAAATCCAATAATCTAATGTTTCCTGGCAACGAATCCTCTCTGCGGGAAATGAGACGCGTCAGCAGCCTCTGTGTTGTGCCGGTGTGGAACGAGGCTGTGCAGCAAACTGCCGCCATAATGAAGACAAGAACTTATGCAGAATCAGTGCTTCACCTGTAAGAAAGGGGCCAACATGCAAAACTCTTCTGCTTCTTGATAAACAACTTTACTACAAGATTGCTTTGGCTTGAGCGTCTGCAAGAGCTCCCAGTCTGGTCCAAGCCGCAATCTTAGCAGCTGAGCTCCGATGTAGAAGTGATCTTAAGATGCAGTTCTTCTCCTACCAGCTACTAGACACTGCAAACAACAAAGCAGGATCATGGTCCTGACACAACAAGCTGACTTCAAACATGAAGTGCTGACAGGTGTTGAGGGTTCAGATGCTTTGTATCACCTCATCTTCTGGTAAACAGCTGCAGCTGTTGACCACATCCGACTTGTGGCATCCATGTGTAATCAGTGGCTGTATGAGGGGGAATAGTCTGTTAGCGTCTCTCTCCTTCCCAAATACCTACTCACTCACTTACTGGGGAGCCAATTCACACAAGTCTCAAATCAAAACAAAGCTGTCCCGCATCTCACACAAGCACATCGGATGATCCAAATGCCTGCTGCGAGGCAGATGATGGGAACAAATTTAGGTGTGTGAACACTTCAGAACAATACACATGCTCGTCGCTTGTCAGCTCATCCAAACACATCTATTGATGTCTTTTAACATCAATTTTACTTGATGAAGAGCAGCAAACACAACGGTGCTTTGTTGTGAAGAAAGCATCGTATGACCGAAGAACCAGCTTTATTTTGTGCGTCTGTATCTTTTTATGTAAAGACAACTTCCATAGAATTCACTGTGAAGATTTGATACGAGCAGTTTGAATGGAAAACATGTGGAGCGAGACTTTTCCAACCTGCAACTGATTTAACTTCCCCGCCCTCCTCTTGCCTTCTCTTAATGGGATATCATGCACATTTTTTTGCGTGTGGTTTATTTTTTTCTCTGCCTGTGCACATGGAGGTCAGTGTGATCCGCGGCTTACGTTGCCCGCTCCGAGGGTCAAGCCCCCTACATGTGCTTTCAGCAATGTCTGGGAGGGATTACCGTTTCTCCAAGCCGGAAGTGAACGCCATCCATCTCCACTAGAGCGAAGGGCTTCGTTGTGGATTCCTGCCTGATCTCGGCCTTCATGCTGTGGCCGATGTGTCTGGCCCAAACCACCTGGAAGCCCAGAGGCCGACTCCACGGCGGCGGGATGAAGGAACACCTCAGCTGGACGCTGTGGCCGATCAGCTCGGGGGTGATCACAGGCCGAGACGGCAGGGACGGAACCGCAGCTGGAATCATAGTTAGGAAGCTCGATTTGATGCATCAATATTGCAGCCAAAACTGTAACTGCTTGTGAAAATCGAAAACCTAGTTCAATGTTATTGCAGTGTCAGTTACCCGACGTTGCTCCAACCATGTTTACTTGTTAAACGAGTGTTTTTTAGCATTTTTCTATTGCAACTTTCTTACAAACAAAAGTAAAAATGTAACTTCAGTCAAGATTTGTAAGAGGCTCGTACCTTTGCACTGGCCGTTGACTCCCACCTCACCTGGCGGGCAGAGTCTTGGACCCAAATCAGAAACCACTAAAATATGAGATTTACCACAAATCAATATCAGGTTCAAAAAGAGGATTTTGCTAGATATTGTAGAGACTTAAGTAATAATAAGGATTATTCATAACGTTAACAGTTATTTCTATTTTTTCGGTTATAATGTTTTTGTCCAATTGTGGTTAATTTGTCCTCTGATATAATGCTATGTGAACAAATCAAATTTGTGATTTGTTCCTCTGTGAATTCTGCACAACCTTGCAATTTAAAACATCATAAAAACACTGTACTCAATTTTTTTGTTTTAGTCCACAACAGTTACAAAAAGGTCTGTGAAATCCTGGAGGGAATGATTAGTGCCAGTATGCGACCTTTGACCTTTACTAAGAACATTAAGCAGGCACGGCCCGCCCGGCGTGATCACCTTTAGCGCAGTATCCCATGCACCCTTGCGTGGGCTGCAGGTAGTAGAGCAGGAACTCGCCGCAGTTCCGCACCGTGATGGGGATGCGGAAGAGGCAGCAGTCCTTGGCGCTGCCATGGAAAAACTGCCAGGTGGCACAGGCGGAAAGCTGGCGGACCTCACCGGGCCGAGGCAGGGAGGTGTCCTTTAATGACAGCCACACCGGAGCCTGCGTGCCACAGTGGTTCATCTGCAGGAGGGTGTGGATAGAAACAGTCATTATCTCTGTAGTGAGTGGGTTATTATACCCTCCAGCTGGACTGAAGGTGCCTATTATAACAATCTGCCAGATGCTAGATGTTTGCATGGGTAGAAGATGTTTGTCATTTTTGGCAGAAATATAAGATTTGTTTTTTAATACGGGTTTTAACAACCGAGTCGTCAGGACACAAAGACGCCGAGTATGGATGTAAAAAAACTACTTTGTGCTCGTACTTCAACGCAGGTCGTTGGCATCTCCGCCGGCTTGTTGTTGATCTTGAATCTGTACCAGCCCGGCAACAGCGAGTGGTCACAGATCAGTTCCTGGATGGCCGTGTTCTGGATCTCTGTGGAGTCGAAGTCGGCGCTGCGATAAGGGTTACGCAAAGTCCTGTGGCCTCCCGGGTAACACTCTGGAGCTGAGAACAAAACAATGTGGAAAAGTAAAACTGAACTCACAGGCAACACGTTATCTTATTATATTTTCATATGGAGATGAATGTAAACAACAGCGTGTTTCTGAGTTAGTGCACAAAGTGGCCAAATGCAAACAGAGAAAACAGACACTGAACTCTAAAACAAAAGTCATAAAACTATTTTCCATGTCTGTGTGTCGGCTTAAAGTTCTTCCTCCATCTTCAGCAGATCCCAATCTGTCCGTTTATTTGAGAGGAAATGAAAAGGGGAGAATCTCAGGCTGTGCTCAGATCACGTGTTTGTGTTTGGCAGAGTCCTGCTGTGAACAGGACAGGTGTGAGAGAGGAGACATTGGAGAGAGACAAAACAATAGCTACTCGGATTGAACTGAAAAAAGTCAGTGTCCTTGGCCTAAGTGCTGCAGATAAAATACTTATTCATTCTTGGCCTGGGAGATGTGGTTGTCTGGCAAAATAAGTTTTTACTCAAGGTCCACTTAATAGCATTTTCCAGGGTTGTCTTGATTGCACTCTTGTCATCACATGGATGTTGTTTGTAACTTTGTCCGTGTCGTGACAGAGATCGTAAGTCGTACTCTGATAGAATGCAGATGAAAATTGTAAGATGCAAGTGAAAGATCCAGAAAATGTCGTGAACTCAAGTTGAACTGTAGCTCTGTTAAATTCGAAATGAACTGATTAAAAAATAACTTTTTGAATTTTGATTTTATTTATTTATTTATTTTGGAGACAAAATTGCACTTCTTGCATTTCTACTTTGACCTGGCTGCACGAGCAGCAACAGCCCCCAGAGAAGAGAAGACAGACGTTACGGTCTCATTAATACCTTCGACGTCCCCACTCAGAAGGACAACGAGAAGTGGGACTAAGACAAAAGCTATGAATTGCTATTTAAATTTGTCAGTATGTGTAAAGGAGGTGAGCAGCGAGGATCCTTTCACCCCCAGAGGCTGCATTCCTGTGAGTCCCCCCCCCCCCCCTCGCTAAACCCTCTCCAGGAAAAAGCCAGTGGCACATGACATGTCTCCGATCGAGGCCTGCAGCTGGAGACAACTGGGGGAATTATTTGGAAGGAACATGTCGTTGTCCTCACCAGCTCAAAGTCTGTCAAGTGAAATGGGTCAAAGTTGTCATGTTTATGGTTGATAAACGCACAGGACAAATGTTTCTTTCACCTCCAGAGGACCGAACTTGTCCCCTTTGTTTGACTGTAGCAGCAGGGTAAAGTCATGTCGGGGAAGACAAACATTTGGGGTATTGAGGATGTCTTGAGACTGTCAGAGCCTTGAATGGACAGGGCAGGGTGATCCCTCGCCTAAACAAGGTCTTACAGGCCAGTCTTCATGTCGACAGGCCTTTGAAAGCACATGCGCTTGTTTACGTCGTCGCCCGACTGGGTGTCCACCTCGTCTGGAAGCTCCGCTGACTGAAGAGCTCGGGTCACAGGTTGTCCAAACAAGCGTGTTGTCAGGGACTAGGACAACGGATGAGGCTTTGGCTGCCGGTTAAACTGTTCCAATTGGCAGCTTAATGAGTTTACAGAGCAGGAGGGGGGAGCTAATGAACCACTGCCCTCCGGGGAAAAGCAGATCCCACTACTAAAGGACGTCCTCAGCAGCCCAGATGTGCAGGGACTGTGCTGGGAATTCTCCAGTTTCTTACAGAAAGCAGATTATTGTGGGAGAGTGTGGCGTTAACATAACTGAGGTTATGAGTCCTTTCCCTAGAGGACCTGTCCCTCTCAGCCAGACACAAACATCAGGAAGGGGTTTGGGTCTCAGTAAAATATACAGTATAAGGCTCCGTATCACACTTGAAACCTTTTTTTTTAAAAAGCAACAGAGATAAAAGGTTTCAGGCTGCAGCTCCTGTTGTTATAATTCTGAACATACACATGGATTTTTAGAACACGTGACTCACATTTGTACCTAAAACCGTTTAATTTACTGTTTAAAGCTTCTAAAAGTCTCCTAAGCCAATTGTTTTGTTATGTTAAGATTCATTTTTTCACTGCAGCATTGCATCAGGCTGTCAAACCGTCCCGTGGACCGTTTAATCACAGCATCTCTGGAAACTGAAGTTTGACTTTTATTGATCCACGAAAAGCTCCGCATGGTTAAGAGACATCTTGGCGCTGTTTAAACAGCAGCGGAGACAGACAGCGTTTGTCTTTTTGGGCCGGTTACAGGAGCTGTGGCAGGCTCTGTTTTGGCACAGAGGGGCCTGGTGTTCTTCCTGCAAAGAGCTTCAGTTTATGACGCTCTGCCCTAAAGTTTACGACTGCGTGCTTTGATCTGGTCGTTCGACGCCCTGGAGACAAAGATATCTGCGAGATGGGAGACATGGTGGACTGACAAAGACAGCAGCTACATGTCTACAAAGAACAGATGAGGACCTGAGGCGCTGGACTTCAGGCTCCAGTCTCACAGGCTTTTATCACATCGCCCCAGTCTGATGGAAAGTTCAACAAAAACCATCAGAGGGATTTCAGAGCAAACAGCTGAGCTTTGAGTTTATGCTTTTAAATTTGTGTGACCACACACTGGTAGAGAGACGGAAGACATCACTGATGGACCACAGTGAGCACCACGTGCATGTCTTGCTTAGGCTACATTTGCTTTTTTTTAATGACCTTTTCTTCGCTTGTTGAAATTGTTTCTCACGTCCTGACTTTATCTGCAACATGTGGCTTCTTTGGTAAAACTAGTGAAACCTGGGATTTCGATAAAAACTGCTTGGTCAACGAAGGAGCTTGGAGACCATTAAAATGCCTGTAGATTACGAACGGACCCGTTCTTGAACTGTTTCTGTGTGCGGAAGTATTTAACCTGAATATGTAGGTTTTCATGTTGTTCAATGCGTCAGTACGTGACTGTCTGGGGTTTTGCTTTTGTCTCCGAAGGTCCATCTTAACCTCTGCAGAGTCTTTTAATAAGCACGGGGCTCTTTTTATTACAGAGAAATATGGATGAGAAATTGGATTACATCTGGTTCAGATTACTTTTTGCAAAACTCGATGAATATCCGTTTATACATTTAGTCCTAAAGTTTTATGTCCACTCACCGTTTTGGGCAAATGCTCCGAAATGCACGACCCACAGCAGCGCGACGCGTAAATATCCAGACAACTGGCGCACGGAACCTAACGCGCAACAGTCCATGGCTGCAGCTCCGCGTGAAAGAAATGCCGCAGGGTGGCTTCACTCGTTCGGTCCCATCGAAGCTTTTTGGAGAAACGGTGCGAAAGTGGCGCAACTTCGCAATTAGAGACAAGTTTATCTGTGCGCTCTGCTCGTTGGAGACGGCGGCTTCCTCTGGGGAGTGCGCGCAAGATGACAGAGAGGAGGAGGGAGGAGGAGGAGGAGGAGGCGGGTCCTCGCTCTCCCCGAAACGAACGTGGATCTTTGCATCCAGCTCGACACATGATCCGCAGCAGCGTCTCTAATCATCACGGTGCGTTGCTGCGTAAACACTAACATCAACGACGGTTTGGACTCGTGAGTGCGAGCAATATGAAAGCGAAGGATCAGATGAAGAGAGCAGATGTGTCATAATATCAGGTGCTGGAGGCTTCAGAGACAAGAGGACACATACCTTTCCCCTAAATAAAAGACCTGAGAGCAGCAGCAGGAATTTAGCTGGAACCAACCACCTTTTCATTCAGGCTTTGTGAAACCTTCTGGTTTTACACGTTGGAGATGAGATGTTTGCATCTCGTCTTATTGTTTCAGTACAGTGCAGGAACAGTTGTGGGTCACGTTTCCTAATCCAGAGTTTCCCAAGTGATTTGTAAATGAAGGCATATTAGAATTACCACCTTGTGGTTTATGCCTCCATCAGCCAGTCAGGTTGCAGTTGACATGCACGTCTCTCTACACTAATCAGTTCATTACGTTCAAGCGGATGTTCGGTCCAGATGTAAGGGAATTCATTCAGGGCGGATCGGAGATATTGCGTTAATGAGAAGGAGACGGATACACAGTCACGGTGACTTTAAAGTTTGATCTTTGATCAACACCAAAATCTAACCAGTTTCTCATTGAGTTCAAATGGAGATTGGTGCCAAATCTGAAGAATCCTGAGAAACTGTGCCACGAGAATAGGATGGACACTGCAGACCCGTGACGCCTCGGGCCACGGCTGTAACAAAATGTGATTTGATATCATTTTCCCTGTTTTTATAAAGTTACCTAGTACATAAACCCAGTGATGACACTAGTTTGGATGAAGTCCTCATCCAGTGCCGAAAACTGTTTACGTTAGATAATATTGTTTGGGCTATAAATAACAAATATTAAGACAACTCTTTAAAAAATAACCATTCAGGATTTTTGGCATTTGGTCAACGAAATGCCTGAAAAATCACGGCACTTAAATAAATATACATTTATTTAAAATAGTAAAAAAATACAACATTTCTATGATCTATGCATGATGTGAGTGCCCATTTTATTAGGTACAGCCCAATGCGACTGTTCTCATTAGGGACGATTTTTATGATGCCTGAAATGTTCATGAAAAATATTTATTTCTGTAGCTTTCATAGTTCAAGTAAATGTCTCCTCGTTTTTTCTCGTGCATTAGTTAGCTGGACAGCTGTCGTCTCTGTCACCATCATAGCGAGCATCACACCTCTATTTAGAGGCGTTTCATTCAGACATAATTAAGCGGCGTCTTTGTTGGGATTAGGATGTGATTTGGACAAACAGAACAGAGCATATGGGGAGATAACAACGCCGGAACCTCAAGCCAGAACCAGGGAGCAGTATCTAAAAAAAAAAACTGAATCAGTCGTTGCAGCCTCTGGTTCTCCTCCTGCACCATCCACATGGGAGTCGCGCTAATCTCCGTGGTTTGAGGGCTGCAGTGGTGGTGTCTTCACGGGAGAGAACATTATCCCCCGCCTCTTTTGAAGTTGGTGCCCTGAGAAACGACAAAGGGGGAGTTTGGGTCCTGCCTCCTGAGCTCTTCCAGATGTCACACACATTTTACTGTGAGAAAAACAAGGGAGGAACATACAAGAGGCTTGTCAGCAGCCACACTATGCCCAAACATCTTGCAACCATATTGTTATTACACTCGGACTCATTTGTGCACATCTGGGTGCTTTCCAACATGTGTTGGAAAAATGCTATCACGTGTGCTGTATGCTGTGTAAAAAGGTGACCGTGCTTTTGAAGAGTGAGGGGTCAGCACCACACGTTTACAGTACATAGAACAAGTTTCAGCAATGTTGACAGTAGATTGGAACATAATTACCATGATGTTTGTTTCAATGAATTAATAAAAATTTGAACTTTAAAGAAAACAATTTAATCTTACAAGTATTTTCAGATATTATATCCATATGTCTTGAAAAAATTTGAATCACTAAAGTGTTTCATCTACAGAAATTAGACTGTTATTGTTCACGCATGCAAGTGTTTGTCTTTAAATCCAGGAAGCACTGAGTTCCTTTGGGCACTGTCTCTGTGTTTCTCTTAAAATCTTAAAAAAATGCAATTGAAATATCTGAATCTCAGCGGCAGAAGGTTTGGGCCTCAGTGAGACCCGGTTACTCGTTCGTACTAGAGGTCACAGCACAGTATGACCCCAAATCTGCAGGTTTGATCATGAGGCGTTTCCCAAACAGCCAGTTGTCACTGAGAGAATGTTGAATTTGCTTTAAGGTCAAACCACCACTTCTCCCCACTGTACTTAGTTCTCTGAGTCATTCTTACGTGAATAAAAATCATCCTATACATAGTTATTTAATGGAGTTTGTGTGTGTGTGTGTTTCAATCCAGGCTCCAGCGCAGTTGGATGTAGTGGATGGAAAATAGAACCTGCAGTGGGAGAGGGGGCTCCCGCTAACGTGATGAAATCAAAGCAGACGGCCTAGTGAGCTGTGAGGAGGAGATGAATAATGAGGAAGAGGAAGGTGAGCAAGGAGACGAACAGCACGTTGGTTAAAGTCAACTTTTCACCCAGAAACGTAATTGGAAAGTTTCTAAAAGCAACAATGAATTAGAATATGGAGCTGGTACAGAAACGTGACGCAGCTGATTCATGGTGCATATTAATGCAGCACGAGCAGCGTAAATTCGTCCTCTGCTACAGGAAGGTCACAAAGAAACAAACTAATAAGCCATCAAACCCTTCTGCGACCTAAATGGTGAAAAATCTTACTAGTCCCTTTTTCAAACTAATAGATAATAGAAGAGACATCATTTGCCAGAACCTACAAATATTGTCCAGTACTTTTTAATATCTTTGCCCTGAATATTTACTCCACACGCAGGTGGTTTAAAGTACAATACGCAGCCTGACTTTCAAAATTAAATTCTTTCTGCACGGATTCTCGTTTAGACCTTATTTGTCATCCGTTTGCTGCCATCTAGTGGAGATGTGATGGAAATGAAATGCAGACTTTGAAATAGAAGAAGCTTCCCACAATCAATATGTGGTGTAACTTTACCTTCACGCTGTGCAACATCAGTTTAATGTGATCAAAACAAGAGTTTTAAGTTGTAGTAGTTTATAAATGAGAATTAACTTTAAAGAAACTGTTGCTCAAGCTGTGTTTTAGTTGTGGTTGTCCAGTGCTGCAGTAGCTCAGCACTGGAGCTAAATATCAAACAGTAAAAGTTTAGTGTCACTGTACAACTACAGGAACTCAAAAGTCTTTGAAACACTTCACGTGACCCCGTGTAACCAAACATATGCTTCTCCCTTTGTGTTTTCAGCATTACAGTGCCCTCATGCACAAAGCCAGCTACAGAAAGACAGGCTTTCCCCTGTTGTGTGTGGAAGAACTGGCCTGTGCTGCTGCTGCAGTGGATGAATGGAGGAAAATCCCTGCATGCACGTTGTAGAACACCAGCAGATCAGTGGAAAAGCACATTCAGCAGTGGTTTTCACAGTGGCCGCTTTGCATTTGTCACAAACAGAAAGTGAATCTGCAATGAGGAACTGGATCGTCCTTCTGTAACTGATCTGATCCAGAGTGCTAGCTGAGCTAATGAAGGACGTGTTTGCCTGTAGTTTTTAAAGTCCCGTCTGGAATCAGACGATCAGAGCAATGATTAACTCGGGGCTGCACGCAGAGGGGTTAAAGAGCGGTTTCAAAGCAGAGGATTCAGTCGGCGTGAGCCGTGCGAGAGAGGACGCCCAGCCACAAACCAGCTGCTCCAGCAGTGAGTTTCAGCTTTCAGTGAGCTACTGTACGAAACAATGAGCGAGTAAGAGAGGGACGTTTCTGTAGCTGTGTAATGGTGTTATATTTAGATGCAACATGACACTTGTTTGTTTGTTTGTGATGGTGGACTGTTATGTAGGTTTCAGCCAAAGTAGCCTGATGTATAAAGGATGCAAGTCAAAGACATAAAGGGTTGTAATAAAAGTTGATTTAACTGGGTAAAGGCACAGTAGCTGAGGTGAAGACACTATTCCACTGTAACTGAGCTTTATACAGAAAGACATGAACTGTGTTTAATTACTGGTGTTAGAAACTCCATCGATGTGTAACAATCATGCTGGAAACACCCGTGTTGTTCTTAGTTCCTGCGCGGTTGATTTCCAGATAACTGGTGATACATGATGTCTCAATGCTACTGGCCTGTTTTTGAGCTTTGAGCTGTGTACGTGAGTGAGTAGGGCTGATTCCTCAGTCAGTAAACTTATATTTGGGCCTTTTGCCAAGAGACAGACAGACAGACAGACAGTGATCTTAATCCTGGCCAGGGTTCAAAGAACTGCACAGGAGTGATGGATAACAGACCCCAAAGAAAGACACATTCAAATATACACGAGATTGATTAATGACCTAACAGCAATGTTACAGGTCAGTGACGGTAGTGATTCTGTCTGCAGGCCACAAGCCTCCCGGTCTCTCGGCCATGGATTTCTGTGACGGTTTACCTGTGAGGGAGACTCTGGAGCGGGTTTCGGCCTCGCTGGGCTGCGCCCCGACTTCTGCCCAGGTGGCGTCGTACCTCGACGAACACGACAGACTGCGACACCTCCGAGAGAAATTTCTGGTGCCCAAAATTGCAGATTTGCCACCGTGTGAGTGAAAGACAAAGACAGAGCTGGGGATGATGGAAATGTCGCTATTTGACATCTGTGAGAAACGACTAACGTGGAGTTTTTGTCCTTGTGATTGTTTTC
This sequence comes from Channa argus, assembly GCF_033026475.1. Taxonomy (NCBI): domain Eukaryota; kingdom Metazoa; phylum Chordata; class Actinopteri; order Anabantiformes; family Channidae; genus Channa; species Channa argus. The sequence continues at coordinate 3,295,286 of NC_090200.1, forward strand.
GGTTTTGCAGCTGATCTCTCGCTGGTCGACGGCACCAAGGACTGTATCTACCTAGTTGGAAACTCACTGGGGCTTCAGCCCAAGAATGCCAGGAAGTACCTGGACGAGGAGCTGGACAAGTGGGCCAAGATGTACGGTAACTCATTTATTGGACAGGGACCAAAAAGGGCCACGATAAGAGATGATTGATTTTAACGCAGGGCTGCTCCCATTGACAGGGGTGTTCACGGTCACACAGAAGGCTTCCGGCCTTGGGCTTGGGCTGAAAACAACATCGAGGAACTCATGGCCAAAGTAGTCGGTAAGAGACACTTTACAATGGCTCTGAACATTTAATCCAGGGAACTACAAAACCCTAGTTTGCAGTGGTTGATGAAGTACTCAAAAAACAATAATAATGCATTACTGCATACCAGCTCACTTTGAGTGCTGCTAATCTGAGAAATAAGAGCAGGGAAGGAGAAGCTGAGCCTGTGTCCGTCTCCAGTTTATTAAAACAATGGGCAAATTGTTTTATTATGAAATGTGCTGCTGTTGAAAATAAGAATATTTGATGGTGGTGAGAACAGAAATGTTTCTAGTCTGTCTGCTGATTACCTGCATCAGGTGCGTAGGGTCAGTCAGAAGCTGGAACGAACCATTTCACTGTGGACGAGGGCGGACAGGGGGAAGACCACGTGCTTCTGACTGACCGAACACACCTGGTCCAGCTAATCAGAGGCAGGTCGGACAGAGACAGTTGGAAAACGGCGGAGTCGAGAGTCGCTAACTTCCAGTCTACAGTCAGTTTGTTCGGGGTTTACTTTGGGGGATAGAATTGAAAACAGCCAGTGAGAAACATGGTCGACAATGTCAGCCGCGTGCGGTCAGAGGACAGGTGAGACAACCTGGGTTTGTTTAAAACCGGTCGACAGCTAACGCACAGCAGGTGTGTCCGCCGCCACTCGTTAACCACCAAGCTTCTGGTGTGTTCCGAGTGTCCGCGGGTCTCCTGGTTTCACTGGCACAAAATACAAGCGAGTTTAAAGTCAGGAGCCTAAGAGCCATGTTGTTGTTTCTTTCAGGAGCCAAAACGGAAGAAGTCGCCCTGATGAACGGCCTGACGGTGAACCTGCATCTTCTCCTGGTAAGAACTTTGTTTTCTACCACTTGGTCAGTTCACGGACGGTTTGTTAGAAGTCGGAATCCGTGCGCGGGTGTTTAAACGACACCACTGAAACAATGGTGAAATGCGCCTTCGGGAGAAACCGACAGGGTTGTTGTTCCCCTCTCCTGAAGGCAGCGGGGCACGCGCGCAAGTGCGCGTTCGGGGAAAGTTGAGGCGATTCACAGACGGGAAGTTCCCGGTTGTTTGGCTGTTCAGCAAAGCGCTACCACCTCATTTTACTCCAAGTTTTACTGCGAGTAAATAACATGGTTCACTACTTGCAACCGGCTAAGAATTTATTTATTTATTTAAAAAATATTAATTATCGTCCCTCTATTTAAACGGTGTAGCGTCAGCAAAATCATTCAACACTTAATACTACAGCACTTAGTTTAGTGGTGAAACAAGTCCAGTGGATAGAACCAAGCTTTCACAGACATGCGGACTTATCGAACGTTTCCCCCCAGAAAATCTCCAGTTTTCCATCGATAAGACTTTAACTTACTTTTAAAATTATGTTGGTGACACTACGAAACGGTGAAGTTATTAAATATTTTTTCTAAAACAAAATTAGTCAGAAGCACATTTGTTCCATAGCAAGTGCTGTAATGTGTGACGTGGTTGTGGTGACACAAAGCGATTTAATGTCGTCGATTAAAAACAATTTAACAAAGCACTTTATTCATCTCCCATGCACTTAACTTATGAGCTAAACAGAAAATTAGTTATGTAGGGCCGTGATTAAATGTGTAAGTTTCCTCTTAAAAATGTACAATAACTTTTGGCCTGAGCTAAAAAGAAACAAAAACAAACATTTTGTGGCGTCATCCGATGTTTGTCCTCGTGCTCTGGTTTTACTTCCCCTTTACTTCACTGATATTTTTAGCAACAAGTTGCGTTTTTCCCTTATGTGGACAATCTTTCGCCAACTTAGTCCATTTATTTAGGAGTCAAACACGTTTATATTAACCAAAGATAAAGGAACACTGCTCCATAGAAACGAATAGAGAACATTCTAATATAAATTATATACTTAATAGAAGTTTTGATGTGATACATGTTTGGAAAACTTCATCAGTATTTTGTGACTTAAATACGTGTGGAAAAACTACCTGTACACTACAGAATGTATTTCAGCAAGTGTTAACTCATATTGTTGTTTTGCAGCTTTCCTTTTACAAACCGACAGCAACTCGCCACAAAATCCTCCTGGAAGACAAAGCCTTTCCTTCAGATCATGTGAGTAATGCTGGTTTTCTATTAAATAGGAAAATTGGCCTAAAAGTCCCAGTTCATCTACAGTACTTTGAAAAAGTATTCATTTCCTAGTTTGTTACCTTACAACCTGATCTGAGATGAATAATGTTTTGTTGTGAAGCAAAAATGAAAACACAACCAATAACCCCCTTTAAAAGTTTGTGCTTTTTGCAGCAAGTGTCTTTGGGTCTGGGCTTTAATCTAATGCCTAAACCTTTAAGTGTGTCTTTAACAGTGTGTTTAGGGTCACTGTGAAACAGGTTTTCTTGAGGAATTGCCCCTTTATTTAGCACGATACTGCTACTGCTACCACCAGTGTGAGGATTGTTGGTGTAATATAGCTGCTCCATCAGGTTTACTGTTGGGCTTTCGAACGCTTCTCTAGTTAATGCTGTGCTCCCACTCTGGTACGATGGCTGTAATGGTGTCTCAGTAGCCCTAATTTGGATTGCATGACTCTAAGATTTAGTCCTTGACCTGTTTGCTCAGTAGTGTTATAGACAAGGGAATTGTTAACAGCTGAACTTGCAAGGTAACAAAATAGGGGCAGACTGCTTGTTTGTGGCACTGTACTCCAGTCAGTATAAGCAGAGTAAGATCAAAACTTCACTATACTGTTTAACTGAAACATGTCTTCTGTGTCCTCAGTATGCTGTTGAATCTCAGATCCGGCTGCGAGGATTTGACCCTGAGCAGAGCATGTTGCCGCTGTCGCCCAGACCGGTGAGTAACAGTCACTACACATAACGCTTGAACTGATTGGAAGTTCCTCTTATGAATTACTCCTGTCTGGGCAGGGAGAAGACACCCTGAGAACAGAGGACATCTTGGAGGTGATCGACAAGGAAGGAGACTCCATCGCTGTGGTGATGTTCGGTGGAGTTCAATACTACACGGGTCAGCTCTTCAACATGGCTGCAATCACTGAAGCTGGCCACAGGAAGGTAAAAGTACTTTGTTGGCTCCCTTTAAGTGCAGTATTTGGTCTTAACATACAGCTAATCTTCCTGTTTCTCTCTCAGGGCTGTTACGTTGGCTTTGACTGTGCCCACGCAGCTGGAAATGTGGAGCTCAAGCTGCATGACTGGGGCGTTGACTTTGCCTGCTGGTGCTCCTACAAGGTCAGCTGCCAGGAAACTGGACAAAACACCCAATGTAACTATGTTTCTGTGGAGTAACTGTCTCTTTACTTGTTTTTAGTATCTGAACTCTGGTGCTGGTGGCATCGCAGGAGCTTTTGTCCATGAGAAGCATAAACACACCATCAAGCCAGTGTAAGAAGCAATTTTTCTTTATTTACAGTTCTGTTTTAATCAGACCTAACATTAGGAGCAGCTCTGCCATGTTTTCTGTTTTTACACTGTGATAATTAACTCTGTTCTTATCACAGTGTAAAATGGACTTAAAGTGATTGTCTTGGTTTTGCTGTCTCCTCTGCAGGTTGTTGGGATGGTGGGGACATGACCTGAAAACAAGATTCCAGATGAATAACGGTAAGAAAACATAAGAAATGTGTTTACAGTGTGAACAGCTAAACACTCCCTCTCTTTCCTTTTGCAGAGATGGATCTGCAGCCTGGTGTGAGCGGCTTCAGATTGTCAAATCAGCCCATTCTACTCATCTGCCCCCTGCAGGCTAGTTTAGAGGTAATACAGCAGTGTACTGGCTCATGTAACTGGATTTGTTGGTAATAGTTTGAGGCAAGAGGCTGTAATCTTACCAAGAAATCCAGTTAACGTGATTTTAAACGTTGGTGGCTTGGAGTTCAACAGCACAAACCCGTCTCAGTAAATGGGGGTTGCGCAGGGACAGTTGGTGAAACAAGCACATCTGTACAGTCTAACTCTGCTGGGTCATTCTACAGGTGTTTAACATGACTACTATGCAGGAATTAAGAAAAAAGTCGTACCTGCTGACAGGATACCTGGAGTATCTGATCCAGCACTACTACACCAAGGACCCTGCTCAGCCTCACAAACCTCATGTCTCCATCATCACACCTTCTGATCCCCAGCAAAGAGGCTGTCAGCTCTCCCTCTGCTTCTCTGTCCCCATCACAAAGGTTTTCCAGGAGCTGGAGAAGAGAGGAGTTGCTGTGAGTAGCTGCAGGTCCAAAGTGTTGTGCAATCTTCAATCAACTGCTCTAAACTTACTTTCTTTACCTGTGCAGTGCGACATGAGGGAGCCCAGCGTCCTGCGCGTTGCTCCAGTGCCGCTCTACAACTCCTTCAGTGATGTTCACGGCTTCGTAGAAACCCTGGGATCAGCAATTCTAGCCAGCAGCCAAAGAACCAACCTGTCCAGAGGGAAAGAATGAGTTACATTTTGGAAGGGACATGCAGAATTAAACAGCCCCCCCCCAAGTAAATTATATTAAAATGCACATGTTTTTATGCACTGTTACCTTGACTGATGCAAATTCTGTAATTGGTATATCAATATGCAAAACCTAAATGGATTAACCTTCTTTACAACCAATGAGAACTGTGATGCTCAGCTGGGGAATGGACCACAATTACCATTTGTCATCTTATATGAGAATAAATATTTAAAGAAAACATCAGTATTGTCTTTCTTGAGGCCTGTGGCAGCATTAACTCCTCCCAAAGCTACTACCTTATAGGGTCAGGGGGTGTAATCTAAATCCTTCACCCGTACCTGGAACATCAAAAACCATCCTAGTGGGAGTGAAGGGGGGGGGGGGGGGGGGGGGGTCTATAGACAACAGCACCATATTTACCTTCATTAAAAAGACAACAGAAACAAATGTCATCTGTGTCCAAACTAGTAACAAAGAGCTCAAAAAATGTTTTCCATCTTACAAAACCAAGTCTATTCAAGCCAGAAAAATGGGTTTGTTTGAAGAACAGACTTCATGAATATAAGAAGGAGTCGCAAAATAACAGCCTAAAAGACCAAAAAGAAAGGAGGCATGTTCACTGCTCAGACGATTACAAATCAGATACTACAACCTTGTTAGCATCGCAAGCTTATTTCCATATTAACGACCCCTTCAGAACCTTCAAAGTAATGAATAATTGACAACAAATGTAATGTTTTGATTGTCGTCAGCGCCTGGCATGTTTAATGTTTCATATGTTGCTTCCCAGCTAATTATGGGGATGGCACGTTTTTCAGAAATGCATCCCCCTTGCAACCCTTGTGTGACCCTCTCGCCGTCCTCCACAGATGCCCATGTGTTTCCAGACAGGAGAGGGGTGGAGGGAAGCAGACAACTATAGGCCCTGTTGTAATTAGCTAGGAGGGGAATGCTCAATGACCTGGGAGGGAGTCTAATGGCTGCCAGTGCTTACAGGCATTGTTTGGCCACAAAAACAAGATATTACAACCTCTGAGAGAAGCAACCAGCCACAGTCATTAATGGGCAGTTCCTGAAGACATTTCTACAGAATTATTCATGAACAGGCAAAGTAAAGCTGCTGAAATGAGAAGTTAACTTTCCAGCAGACACTAGCTGATCTCACTGCTGCACCTACACAAGACAACAGACAAACCAAAGCTGACAGAGGTCATCTGTGTCACAGACAGCTGGAGTGTGTGTGTGCGTGAGCTATATTTGGCTGCTGTTTATGTGCACTACACGTTTGTGCATGCGTGTGTGTGTTTGTACTTGTCATGGTCCAGTCAGGTCGGAGTATCCTGAAGACACTGTCAGGCAGGATTGATTTCCTCTTTCCCGATCTGTGGAAGTGTTCCTGTAACGCAGCTGACCCCTCGAGTTGCGTTACCTTGTCATTTTGCCACATGGATCAAAGCGAATACAAGATGGAAATAGCCACACGGCGACCTTGAACTCTGTCAGGAGGGGAGGAGGGGAAGTGAGTGACAGGAACGCACAGAAATTCATATTTTCAACTAAGAATAATACAAAAACTATTTGTTTTGATGAAAAAAAAGGACAGACAGGGTTTGGCTTACTACATCAAATGTATAGCACGATCTCACAATATTGATATATAATCAAATGCAATTAAATGTAACAACCCAACAGGGTCTATGACATTTAAAATAAATAATTACAGCCTTGGCTCCTAAACACTACTCTACTTGCAATAAATTCCAAATCATTAAGCAAAAAAACTGGTCGAACTCTCTTACATCTCCAGGGCTCATGTAAAGCACATTGATCTCATTTAACATGCTACTGCTCCTTTAAAGTAGCTTTGGCTAAATTAAAGTAACTACCTCAGACATCTTGTCAAACACATTCCACTTTTACAGTCACCTGAAGCGTCAGATACTGACAACTGCAAAACTGAAATGTGGGGCAATTTTCCCCTTAATGATGTAATAAAAATAATTTACTAAAGCGACCACAGATTAATCGATGTTGCAGCTGGACAATATTGTAACGTGGACTTAAAAATCGCCTAATTTTCACAAGCCTGCAGAGAACATTCTAAAATGAAAACAGACCGATTTCAGTCAGTCGGCCGGTGACACTTCCACCAAGCGGCCACTAGAGAGCAGGACAGCACCAGGAAACACACGAGTACCAACCAGCAGCATCATTCAGCAAAGAGCCGCATTTGTTCTCACACTTTGAGCTCATTGTGACCTTTAACCCCAAACCACGTGGACTTAACAAGAACATTTCATATTTACCTGTGTGAGGAGACCTCTCCAACCTTTGACCCCTCAGGAAATCGTGCAGAAGAGCCTCTACTCAGGGACCATGAGGTGTTTATTGATTTGTAGCATTTCCTGCAGACCAGAGATCATCTCTGCTTCGGAGGTTACTGCTGCAAGACAAACAGAGGAAGGAGAATTTGCTTTATTTCTACACCAGCAAACACTAAACTTTGAGCATTATGGCTAAAATAAAAAAGTCAAATGTATATTTTTCCTGTTCTTTAACCACCACAGTAGGTGTTGTAACATCAGAATTTCTTTTTGACCTGAATGTGCAGATTAAACTCTGGAGTTAAGTCTATTGATAATCACAGCTAAGCAAATTTTTTATCCAACAAACCAGCATGCAACACCTAAGCAAGTAGTTTTTCAAAAAAATAAAAAATAATAATTCTGCTAGCATTATCTCAGATGGAAGCCCACCACAGGCAGCGCTTAAAGCAACTGTTTATATGTATTGTGGTATATTTATATTCATTTAAAAACAGTGGGGCATGTTTCATCATGGATCCAGAGGTTTCTCCTCACATTCATTTCAAAAGAGCTTAAAACTGAAATAACTGCGTCCTTCTGCATCTTTTACACTTTACCATGCGCCTGATAATGTTGTACAAAGTGTTACCTTTCATTTTATAAAGTGACCTCCAAAAACAAAAACAAGACAAATCTATGGGAACAATCGGCGACAGCAGCTGGACCAGAAGACTCAAGATTATAGACTTTAACAATATGACTCTTGTTGCCAACACTCATTACCAGCTTGTTGTCCAAACCAAATTCCTCACCAATTCTAAAGCCAAAATTTGTTTTGTCTGCTTTAGTTCTAATGAAATTTTAATTCTACAGTTTATGGTAGAGAAGCACATTGGTGTTCAAGTGTAATGTTCATCTGTCCTCATACTTTAGCTCACGAAATTCATCTATATAACTTAATTTTACATGGAAACTACTGATGTTTATCTACATCAGCTGAGAGTCGCGTGTGTCATCTGGTTCACCATCAGCCTTCTCCCACCCACCGACCCACCCACCCACACACACACACACACACACACACCCACCCACCCACACGCACGCACGCAGAGTGTGTGAGAGAGAGAGTGCCGAGGCCCAGCTGGGCGAGTGAGCTTCTCTCTGAGCTATTTGGTTGGTTATGGATCCCTAAGGGACACCGCTGCCTCCTGCGAGCAGAGGAATCATGCCAGGCCCTCGGTCGATGTGTGTGTGTGAGAGAGATATTCTGGCTGACACTTCAACATGCGCCTAAGTATAACAGGACAGTGAAGATGAGGAAGACTAACAGAGGTGTTCTGAGTAGTAAACACACTGAGTGTTCTTCATGTGGAACTAAACATAATTTATAGGACTTAACTTTACAATAATTATTATAGAAGATACATTTTTACAGAATACAATTTATACCCAATTTATTATTATTTTTAAATAAAAATAGTTATGTTCCACGTGCTGAAATGAAAATGAACTAAGTCATATTAAGTGGAGCTGCTGATGACTTAAAAACTTGTGCCTGTATCTATTATTCTTTCTGCTACTCAGTCTTCAGTAATCATCTGATTGACTTAAAAAAATAAATAAATGTTATCTGCCTCAATCTGCCTCCATGCAGGTGTTAGAAGACTATTATTGAAATTTGTGCTCATTTTATCATGCTAGGCTAACTAGTTTGTTAGCCTTCAGCTAAATATTTAATGCTGGAAACAAACAGCTGGTCATAAAGTTCACGCTCATTTAATCTTGATTATCACAGGTGAGTGAAATCAGTCAGTGCTCAAAACACAAACTCATTCCTGTACAGTTTTGACTGTAAACCTGCTCTTTGGGTTAATTTATGCATCTCCGCATCCCTCATTCGTTAGATTTTGCCCTATTTCCATCACATCCTTCCAAGTAAAGTTGACTTTTTCGTGATGTTACCATAGAAATAAAGTTGCATTCCCTTTGAAATGCACTCATTAGTCAACGTGAACAACAATAAGTAAGTCAAATTGTACCGACTGTCACTGAATTTTTGTTTGGGATTTCCTTGTAAATTGGGCATTTAGCATCAGGTAGCTGGTGGCTACTGTAAAGAGCAAAACAAATAAGCAGTTATTTTCCCCTTTGGCTTTAAACTCCTGCTGCGAAAACAAAGCCGTTTCCATCTATCCCCCCAAAAAGTCGACGTGTTTGCAGTTACTGTGTTTTGATTCCAAAACGGAGCCTGTATATTGTGGCCTTTTAATTCCTCTCTTCCCTTCGCACGTGTCTTTACTTTCACACTGAACAAACCTGACAGACTGATGCAAATGCTGCTGTTCGCTTCTGTTTTAATTGTGTGTCGATCTGCAACTTTTAGCGTTTCGCATATGTAAAAACACTACTTTTCTTTTCACCCTTCCGACTCCACATTTCCAGCTCTTAGTTTCAGTGTCTGCCTCATCTTTTCTGGCTCCGACAACTTTGTTCCATATCTCATTCTCTGGCATAATTACAGCTTTATAGCAGCCTCCACTGCTCGGGCATGCTGTAGATATCCCCCCCCCCACCCAGTTTTTTTTTTGGTTTGGCGCTCATTAATAATTCACAGAAAGAGACTGGGAAATTTTAGTGCAATTTGCAGCTGCTGAATCCCAGTTATTGTTTTGCAGGGTGCTGCACAGAGAGAAAACCTCAGACGGAGGCTTTGTAGTCGTGAATGTAATTTGGCTGCGTCTCTCTGACAGGCCACACATCATTAGGGGGGTGAAGGAAATGTGTGTGGGGGGGTGACGGCTCCGTCCAGCCAGTCAAACACACTGTCCTCATCTGTCGCTCCAAACCCCTGACGCTCTCTGTTTCCTTAATGCTTTTAGATGCTGTTTGTTCATATTTATGCCTCATAACTATCCATGTTTTATTCTGTTTGTTTGCATTCGACCAGGCAGCTGCTGAATTATTCAGAGCGGGCCGAGCAGCTCCGCAGAGATGACAAAGACGACGGGAAACTTTTGGCCGCTCGTCTTTCAAAATGTAGGACCAGATGCTTCTTGAAAAAGCAACGGTGGCTGCATCGACCGAGTTTGACGGCCTTGTTGCCCGTCATGTTCCTTCACCGCGTCTTAACAGTATCCAAAACCAAAAAAAAAAAAAGAACTTGCTCTAGATAAAAGGTCAAAGTTCAAACGCTTGACGTGCATCTTTACCTTGCATGAAAACACGTTTTATATCTCACGTTTCGCTCATTTTCCTTTAATTTCTGAACCAACTGGATCATAAATGTTAGATGTTAAATGTTGTTGAGATTTAATTTAACTGTGTGTCTCTCTTGCTTTGTTAACCTACCTTCCCTCATGTCAGCATTTGCCAAGTGATTCCTCTTCCTCTTTCTGACACCTGTGAAGATAAAGGCTGATGTCAGACAGTTGTGGAGACTTATGACTAACATCTTTAAAACCACTTTCACGTTACAGTTGATATGATTCTGACCTGAACCACAGACATTTAGCTCCAGGATTAGAATTCTTTAAAACTAAAGACACTTTAGTTGTGTTTCTTCTGCTAAAATCATCATCTCTGTTCACTCATGTTTTATCCAAGTAAATCCTTCATCTTTGCAGCTTGATTTTTTTTAATACATTGTTTATCAAGTGCAATTTGCCAGTAAAACCAATCTGCATGTTAAGCCTGTGTGTGTGTGTGAAAGAAGGCACCAACCACCAAGAGAAGAGCCCAGAGGCATCAGGACTTGAAGGAAAAAAAGCAAAAAGAAGAAATCTTTTCTCCCTCTCTCATTTTGCCTGGCCTGACCTATTTTGCGCAGAGTATCTCATAACCGGAGAGTTTAGGGCTGTTTAATTCTAGGTGACACAGCAGTGTCCTGCAGTCTTTTCTTTCTTAATCCCTGGCATCTTCGGTAAAAGATCTCTCAGAAGAAACAGCGCTTGTTTCTGGCATCCAGCCGCCGCAGGGAAGAGAAGATTGTCAGGGTGCATTTCTTCCCTGCTCGCCAGCCATTCCTCAGGAGAGCTGTGTGTGTGTGTGTGTGTGTGTGTGTGTGTGTGTGTGTGTTGTAGGGGAGGGGGGTAAATCTGCCCCTCTTTTTGGCGAGTTAGGTAACTGAGGGGAAGAAGAAAGAGTTTTCGCCCTTGGAGAACAATTCCACCTTAAGCTCTTTCTGGAAATTACAGGAATGTTTCTCTTGTATTGCTCTTGTCACCTTGCCTCCAACATGGCCACAAACAAGCTGAAGTGAAAGTCGCTGATGCATTTGATACAACGCAGTGGAGGAAGGAGGAAGGAAAGGAGGAGGAGGAGGAAGATGCCCGGCGGGCTGGTGGTTTGTGTCATCCTCTGAAAGTGGGGTTTGTTTGCCTGGAGGTGGTTTGTGCAGAGGGATGTTGAACGCGAGGCTGGACTGCGTGCCCGGTAATCTCGCTGACCTCCCTGCCCAGCCGCCGAGGAGGGAGCGCGGCGAGAGGCCGAGTTGCTGCATGTTTTCCTCTCTCTGCCGGTCATTTGTCGGAGCGGAGACGCGTCGTAATCCATGATTTACTCTCCAAACACTGTGCTCAGTGACAAGCGGCCACACACACCATAAAATATACTAAAATTCAAATGTGGACAGTTAATCGTCAAGTCAGCGCGATTGTTACACGTATGCAAATACGACAATAAAAACACAAATGCCACCATTTCATATAACTTCAGTTCAAGTCCAAACAGAAGAGCATGCTGGTCGAACACACTTACTGTAGGTACTTCTGCACACTGTGAGCAGCAGCAACTCTCTTTCTGCAACAGCAGATAACGACGGGGTCGACCCCCCACACTTCCCATCTACAAGGAAACTGGGTGTCCACGAAACCCGCATTTTCCCCCCAATCAAAAGTTCCATTAACCTGGAGCACCCGGAGCTAATTGAGAGCAGGAGAGGGTTGAGACATCGCCGCGTCCCGGCGCGTCTCGCCTACGTGCCGGCGTCAGCGGACGTCACACCGCAACACGTCTGACATATTTGTAATTATCTGGGCTAAGAAGAAGAGATATACGGAAACAATCCGGCTCAGCTGGAGGTGATAGCTTTGCCTGGAAGTTGGCTCCATGAGGAAACAACTATGGGCAGGAAGGTTTTTCCAACCTTTGATTACCCAGATCATGTTGGAGGCACTAGGAAACACCAAAGTAGGGCTGTTTTACAAAAAGAGGGGGGGGAGGGGGGGGGGGGAATGCACAAATCTGCATTACTGTTTTGAAGATTTATACATCTTAACTTCACACATGCTCCTTGGTGGTGGGAGATCACAAGTTCATTATGTTTAGCACCGTTTTCTGATGGCGTCGTCTCTTATCTCCTCGAGAGGGTGAGAGATATTCTAATCTGTCGCCCCAATAGCCTTAAGCCCTGGTACGGCGAGCGGGCCAACTTTTGTTCCGCATAATCCCTCCACCCCAGCGAGAGAGGGTCATGTTTGTCAAAATGCGGCGAAGTGAACATGGAATTTTCTCCCCCTCCTCCTCCTCCGTCCCTGGCTTAATTTGGAATTAAAAATGCATGCGATTTTGAACTTTAGATCTCCGGAGAGAGCCATAAACAAGTATGAAATTAAGTGTCTTTTGAAATGCTGAGGCAGGGACGTGAATCGAATTGAGACGCTCACATTATTCAGCCTTGGCGGGCTTCAGAAGGGTGGGTGGGTGACCAGAGTGGCCTCTCGAGTCAAATCACTCAGAGTTGGTCCATAATGACTAAAACAAAGAGGACAGCAAGTACACCTCTGAAAACTGGAAGGAGGGCTGAAACCAAAGAGACCTGCTAAATGTGAACAACTTGGGCTCGATCTTTATTCCGGTGTCACCTCATTCACCTGTACGTAAAGTCTTGATCAGCTATTAAAATCTCTGCAACCTGTTAATCCTCAGTACTCGCAATGAACCTTTGTCTTTCCGTGGTAACACACCAAGGCCAATTTACCTGGGGATGTACATAGAAGTTGACTGGAGTCCACTTGTGACCAACCAAATGGTTTGGACAGTGTAGAAAAGCACAGACCTGCTTCTGTGTACAGTACATCATGGTGCCAAAATCCAAGCCACTAAGTCCAATAAACCCTCTGCAATAACATTTTGTAGTGAGGCACAGATCAGAGCAGGGTTATAAAGCTTCGAGAGCCCCAGGAGCACAGTGGCCTCAGCAACTGTAAAATGCAAGACGTTTAAAACCACCAGGACTATATCTGGCAGTCCAGCCACAGTCAGCGACCGAACGGAGAAGACCTGCTCGAGGGAGCACGAGGCCTGAAATGAGCAACTGGTCGCCTTTCTGCCACAAAGCCTAATGGGCCAGCTAAAGCCCAGACGTAAACCTCACAGACATGAAGGTGGCAGTGCACCGACGCTGCCTGTTCAATCTGACGCAGAGTGAGAGAGTCTGTCAGGAAGAACATAAACTGCTTAAATCCTTGACTATAATAATGAGCAATGCAGTGAAGTGTGCAGAAAGTGAAGGTTTGGGAAAAGGAAGGAGCTCTTCAGTCTGTATCCATGTCCACAATGACCCTCAGAGACACAGGCAAACAGAACCTTGCATCCAAATGTATGAAAACACAAATCAATCTAAGCAGAATTCAAGCTCCACTCCCCCCCCACCCACACCCTCCTCCTCCCAGTCTGTGAAAGTGTCCTAATATTTACACCTTTTTACGAGCTCCGCTGCTCTTTGCTCATTACCAGCAGCAACATTTGTCCTCTTTTAATAGCGGGTTGTGCGGAGGTCAGGCGGCACCTTAAGTAAAAGACGACACATCCTGTTCTCCCGCAGGCCACACAAGAGAGAGTTGTTAAGCAAATCTGCATTGTAATAGGCGATTAGTATTCATTTCTGTCTCCCCTTTCCACACACTGAATCCTTGTGTAACTTCATAGGGCTTCACTGCTCACGCGACTTCAACATTTACAAGTTCTTTAGTAAAAATTATAAGAACGGAGACACCTCAGTAATACTTCCAACATCCAGAGATTCCTCGAGGAGTCCTTAAGCCATGATTTAAGGTGCTAAGGGGCTCTCCTACTCCTTATTAAACTGTACTTTTAAGAGGGTCCTCACTCTTCGAGGCTTTGTGCTCACACAGTTCTCCTGCCAAAACCACGTGCCTACAGCTGTGAGGAGTTAGGGGTCAGACTGCAGGATGTGCAGTATATTTAATTACATTCCAGCTCAGGTATTCAACTCAAGCTCTCATCCAGGGCCACTTGACACTGCCGCAACACTGAAATATGCTCACATTTGTGGGGAATGTAAACTGTTAAAACAAAGCAGTAAACTATAGGGGTCAGAGGTCACAGTACTACTCGGTTTACTCAGGTTCAGTCAAAGTAACGTGACAAAAAGCGTCACACAAATTTGAATCCCTCTTCTTAAACATACACTCACCACTACATTCTCCATGGGTTACGTTCCGACGCAACACGCTTTGAAAAAAATATTCATCTGCTAACAGCTTATCGCTTTCTAAGGCAGACGAAGATTTTTAACTTCATTTTTTCATTATGTTCACGTTTAACGTAGTTTCATTGGAACAAAACTGAATCCAGGTGCACGTCTCTACCCAAACACACAGCAAGAATTCACAGCCGGATTATTTTGTTAGTTACCTGACATCTAATTTTTCTTACATCGACTAGCTTTTCTCTGCCGATGCTTTTCTCCTTCACTTTGAACATGTTATACTTAGCTTAAGCATAGTTTAGGCTTTTGCACTTTGCTCAACACTTCCGACCATTTTCCGCTATTCTGATAAAACTCCCAAACTTTCCAACAGCCAGACTGTTGCTAAACACAAACCTAACAGGTTTACGTCTCAGGAAGTCACCCAGTGGTTCTCAACCCAGGAAATGATCACTATCAGATTATAAAGAAGGGTCAGAAATATTATGTACTTAATAGTGAGCATCTAATCTGATCTGGCTCCCAGAAGAACATTTACCTACAAGCTAATTAGCAAACAGTGACTCCAGTGGAACAGGGTTCTGGTTTCTGCACAAAGTGAGGAAATGTGTCACTGTTTTAAATCCTGCAGTGAACCTCACTGTTATTGTGATGCACACGTTGACAGAGGCTACAAAAAGCAGTAAAATAGTTCCAACAGTTTGTACTGTACTGTACAAACAAACAAACTTCATAACCTCTGCAGGGGAGGCCACGAGGCGGCCGAGCGAGCGCCCGAACCGCTGCACTCATCTGTTGGTGCAGTCGACAGCTTGACCAGGGGAGCAACCCCCGGATGACGGATGGCGCACGGCCGGAAACGAGCGCCTTTATCAGGCCGCATTATCCTCCAGCAGCCGATCCAGACAGGCCAGATTTTTATCGAACTGTATTGGATTTAGTAATTTCCTTTTCCAAGACGAATGGATGGAGATACGGGGGGGTGGGGGTGGGGGCTCTTATTGTCTGCAACCCTGGGGTGATTATTACTTATGATCCATTTAGTATTTTGTGCTCGTCCCAACACGTGCCATCTATTACTCTCAGTCCACTGCGACTTGGTCACCTTTCTGTTCAGCACTGTGATACCACACGCAGACTGAGGAGCTAAGAACAAGATGTGACGAAGCGTAGTGCAACGCGCAGCAGGGCACAAAGGTCACGACCTCATAGCCCATCCCTGGTTAGAGAAGGTCTCAGTTATTATTTAGAGGGTGTGAATATGAGCAGACCAACAAAAGTCGACAAATCTTCAGAGAGATATACGACTTTGCCTCAGAGGTGTAAAACTTGACGCTCTTTATCTCCACCGTTTGGTTAAAATTAATTTGGGTTCCGTTTAGAAACGTATGCCGTCCTTTCTGATGCCGCAAGCGGTGCCATGAGGTGGACTGGATTAAAGTGGCATGTGTTAGCCCCCCCCTCCCCCTACAAATCCCACGGCTGTGAACACACAGACGGGGGAAGCACCTTGCGTCGATGAAAGCAGTGTCAGGTAATTTCACACTCTCACACGCACGCAGTCACGTCGACCTCCCCCGAGCGAACTCATTACCTGTCTCAGCCACCGAGCACACGCAGGATGCACCTTCTGGTGACGCTGGCATTTAATGAGCAGTGCGGGGGGGGAGGGGAGGGGTTGGTTGGTACACCGAGAAGGATGGAGGGGAGAGTTTTTCGTACTAAGCGTCGCAGTAAAGAGCGACAGTAACACAGAGCACAGACTGAAACAGTTCATCTTTATCCTGAGGGGCTGTGCAGGGTGAAAAACCAGGGAACATCCACCGCGACAGACCTGAACATGTACAAACTGGAACTAACCAGCACGGGCGGCTCCGCTCACCTTGTGGCATCGATGGCGACTAGGCAAACTAGAACAGGGTCGAGGTTCACCTCGTGCAGACCTGAATAAAACAGAGGGGGAGAAATCGAGGGCCAAGACCCCTCCAGCTGTCTTTCTCCCTCCATTTCGCTCCCTGAGAAATGCCTCCCCTCTCCAACACCATAACCACCCCTGCAACCTCCCTGCCACGCGGTAGCTGTCAAGGGAGGGGGTGGGGTGGGGGTGGGGCTGGACCTGCCAGGATGCATCTGGCTGACAGGCGACTGGGAAGGTGCACTGCGAGCGCACGTCACAATCAATAACCCCTGCTGAGGGCGATGGGCCGAGGGGGCGTAGACGCTCAATGCCACCTCTCTGTTCTTATTTTGGCACAGAGGGAGGGGAGGGCTGGGGGTTGTGGCATTGACTCGCCACCTAACACACGCTTGCTCCGGGTGTTTGGGATTTTGTTTTGAGAAAATACATATGCGCCGTGTGCAGGCATGCATGCAGGAGGAGCAAGTTTCTGAAGTGTGATACGTGATGTGATAAACTATAGGTCAGTCTCTGAGGGGGAGGGGGGAAAACAAGGGAAGGCCTAAGAAAAATGTTTCCAACTTTTTATTATTTTATTTTATAGATTCCTTCAAGTTATGAAAAGAAAAATTCTTTATGTCGACTCATGTCCAAAATTATGAGAACGCCAAACCAGCGGGAGTTTTCTGGAAACCGCTGCTCTAACTTGAGGGGGAAAAATGGGATCCGCATGTTTGCATGTGTCATTCTGTGGAAGGTGTGTTTGGGTCACGGTGCTGGGAGAAGGGGGTAAATCAATTGCTTTTGCACTTACAGTCAACAGCACGGGCCACAACTGACGCGCTGGAAGATCCGTTACGATTCCTTCCCAGAAAGAGGGGAGAAGAAGAAGAGCGAGCCGCCACCGAGACGACCAATTCCTGGCACATACGCGCGGCCGTAAACAGATATAACAAGTTCCCTCCATCGTAAGATGAGAGAATGTCAATGGGGCCTGACACCGAGACGCCCGACCGCCGATCAATCGATGGCTGACATTACACTTCAGCATGTCAAGCCTCTGCAGTTGTGAGTATTAAAGGTTTGCATTACCAAACGAGGTCCTCCTGCTGCTGGATGCCTGCATCCCTCCTCCCCCCCTCCTTTCATAATTCATGTTTACCAGTGCTGCTTACATTTTGAAGGGTGATTATCCAGTCACATCAAAACCTTAATGAAGCTCATTTCACTAGCAGCGAAAAGCATTAGGAGGGTTTTCCCTTTTTATTTTTTTAAAAAGGGGAAAGAAAAAAAAAAATTAATCGCACTTTTAAGGAATTCAAGAGCGACCGGAGCTGATTAAAGTGTTTCTGCCGTTGTGTTCGAGCCACAGAAAGACCATTTGTACAGAGCGTGCGGTTTTCTGCGAGAGGGAGATGGTCGGTCGTCACATCATATTTAAGTCGACAGCGTCCTCCTTACGTTTTTGTAAGCGTTGACAGTTTCTTCCTAACCGGACAAATTAACTGCCTTTGATACCTCGCTCCTCTCCTCCTAAAGCCAATCAGAACATGTTTACCATCAAGGGCCGCGAGGGGAAGAAGTTTTAAGTGTGAGCATGTGTGTCTCTTTCTAATCTGGCCTCTGATGTGATGGGGCCCTGTCCAAGGCAAGAAGAGGGGGCATCCTTGACGAGCTTGTTGTGCCTTTAATGAAGCGCAAAGCAATTATCAAAGCCGCCTCCCATTGATCTACCCTCTCACATGAGCTTGTCCAGCCAGCCAGACGCCCGCTTTTTAAGTCACTTTTCAAGCCCTGATTCATTATTGGGACCAGGCACCATGAAAACATGTCGGGATGTCAGACATTGCTTGTGCTCATTTGCAATGTTTTTTTTAATTTTGCCTCTTGTTTTCGACAGCAAAGCGGAGAGAACTCTATAACACGTAATTGTGCAGATTGGAAGAGAGTGAGAAGATTTACATTTATGAAACCTAAGATTTTCAGGTACTAAAGCAATAAAAAAGGGGATCCACTCGCCATTCTAAATAAGAGAATGAAAACCCATTTCCTACATTATGCACAGGAATCCATGCAGATGTATGGTTTACTCACAGTAATTCAGCTGGGGATGTGCTGATCTGGGGAACAAATTTGGGATAAAATAAAACGTGTTCTCTTCTACAGCGTATTCCGTGATGGATCACTATAAAACATCCGGGCAAAATATAGCTTTTCTGAATACAGACTTTTCTACGTTTTGTGTTTAGTAGGGTTAGGAGCAGCATAACTTTAAAAGTGAGACGCTTTTCCCGTCACGTTTGGTCTACACAGTACGGTATGTGCCACACATCAAGGGAAATGGACAGTGATGGAGCTTCAGTTTGTGACTGTATGTGGGTGTGCTCATTTTTTGGGCTCACACACTTATGCCTGTGGAAATGTTTAAATCTGTGGACGTGGGAAGGGTGGGGGGGGGAAAAAAAAAAAAAGGAAAGTTGGAACAGTAACATCCATCCAGGACACGCTAGCTGTTCCCTCACTGTGTGGACTTCTCCCTCGCAGCCTGACTGAGGCAATAAAACTTTAACTCGGCCTCATGAAATATGCTGCTGCGTCACTGCGGTCCGCCGCTCAGCGTCCAAACACATCAGTCCGTATTGTTACAGCGCTGTGTTTACCTTCAGGCCCCGGCGCTCTTCATTTTTGCATCGCCACCTGTCACCGAGCTCTCATTTATAAAGCCAGCGAGTTCCTTGCCCTTCCAAACAATACTAGAACTGTGAAACTTTCTGTTATATTTATACCAAAAAGAAATATAAATATTTGAGCTAGCGTTTAATGGGGGGTGGGGTGGGGTTGTGCATTCCATCATATCGTACACAACCCCAATTGTTACCTTGGATGAATCAACGGGTTGTATTTACTTTGGGGTCTGTGTGAGTGATATCTGCATCGATGCTGTTTGCCATATTAGTGAGCTAAGACCTGAGGCTCTCCAGCTGAACTATTGCGACTGTGTACACAATTTAGATGAAAATCCTGTTTATATTGCAAAAGAGGTGTATTTTGTAAGTCCCCCCCATCCCGCTGTATATTTAATTGTGAAATATTTCCTGCTACCCTGCCGTGGCCCAGCCAGTTTGTCCTGTTGGCCTAATACAACCCAGAATGCACCTTCAGCTTAAGCTGTAAATTTATGAGTCAGAGCAACATTGGGGGCCTTAAGAATGTTGGTTTAAAAAAATAAATAAATAAAAAAGTCCATTCATGATGAATATTACTTTTACTCATAACCCATCATCTTTTCACTCTTTTCCTAGGACGCCATTTTGTAGTAGTGTTTTTCGTATTTATTCATTTACTTATGTGAGTTTTAGAAAGAGCGTGGTTGCGATACAGTCGGATGGATGTTGCTTGTTAACCGGCTGTGCTGTGTTTGGGACATATTTTGCATCCAGTCCACTCATGTTGGGTCTGGGTTTGCTTTTGGTCTGACCACGCTTGGACATTTTTTAACTTTAAAATTATTCATTTATGGATTTTGGTTTCAGAAGGCTCTCCGCAAGTCTGTTTGTGATCAGGGACACTCTGCATAACTCGTCCGATTGAGGAGAAAGACCACTTAACAACGATGAAACGTTTTGAATAAAGGAGACACGGTTGAGGGTTTTTAAACTGTCAACTTACTTGGTTGTTTGTAGTTCTGCCCCCTTCACTAAAGTAATACAGCTGGATGTGTTAAGAAGTTAGAGCAAACACCAGAACCTGGCTAAAAGTTACAATCTGTTAATTCTTTGGAGAACTAAAATAGCCGTAGATACAGCAACTGATGCCTGATCCCTGCAGCATTAATACATTTAATCTACAATTTTAGTCTTTTTAGAACATCATTAATCTGATTCTGAAGACTTCCTTTGAAGGCCCTGACTTCATCTAATAAGAATCGGTTTTGATGCTGACTGGCAGGATAATTCACACAGCTTCCATGTAACGTTGACCATATGACACCGCTCCTGTGGCTTTCTACTGTAACCCAGAAATCTTTGAAAAGAGGCAATTTCAGATTATCGCGGCCTGATCTGTGCGGATGTGTCGGCCCTCGACGCTGTGAGTGGAGACGGCCAGGACACACATGGTTTAGGAACGCGCAGATGCCTCGTGTTGTCGTTAATCTCCCCGAGTGGCTCGCGTCTCGATGGCATCCATATGCAACTTTAATTTCAGCACTTCAAACTGCAGAGGGATAAAGATAGCTTTTGAAGATTGCTTTTTATGTTCGCTGCATTCATCTGAGCGTCTAAGTGTAGTGAAGAAGATCTGGACTGTTCTCTCTTTTGTGGCACAGTTTGGATTCTTAAAGAGTTGGGGGGGGGGAGAGGGGGGAAGAAAAAAACTAGAGTCGCTCAGCTTTTAGACAACTTGAAGCGTCTGAGAATGGCAGTCTTAGAGCCAATTTCCTGCAATTGTTTCACACTAACTAGATAAACACTTTCTGTCAATCAGAGCCTCTTCCAAAAGGTGTCACATTTCCACATCATGCAAAATTACACATGGCAACCGTCAGTGGCTGATGGAATAGTAATTTTGTGGAGGAAACTTCATTGAGCTGCCAGCTGTTTTGGACATTTTAACATTCAAGCGTTTTCTGTAGCAGGAATAAAGTGTCCAGCTTTTTTCTAAACGGCAGTTTTCCCCTTTCGCATAAATACGCTTCAAACAAACAACTGCAACATCCATGTTATGCGATCCCTATTGTTAACAGTTGTCTTTTAACTCCCGTCCAAATCAACTGGTGCTGCTCACAAAGGGCCAGTGCTAAAAGGATATGGAGCTTTCAGATGGCACCTAAGTGCTGTATCGCATAACCAGCGTGCCTTTTTATGGATTAACGGTTTATTCCTTTTGCTGGAGCGACACCAAAGCGCCTCAGCCCTCTAAAATATACTGCTTTTGGTGAATTATGAGTGTGGCCTTCATCCAAGTGCCTGTGGCCTTTCCTGTTTATTTGTACGGCGGCGCAGGTCGGCAGCGAGGTGGGGTCCGACGGATCCAGCTGAGCATGTGTAAACACTCATCCTGGGAGCTGGGCTGAAAGTGGCTATTTTCCTCCGGCGAGGGGATTTTTTACTGCCCATTGTTTTTAACACAGAATCGACCTCTTAAAAACATTGGACACTCTCTCATGGCTCTCCTGTGGCCTAACGAGTGCTTTGTATACACCTATTGACAAAATATCTCTGTGTTATGGCATGTGTATACTGCGACTTGTATAAACTGGAAAAGAAACACGAGTGTGCTGGCGGGAACATTGCCCATTTCATGCAAGTGCTCCCTGGAAAGCTTTCTGGATACCAGCTTAAAAACACTGATGACCCGCATTTTCCTTAACTGTGAATCTCAGGCACGCAGCCAGTGCTCAAATCTCACCTCTTGTCGAAACTTAATGCTCTGCTGCCGCTCTGCAGCTCCCTTTCCGATCAGGATACACTGATAAAATAATCTACTTTGACCCTTTCTCATCCACACACCGACTTGGTGCAGGTTCTTGTGCAGGATGCCTTTCACATCACAACCCTCTACAGAGTGCACCACCCATTTTGTGGTAAATGGGCAATTACTTCACCCACTGACCTAACGTCACCACTAAAACTTTATTCTCTATCAAGTTTTAAATCCTGGAAGTTACCCGGAAGAGCTACTTTGAAGTTTGTCAGTCCTATTGCTTAAGACCTGATTTGGTTCACACGAGTTATAACAGACGCTGCAGCAACTGCATAAAAAAAAATTCACAGCATAATATCCAGAATAATTGTTTCCAATGTCAGTCATCACATTTCAAGACTTTTATAAACTTAAGTGGCTCTAAAGATTTGATCAAGTACTTCTAAAGGTGTATTTTTACATTATACCCTTGAGAAACTAGTCAGAAAAGAAAAAACATGCGATTATGCAGAACTTGCATAAAATAAATGAAGCCAAAGTTTATCTTGACAAAGTTGCAAATATTGCTCGTCTAATAGAAACCAGCTCCACACAGTTTAATGACTTATGGAGGTACAACGTCTTCACCTTCTGACCTCTTCCCTCTCACTCTTGCATAGAAAACAATTTGTCGAATGTAATTTTGGAAATCATAGTTGATAAATTAATTAAAATTCTGTGCTTACGCAAAGCTGTAAAGGTTTGTGATGACCATCTGTGCACAGCCAAAAATGTGTAGTGGAGAAAAAGGAAAAAGAAAGAAAAAAAAAAAAAAACAGTTTCATTAGAATTTAGTATAAGACTTAAGATTTACAACATACATTACAAAATGGAAGTCAGACGGAAGCACTGTATACAGTTGGACACAAGGGGACAAACACTCTGTAATCGACTTCATGTCAGTTTAACCCTTGAGCGTAATCATGTGGACATTTTGTAGTAAAGTGTCTCTGAGGTGCGGCCACCCATATCGCATCACCGTATTATGGCTAATCCAAAGGCAAATTGTCAGAGGGAACTGAGCCTTCACTGCAGCTCTGACTCAACGAAACTCAAACCTTTTCAACCTCAACCTGCCAAGAGTGGCCGTTCATTTGCTGCGACATAACGGAGACTGTGATGGTAGTTACGAGGACGGCGTTTGGGGACAAGCCGAAGAAAAACACATCTGTAGGGTGGAGGGTGGAAAGAGAGGAGGCTGTTTCAGTGTTGCCACTATTTGAAAGCTTCTCCGGGCTGCCCGTGCACTTTGACACTGGTAGCGGAGTCCCGGAGGCCTGGACCGTCAGGGAGAAGTGTGTGTTTGTTGCTGCTGAGGGCGTCGGGGAGCAGGATCCAAGCCAGGGTCAGGGGGTTAGATACATGTCCTAAAAGCAAACTGTAACCTACTTTCACCCCCACCCCCAAACACACACGCACAGCAAAACAACACAGCACAGAGTCCACTCTTGACGTTCTGTCTGTGTTGCAAAGTCAAAAGGCCACAAGAGAGAAGAGGTAGTTCAGAAAACTTTCGGGCATCTGCCGAAGAGCCTCACAGTTCCCAGAGTGCTGTCGGTTTCAGTGTGGGTGGCTCAAATCCCTCAGCCCTTCAGTCCAAGTGTCATCCAACACAACTGCTGCTCAAGTGTAGCTTTAACACACCAAGATGATGAGTTGGCACTGAATTTAAAACCTCACGCAGGCTTTTTATAATTGAGAGCTTGATCTCAAAATAGTGTCACCTATTCAGACGTGGCAGAAGGGGACCAGAATTCTCGCCTTTCTGTCTTACACTGACTCATAGCGGGTCGTGATGCTTATTATTCCCACGAGTGACCTCACAGACCAAATAGTGGATCCTGAGCAATCACCACATGCCTTTTCACCATCATTTCACTTTCATTCTCACCGTTCCAACACAAATCAATAACAGCCCACTTATTCTGCTTCACCTTTTTGAACAACAGTACATACCGCCTCAATCTATCAATGTCATCGATCACGTAAAAGTTGTCCTTACATAACAGAAAACTTCAAGGGAAAAACAAAAAATCCTCACGAGGTAGAAAAGAAGTTGGCACTTTGACTCACTACACAGGATGCTACATTTGATCCCCACCCAGTGCTTATCAGCCTGGGCCATTAGATATTAACACAACTGCTACAATGTTCCCATCACAGTAAAAAGGTTAAATATTGAACAACCCCAACCTGAGAGAAACCAAATTAAGACTGCTACACTCTGCAGATAGGACGTGAAACGGGTTTGTGGCGTAAAAGCCTTGAAAACATTGCTTCCTTTGGATTGGAAGGAAACCTCTTCGACAGGCATACTCTGGGCAACCATTGCATTTCCTCCAAAACACATTTGGCAAAGCGCATTAGTAAAACATGAAAGCATTTTGTAGGAGACAAGGTTTTTCTGCTTCTGTTCTGCTCGGTTGTTGCCCCGCAGGCTTCTGACCCTCCCGCTAACCTTAGTGCAGTATCGAGTCGATGCAAACCCACCAACATGAGCACACACGCAGAGACACCTCTGGCCTGTAGCACCAAGAACAAGATCTGCTCCACTCAGGATCACGCCGCTCCTCTTCTTTCTACGACTCGCTGCTAGTTTGAAGTTTGACTCTGAGGCGTATTGGAGATCTTATACGGTTTGAAGTCGAGAGCCGCGGCACCGACAAGTACCCGCTTCTCCTTTCACCTCGAAGCGTTTCTACCCCCCAGAAACAAAGCAACAAAATAGTCAAGTATCTTCCAGATCAAGAGAAGGGAAGGGAAAAAAAAAAACACAGAACATCTCCAGGAGGCAGAAATGGTTTCTTCTTGTGGTTGATGAAGATCAGTAGCGCATCAGTGATCACATTAAAGATGATGCTAAAGAAGATGCTCCCTCAGACCTGATCACTCCTTTCCCGGGGCCTTCTGGCGCTTTTATACCGGTGAAACCACGTCAGTACAGATTTAAAGAATCTAAAACATAACGACATACTTTTCAACTACTTTCTCCACATGGTTCAATGTTTGGAGTTCAGAGGGAGCGAGCGGTAGACGCTAAAAAGAGAGAATATGACATTACAATATGTATCAGATTATTATTTTTCAAGGTTTGACATTTCCCAAACTAAAAAGTTACTTCATAAAAGGGTGAACAAAGGCACCTGATGGCGATACAACGCATGCTTAATATGTAATTTGATACATATTTATTTTATTATATATTTATATATTTTAATCTGACATGTGGAAAACTTTGATAGGTTAACAATTTATAAGTTTCAGTGCTGCTTCACTGCAAAAACTGTATTTCTGTTCGAGAATTGAAAATGTTGGCGCATTAAAGCTTTTCTTTTCCCTCAAACTGCTGGAGACAAAAGCAAAATACCACTATGAAAATTAAATTTCAGTGATTTGGGGATAACTTAGCTTATTTTTCCTGTGCCGTAAAGCTGTGTTGAACAATAATAAACCTCGGGAGCCAGGCAGACCTTGCTTCTTCACTGTAAAACACTAAGATTACTGCACATGGCCCCTGTCACAGAGTCTCAGGTAAGGGAGGTAACACACATCAACATTTATCAATTTCTTCACTGAGCATTTTTGGAATGAAGATGTTTAATGTGTTTGGATAACAGTGAAGGTCTACGGCACAGACGAACCTGCAGATGCAGACTGCGGATTTTTTTAATACATTGTATTAAGAAATGCTTTCGAATACTTCAAAACAAACTTGAAAACTGTTTAAGATTCTGTCCGACTCAGGTTCGACACATGATCCGACCCAATTTTCTGGCATTTGATACTAGGAACCCGTCGCCTTTATCATGATTTGTAAATAACGTGGCTTCAGCTCACTCAAATATTGGCCACATTCGAGTGGATTTGCATCCTATCAGGAGTCACACAGCTGCGAAATGCAGATTCGTTTTTTAGAGATACATAGAGACACATGGCAAAACAAGGCAGAGTTTTAAAGTTGGATGCTGTTTTATTCATTCAACTTCAAGACGCAGACAGAAGAGTCTGCTGGAAGCTCTCTGGCATGGTGGGAAGTCAAGCGCGGAGAGATAAGGGCTGTATAGAGCTGCAGGAGACCATCAGCTGGGGGAGAAATAGCTGAACAGTAACCACAGGACGCACCGCCAGAGACAAATATTTCATCAGAAAAGTTCCTTGATACAGACTGGAGGAGACTCGGATGTGAACGCAACCCCACCCCGCAGTTTGTCTTTGCCTCGCCTTGATACTGTGAGTCGGTAAATATGTGTTTTCCTCCGCAGTGACTGGAGATGGCTTTCACCACCCGCAATAAATCATTGTCGCTTCTGAAAAGCAAATACGTATCTGTTGCTCAGTTTATTGACAATGTGGATAGAGACTGAAGAATAAATAGAAAGAAAGGGAGGAAATGAAGGCAGCTGCCCAATCACGACGTCTGCTTAAGACCTCATTGCTTCAGAGTGCTACTTTACTGTTGCCGTATTTTGACTGAAATCTTAATGCATTGAGGATTAAAGGGATTACAACATAATCTTGAATAATCCAAAGTGCCACGGACGGAGAAACGCTTGTAATAACGGCGTAAAACCCGTCCGTAGGTCTGACAACATTGTCAGTCACAGCGAGGATTAAATATTTGCGGGAAAACTTTCGACTAATGCCCGCAAACCACTGGGATTGGGGGGGGGGGGGGGGGGGGGGCACAGGGGCCAGAAGGCAATTTAGTAATTTAGGAGACATATAGCACCTTGGTAAGTGCTGGCCAGCTTGCTGCCAGGACAAAGCCCAGGCAAACGAGGGGGAGACTGGCTTTTTAAGCAGATTTACTCCGTCAATTTTTGTTTTTGATCAATGCTCGGGCAGGTTCATTACACATGTAAAGCATACGGGGGTTGGGGTGGGGGGTGGGGTTGAGGGATGAAAATGTTCTCACAACCAAGAATCAATTCTTATTAGGTTTACCGAAATGCCATCAACATGTCCATTAGCTTTTCCATTAATTTATATTTTTCCCCTGAAGAGGAGGGTTTCCTTGTATATTTTAAGGATTATGTAAAGCATCAGCAGGAATTATCTTTTGAGCTAAATAACCCACATTCATCGACATGAACCTGGCTTTAATTACAACCCTTCACTCAATAACGGCACCAAAAAAAAAAAAAAAAAAAAAACCTGTTTGGGAGGCACATTAGCGGGATTTGATGCAGACCTTGCCTGGATGCTCCCTGAAATTCATGTGGGCTGATTGAAGTCTTATTGACGCCTAACTCCTCTCCGACAAACCAAACCCTTAATTTAACTGAATGAATATAAATTGAGTGCAAGAAAAGCTTTCAGAAACAGAATCTTCATTAAGTGAATGGGAATTTTGTAGGAACGGAGACGCTGATGACTGAAACACTGACAGTCGAAAGAGACTGGACAACAAAAACACGACTCTGTACATGGCTCCTATAGTGTTTATATAATGACAAATCTGTTCTATATTGCATATTCAATCACTGTGTGCATTCATGCAGTGCCACACTGTGGTTGCTGCTGTCAAAGAGCAATAGAAGAAAGCATTTGAGGAGTTTTAAGCGTTGCATAGGATCAGTCATTTTGCGTTTGTGCTGTCAGGTGGCAAAAAAATGAATTTCAATTTATTCGGTTTAACATTTTAGTTGTGTGTATTTGGATAGATTCTACCGTCTCAGGTTTTTGTGAACTACAAAGACAAACGTAGAAACAAACTAGTTTTATTTTAAAATGCAGAGTTTTTATTTAGCCGCACACTATCAGATAAAAACCTGAACCTTTACAGGACCGTTAAGGTGTCATGTGATGGACTGATCAATAGTATTGTCCCTTGGCAACTAACAAGAAGCGTCCCCTCGCACCATTTTATGTTTTATTAAAGCTAAAAACCAAAAAATATCATTTTCGGAGTTTCTGAAGATGCAGGTTCAGAGCCAAGAGGTCACTGTGAAGGTCAACAGATGTCGGTGTGTTTCTCCAACAAATTCCGAGGTGATCTTTTTAAAGTCGAAATATTTCACAGCAGCTGTCAGTCGACTGCACGTTTGGCCTTTCTAGTGTTAAACCGGAACATTTCCCGCTCCGTGTCAATGAGGACACGGTCTCCAGCTCAACCTACTGCTGCCCACTCGCCCTTTGGCAAGGCACTTGACCCCAGTCTGCAATGTGTCCGGCAGCGGAGGACTGGCCGGCTTCCAGTTTGAATAAACGCTCTGAGATGAAAATGCTGATGTGCTTTCTCTGCCCTCCGATAATCTGATTCTTTTAAATTGTTTATTTGACTTTACTGAAAACTCACTTTATATTTGAGAGGAATTTGGATGAAAGACTCCTTTTTAAACTTTGGGATAATTTATGCATTGGTCCTGACAATGCCTTCTGTCTGTGCTCAAACTGTTGATGCATTGTTGAAAAGAATAGACATGCAGCGGGCTTATTAACTTGATGAGCCAAATATTCATTCTTGACCTATAGTAGTAGTAAACACTGGTTTGAAAAAAGTTTGCTCACTTGTCTTGACATACATCCTTCTTCAGCTAAGACGTTATGGAGATGAATGCTGATAAAGGTCATGTGATGCTGCTGAAAGCTTCGGAAAAAAAAAAGCTAAGACAAGTTTCTTAGTTCAAACAGTGGACAATGAAACAGTGGGTGAATCATTTATTAAATGTTAAAAATGGTAATATGCTAAGGGGCTAACGTAACCACTCACATTACACTGATCTTTCCACTCAAATGTGCATATTTGACTTGATGGCACACAAACATCCACACTGAAATCAGCCCATCTCCTCTGTAATCTCACCCGCAGTGCTGCCACCCAGTGCAGAGTGCCGTCAACAGCAGCCAGTCACAGTGTGTCACAGAAACAGATAACACCCTGGATGTGTGTTTTAGTTAGCGACGAGGAGACCCTTTTATAAGCAGCCACTCGTTTCTCTGAGAAAAAGAGGGAAAAAAGCTGCCAGGCGCTACAGACAGTTTATTTTTTCTGCCTATAAGCCATAATGAGGTTGTGCCCTGGGGAATCGGTCGAGCGGAATGCTATTAATGCCTCAAAAAAAAAAAAAAAAAAAAGGGAGAAAAAAAATGGTCTGCACCTTCTACGGCCGCAGCATAAAGGCAGGAAAAGACTGTCAAACAATTAAAGTGAAGTGAATTCCCTGAGATGGAGCAGGAACAGAGAGAGAGAAAGAAAGAAAAAAAAAGGGGGGGGGAGACAAGTGGACAGGCCTGGAAACGTGTGGAGAAGAGAATTTCCTTTAGGATGTGGAGGAGAAGCGATGAGCTCAGCTTTTAGTTTAATCAGCAGTGTGAACACTATCTAAAGACATGGATGTTTTTCCACCGAGTGCACGAGAGCTGAGTTTAGATCAAACTGGGTGAGGGGGTCATTGTTGTACATTTAACTCTGCATTCCATTGCCTCTAATCAGACTCGTGACAATGCTTCCTACTGTTTACGCAGATCATTCCCAACAGCAGGTGTATTTGAGTGCAGCTGATTCAAAGTGGATTATGATATAATATTTTGATAACTGCTGATAGAAACGTATTCATCCACGACTTAACAAAATGGAGACGAAGGCTCGCGCTTATTACGTGTTTTGAGTGCTTTAAAACTACAATATGCAACTTAAGTTAGCAGTAGTCCTGCCTCTCCCTACTTCTCTATTCTCTTCTACCAGCTGTTAGACTCTGCGCAGCTTTTCAGGCTTTCGTCATCACATCACAATAAGCTGCATCACAAAAGTGCCAGTGCATATTTCTTCCAAACAAACTAAAAAATAATAATCCCAAAAGCTACACATCGTAGCTTTAACCGTGCGGCAGCGGTTGAAAGCCAGAATTCAAATGAAAGTTCGGTAAAATGCCGTCATCGAAAGGATAATAAAAAGCACTAGATGCATCACGTGACTACAGGCTAAAAGCAATAACTCACGGGTGGTTTAAGTCTGTATTGTCTTGGACACCTCACTAATATAAATATAACGTAATAAAAGTGTACAAACTGCCACCATGCAGGTGACGCTTCTGTCCACATTTCATTTTTCCTTCAGCGAGACACGAGCAGCTGAAATTTAATTCTCTTCCGACCCCACGGGCCGTGTTAAGAGGCACAGAGCTACAGGACAGAGTTGTGCGAAACACTTTCATCTTCATTCAAATAAATGATTTAATTTGCTTAGCTACATCCTCCTGGAGTCAATTGTTTTGCCTCTTGTCAGGGCAACGTTCTCAGCGGAAAGGCGCCGTCACTGTCAAAGCCCCGGCAGGTCGAGCCCCCGCGAACGGCACCTCATTGTCTGTCCTCACCTTTGCGTCTTGTCGGGCTGTCGTGTTGGAGGGTCGCTCAGATGTGACCTGCTCCGGCTCATCGGGGGGGGAAACGCTGCTCGACAAACACGGTTCCCACAGGAAGGGGAACCATATCAAAGACGGAGAGGTGAGCCCCTGTGACACATCAGCAGCAGACTGAGCCTGCAGCTGGTGGGTTTAAAAACAAAGGGCCAGAGTCTCTCACGCGCTTGTTTCATGTTAAATTCTAACTGTCAGTGCTGCTTTATCCTGCTGATTCTTAGGGTTTGCTCATCTGGCAGCTGCCTCTGTCTGTCCGTGACCTTCAGCTCATTTTATGCCACTGCAAACAATTTCTATGCTTATTTCTGTTTGTAAAACTTTCAAGTCAAATGCAGAAAAGAAGGCAGATTCTCTAAACAAACAGCATATCACCACCAAAAATGGACTTTATCCCATGTAGATGCCACTGGCCAGTCTTGGCCATTTACAATAATTATTTTCAATTTCAATTAAAAAACTGATGTTAGTATATTATTTTTTAAATGCTACATTCTTCTTAATTTAAAGAATAAACATCGCAGACTTTACATCTATGCAACTACTGTGTTTTAACCTCTATACCCCTTATTTGCCATTTTCTTCATCTTTGCCAGCTTTTGCACCTCTCTGCATATTTTGCCAACCTTTCTGGGATATTTTGCAGGTGAAGACCAGAACCTGTGCCAGTTTTGTAACATGTCCACATTTATACCCCCCTTCTCACCCAGTATTTACATGCAATGTCAATCTGGATGGGGAAAAATGCCTGACGCCTTCAGCTGACATGACTGCCTGTGGACTCATGCACAAATAATGTGCGTGAGCTTAAGTCAAAGCAGCAAAAGGCAACAAAAAAAAAAAAAAAGAATCCTTCCACTACCAAGACAAAAATGAATACTCCCTTCAATAAAACTGATTCAAGTCAATCAACAGTTTGTTTGTTTGGTGTGATCTAAGCACTGTCTCTTCATCATCATCTACAACAAAACTGCATTCATCTGCATCCAAAACGGAAAAGTTGACAACAGCGACGGCACAAACTTCAGCTCCTCAGTGATGTGAGATGCGTCCTGAGCGTTCTTGTTTTCAGGATCCGTACTGGGGCCTCGCTCGTCACACCCATCAACTCTGATATGCTGACAATCCCCTCATTAATTTGAACAGTGCAGTCGGGTTTGAAACGCAACAACCCTTCAGCCATTTCCCTAATGGTCTTGCTAGCTGGTCGACCCGGGTGCTGCCGGGATGGTGTTAGAGGTCCTTTCCCTGTGAGCTGAGCAGCCATGATGGCTAACCACCACACCAGAGGCCCCTTTGTTTCTTTCTCCTCTCAGCCCAGCACTTTACAAACAGCTCAGCCTGTCACAGTCCGACATCAAGGTTCAGTGGTCTGTCAACATTGAGCAGCAGATAAAGACAGAGAAGGGAGAATTCACAGCCCTGGAGAGCGCATTGCTCTGTCCACAGTGCGTGTTAGAGAGACAAAGTGTGTGCGAAAACAGACACACATATACAGAGCGACCACTTATGTGTCTTTTCTCAGTGACAGCAGCCAAACACAAAACATTCATGCGGCGAAGGAGGCGGCGCGAGTACATTAGGGGGCCCCGCTGCCTCCTCGCTGATGAAAAGTAACGATGAATCCCGACTCCCCCGAGCTCAACCCGAGCTGCATCTCGAGCTTCAGCCCGTGGGCCTTCTTGCTCCGTTTAAAGAAGAGGAGGGCTCTTACGAGGCTGGCCGGCTTACAAGTGTTTGAGATGAGAAGCTGGGGCAAAGAGTTGGGATTTGCTTCTGTGGTGCCCATCGAGGACGCCCCGACTAATAAACAACGAGGGGATTTGACATCACAAAACAAGCTGCTTCGCTTTGAAACGGTTAGGATGTGAGGGCGCAGCATTGGGGGGGGGGGGGGGGGGGGATTTCCAGCTAATGATCCATCCGCAAAATTATACATTTTTGCTAATTGGGCCACAGATGACAAAAAGCTTGACGAAGTTTCTCTGAAGTTTGTCAAGCAGACGCACTCTACACCGCGGCCATGCTGTCGAAGTTCATTTGTTTTGGATACACGGTTTAAAATGAATGAGGGGGAAACATTTCTTAATGTACTGTAATGCCCTCGAGTACAACTTCACATCTCACTATGACCTAGATAATAAAACACAGAATTATCATCAGACACTTTCGACCTTTTACACATAAAATTCATAGCAAAGCTGCTGTATTAGATTGTGCTGCATTAGATTGTGCAGGTGTACCTCATTAATTGGAGCGTATACCAAAAGCCTAGAATCCACTTCTCTACACACATAAATACACCTGCAGACACAAAGCCGTTCAGTCTGACTGACCTAAGAAAGCTTTCTGTGATGAGTGGAGGGTGAAATGGCCTTACTTCAAAATGCACCGCAGTAATGTGGAGAGGTGCTGCCATCTACTCCAGTAAAGTCAGAGTCATCAGTGACCGCTGAAAAGATATTAGCTTTAAAAAGTAATCGATGAGCATTTCATCCCTTCTGCTTCATCAGTACGTTATTGCAGTTTCATAAAAACTAACACCTGAAGGGATGTGGAGAGCCTGGCGGGGCAGAGGAGGCTGATTAAGTCTTACGTTTGAGTTTGTGGCTTTAACTTCTGTTTTTTAACATAATTTGTGGCAAATCATGGTGTATTTTCTATTTTCCACTTTTTCTAATCCCTTATTAGCCGCATTCTTTCTGAGTCTTTGCACTTGTATTTTTAATAGTTTTATTAAAAAAAATCTGACAGCATCAAAAAGACAAAATGATGTGAATTGAACAAAAGAAGTGTCCAACTCTGCGTGACATGTAGAGTTGTTAACCAGAGTTGATGGAAATAAGTCTGGATGACAGTTTTAATAATAGAGTGACAGTTGTGCATTTTACAACAGCGGCTGCTCTTTGTAGCCATTTGTTATGGCTTAAAGAAGAGTCTGCGCTGGTTACTCACACCCTGTAAAGTCGGCGGGTAGACTTTATAAAAAGGAGTTAAACAATTAAGTTAGCTATGGACTTTTAAAAAGTATCTTGCTCTACCAAGTTTACCACAATATGTAATTTACTGTGTTTGTTAGTACAGTCTCACCGTATGGAACGCAAACAAAACATCACTGTCGTCTTTGACCATCATCATCATGAGATTCATCTATTGCCTTAAGTCACATTATTAACGGATTAATATATTCATGCAAATCTTCCTGACTGCTTTACGAAATAAAGGAGAAGTAAAAGTCACAACTTCTGTTGACAGTAGAAGAAAAGAAAGGAAAGCAGCAGAACTGGTGTGTGTTGAATACAGGAAAAACTAACACTACTTTCAAACATGGTCACCTCAAAGTCAGTCACTGTGGCTGTGGTGTCACGACTCATTTCACAATTACATGTTAATATTCTTTTTTAAAGGGCACATTTAAATGATGTGATCATTGTTAAAATGATAAAATCCCATTCGGTGTAAACTACGGTATGTGATCAACTCATGGAGACAATTTTGTTTCCTAAATGTCACAGAATGTCACAGTGAAGCTCTTCACACACTTACAGGACATGGAGGAGGCATGTGAGGTGCAGGTCACATGATCCAAGTAGTCTCCCCCATCATCTTCTGGTTTCCACATGTGTGTCACCTGTCGGTGCAATTACGGTCGTCCGCAGGCCGGACGATCCAGCTTGACTGCAGGAGACAAAAAGGCGTCAGTCATGTGCAGTTTGCTGCGGTGTCACGGTCACTTCGATGTCACGGAGCTGACGTGACTGAGGCCCGATTCTTTTCCCTGCAGCAAGGAAACAAACAGAAGGGAGAATATGAGGGGTGGTTCATCCTATACTCCAACATACAGGTTAACTGATACTGAAACAACATGTCAGCCTTTAGGGAGCGGGACACTACAGTCGTTGACTCGTCCAGTCGAGCAGCAGTTCTATATTACCAGGCTCAAAGCCAGAACTGACATGATGCAGTGTGTTAAATGACAGCAGGCTACGTGGTTACAAATGCTGTCAAAAGACGTTCCTGATGTCTTTACCGTTCCACCAGTTGGGTGTTTTTTTTTACTTTAGAATAGTTACAAACCCTGTAAATACCATTTTGAAATAATATATTTTTTTTAAATTAGTGGTTTCACATCAAAAGAAAAAAGTTGTATCTATTCTTTGTTTTTAGAAAAATAAATTTGGGGGGGGAGTGACAACAAACCACGATGTGCACACTGCATTTTAAATTAATTTAACTGTAAAGCAACGTTTTGATGCAATACAAATGTTTTCATTATGAAACAGTTATACAAAGAAAAATGAGCATATTTGGACACTGTTTTGTTAGTGTAGTTTGAATGATTACAAGAAATCTATCAACAGTAGTTGGACAAGACTGATCTTCCTAAATACAGTAGGAAGTACAAGTTTAAAATCTAGTTCCTATTGTAGGAGCTGCACCCTCCATAAAAAGACCCACATCAACATTACGTTGAATCTGCTAACATGCATTGTAACTGACCATAAGGTTGCACTTTCTAATTTGGAATTGAGCATCAAGCTTGCAATGAGCACATGTGCCTGCTTCCCATGGTGCACACGTAACTTACACAAGAGTGTCAGCGGTGCGTCAGCGGAGGAGACCGAGTGTATCGTCCCCGGCCGCTGTCTGAGCGGCCCCGTCAAGATGAACTCTGCTGGAATGTGATGGAGGAACCAGGTTGGGTTTCACAAGCAGGTGTCTGTTGTTTTTCTCCCTCGCGTTTCTCACACTGTTTCACCACCTGTTCTCCTCTCCACTCCTTCCCAGGTTTTTTTCCCCCTCCTCCTCCCTGCAAACCCTTCCAGATCAACCACAGAAAAGATGGTGTATACATGTTAGTTTTGTACATCAGGCATAACTGTTATAGAAGGCATGTTAAAACATCTATGAATGATGGAATTGTAAAATCATTTTTACAAAAATAAACTTCTATGTAATTCTCTTTGTAAAGAATCTTCTTGTTTTAGTATCTTTCGCAGATGCGCCTGATGCCTTTGGCTATTTGATAAATGGCAACATGCAGGACCAGAATAAATACAGTGCTACAGAGCAGTAAAAATCCAGTCCCTCTAGGAATTTGCAATGTTGGGATTGTAAGAATTAATTCAACCCAAAGTATCAAAATGCCCTTCAGCTTCTGACTGGCTGAACACCCTGATCCAGGTAATGAGCTGTAGGTTGGGTAGCAGCATAGTTGCACACAAGGACCAGGACTGGCCACACCTGGGATACGGGACGCGGGAATGATTATACTAATTAAGTATTGTATGATTTTGTTCATTAATTTTTATCTCATTTTGGTGTGTTTTTTTTTTTCACCATCATGTTATTTCACAGCCCTAAGGGAGAGGGGATGTTGCTCTTTTCTCTTGGAGTGACTTTTGTGTTTGAGGTTGTGGCAGAAGGTGGGGGGAGGAGGTGGAAGGGTGGGGGTGGGGGGACGCATTCGTGATGGTCGGCGAGTTCGCCAGTGTTCCCCGTCTTTGCGCCGACACACTTTTCCATGTCGCAGGCACTGTGTTACACTTGTCAATGTATTTGTTCAAGCAACTCTGCTGTCGAGTCCCCGCGAGGGCTGTGCACCGCTGCCTCCTCACCCTCCCACCCCCAACCCACATCTCTTTTTTAAAAAGCTGTGGCTCTTGCTTGAATGCTCTCTGTGTCCATGCCCAGTGCCCTAATCCAGGACCTGCTCTTCCTCTAAGCAGGGAGTTAACTTAATCCCTCTCATTTAGGCAGCTGCACTGCTGGGGAACTATGGATGGAGAGAAAAAAAGTTACAACTCTGTGACAGACACTTTCAGCTGTTGTGACGGCACCTCCCCAGTTCAGCTGCCTGAACATGCAACTCTCACTCTGGGCCTGGTATTTTAATGTGGCTGTGAATAATGCATGGAGGGCGGCGAGCATGGAAAGCATAGAGGGAGGTATGCATGGCTGGGATGATAGCTGTGTGACTGAAGACAGAGCCAGTGCAAAAAGGAAAGGCAAGGAAACGGTAAAACACTGACTGGCATGTCTGTGCTGAATGAGCCAACGCTAAATATGCTGGGAATGTAAATAGTCAATACACCAACAGAGTGTCACGGAGAGTTCAACGGAAGGAGTTTAGTCCGCCAAAATTAAAACTGATGGTTGGTAATGCAAAAGGTCAACACATATTTAAATGGTAATGGAATTTCCAGGAAGTGGAGAATGCACCACCCCGAACTGGAGGTTATATCTGGCTATATCTGGACCGTGGTTTCAGGCATAGAGCAAATGCAGGCAGAGAAAGTGAGTTCCATAAAAAGTGCCTGGTCCACAGGACTAAATTCTGTTATGGAAACAGGCCTTTCGGTTTAATAAATGAAGTGAAAACAAAGTCACTATGACAACGTGTAAACTTTGAAGTGGATTAGGGCCCCAAATATAAAATGGTAGCATCGAAATTTCGACCCACAGCGGTCAGAAGGAGGCACGTGTATGTCCAGCAGTGTGTGATGCAATATACATTTCTGCCAAATGCAAGGATTGGTCAAACGTGTATGCGACTCATGAGGAAACACTCTTTATAATAGACAACTGAAATAACCACGATGGAACAAAGGAAAGACTACAACTAGCGGCCCAACATACACACACACACACCCCCCACAGGTTTTAAAATATTCCCACCTTCATCATGCTGCTTTACATGAAATGACCGCCACCAAGAAGAAGAAGAAATATTATGCCTGAAGCATCATTGCATTGAATATTGGTTCATCCTGTTTTTTTGTCTTATATCACTGAATACGCGACCCAGTTCTGATTAAGGTTTCTTTGATTAAAGCTACACACTGTAACCCGTGTTAGCGTCAAATGGTTTCTTGTGCTTGAACTTTGCAGGAGTCGCTCACCCAGAGGCACAAACTTTTCTCTTTCCTATGAAACGACTTCACACCTCCGCACTTCACTTTCGCAAAAACTCTCATTAAAATGGCCAGCGGAGGTCAGAAAACACAATTTGCTATTTCTGCTAACATCAGAGCTACTAATCCGTGAAATTTCCAACTTCACAAAACATTTCAGAGGGCGTCAACAGTGGTCAGCACAACCAGCTGCCTCCTTTCTCCTTTGTCCACAACTGGCACTTCCAGCCCGCTGAACATTTGTAATGGGCCTCGATTAGCGCGCAGGACAGATACAGTAATAAGCCGTGGAACCTTGTCGGGGGAGGTCAAATCAAAAGACAAATAAATAGGAAATTGCTCCCTGCGAGCCTTCTCACTGTCACCCTGTGCTTGTTACCTAGAGCACTAAAAAGGTATTTATCTGACTCCCTCACTGCTGTTTAAACAGACGTCAGCGCCACTCTGCGGAGCCTAATTGCGCTCGGTCTCGGGAGTTCACTTGGCGAAGTGCAGGTGCGGGGTCCAAGAAAAATAATTGAACAAACAATTATAATGTGTGTTCCCACACTGTTGGTTGGAGACAGAGCAGCAACAAGCTTTTGTGCCGTTTAGCTGCCCTCTAGTCTAAAATATATCACTGCAGGAGTGTTGAAATGCTGCAGAGATCTATGGAGGACTTGTGTGTATTCTGGCAGCGTGTGTCTTAACAGCACCGCCCCCTCCACCACGGGGAAAAGACAAAAAATCTTCAACATCCCTGCAAACATACAAGACTTTCTCAGCCTCTCCTGGTGTCTTTCCGTCCAGAAAAACAAAGGCAAAGTTCCTGTCTGCTGCACCTCGCTCACTGATACTGACAGGAAACAAACGCCACCTTAGGACATCAACACATCCTTGGGCCTCGGCGCCTCGCCGGTGGAAAAGATCCTGAAAACCAAACATGCGGCGGACACCCGAGTAGCCCTTCGAGGTGCTCGTCACTCCTCGGAGCTCTTTGTTTTCGACTCGCACCATTGTTCCTCCGATTGGAAAATGTTTTTGTTAGATGACAAACGGTACGTCTTCACTGTCACTGGATTATTATTACAGGACGGCTTCAGTGGGAAAGTGCTGGTGGAAAACATTGAGCTTTAAGAAAACATTCAAGTTGACATTGTCAAAGTTTTTGTTCTCTGTGCACTATAGCAACTGCAATTAGCCACTTACAAAAATCGTTGGCTGTAGACCATAGCTTCTATCTGTTAAACTGCCAACAGACAGAAAGTAAAAACAGACTGGATTTGAACACTGACATAAACATATGGTTTGGGATTCAACATCATCTTCAATATGATTAATAAAAAAATGAATGTTTTGCTTCAACTTCTGCTCGCTTCCTGCTGGGCACAGACCTAGGGGCCCCCACATTTCTGTCAAGTTTGAAAGGGCTCGGTTAGGACAAACATACCCCGAAGAAACTAACCCTCCATCCGACGCAGTTTCGCCGTGCGCCTTGTATGTATAACGGACAAAGCAATTTGCCTTTAAAACAACTAAAAATAATGCACGATAACCTAAAACTATTCAACGGAGGTGAAGAATTACCAGGAACAGGATGTTGCTTTGCTCTCTTTTGCTGATAGTGTAGGTCGGTCCTAATACACGTACAGCAGAAATGCTCAATGCAAGATCAATCATCCGCAGCACTGTCTAAAAGCCATTTTGTGCGTCACGTCCAGGAGCCTACCCAGGCGATGACCTTTGCCCGAGCCGAACATCTTGGTCCCAGTAGGCCAGAAGTCATATGACGTGTGCTGTGATATGTACGTGTGTGAAAGGACACAGGGGATCAGAGAACCGCTCACGTTAACACTTCTCATAGTCTTTGCATTTCTACAAGCTTCACAAAAATCCTGCAGAAACTAAACTTTGGAACTTCACTTTCGTTTCTGCAGGAAAGAAAAAGTTAACTCACTTTTAAACATTTGTGAAGATACCAGCTCTCTGGAGGCCCTAGCTCATCAAACAACGATCATTTTAGTCGCCACGTTTCTGAGTTGTTGTTTTTTTTTTTTTTTTGCCACATTTTGAGCAAGGAACACCAGGTTATGTGTTCACACTGTTTTGGAAGCAAATTCTTCAAATGAATCTTCAAGTTTCCATTTGCTCGATCAATCTGATTTCTACTCCAGTCTCCCCGAGGAATTCTTCTTCCATGCAGGAGGACTTCAGTTATGGCTGTTTTGCTTTTTCAGCTCTCAGTCTTCCTCTCCTCCTCCTTTCCCCTTTCGCCGTTCTTTCAGAGGTGCGTAGTTGTTGGCAGTGCTTATGTAATAACAGATGGAAGCTAGAAATTAACACGTCTTGCCTCTCTCGTTATTCTCCTCTCTCCATTTATTTTTAATGCTGTGAGCATGAGCGTCTTTCTCTCTCTCTGTGTCTCGCAGTGTCTCTGTGTGTGTGTGTGTGTGTGTGTGTGTGTGACCCCGGCAGGCCAGCAGCACCTGTCAGGAGTGTATCCACCGTGGTTGCGTGCCTAATTAGCACACAAGGAATTTGGTGGAACGAAGCGCGCAGCATCGGTGGGAAGAAAAAGAGTGTGGGGTGCAATTAGGATTTGTTGGCATGTACAGAACACAGCGAAGAATCAAAAACGAGGAGGAGAGGGAGGAAGAAGAGGAGGAGAGGTTGGGGGGGGGGCGTTGGTGTGGGAGTGGAGGGTTGCATGTGTGGCCTCGTACTACTCCACTACTTTTTTTTGCTTCGCTTGAAAAGATGAGAGAGAAGAGTTTGATGGTTGAAAAACACACCAAGCTGCCTCCAAATCGACTCGGTGTAAATTTTAGAGGTGAAATATCAGAAGAGTCTCCCGAGTTTTCCAAAAACCTCACTCTGAAGATGAAAAACCTGAAGCTAATCAACTGTTTAGCAAAAGCGAAGTGATGAAAGTCCAGCTCAGATCATCATTTGAATCACGATCACTCAGTGATCTCACTTGCTGTGCTTTATCATTTTCTTTTGAGTACTGTTTCTGCAAGTTGCCTATTACAATAAGAAAGAAAGGAACAAGGCCTGACTTTTGGAGGACAGATCTGATGGAAATTACCCAACAACAAAAAGCAGTTGATTCGCCCATTGAAGAGAAGATGGAACTCAAGGTAGAAGTTGTGCTGAGGTTTAATCTTCCTGTCAGTCACCTCATCTTGCACAAAACTAACAATAAGAGATGAGTTTTGTTGTGATTTGCTGGCAAATATAAGATACTGAAGAAATTGTCCACATACAGAACGATTTAGTCGAAGTATAAAACAAGATCCTACTTAAAAGTGCTCAGCAACAGGATGGGAGATGTTAAAGAGAGATCTAAAGAAATAAGTCACCATTAGCCATTAAATGAAATAAAACCTGCTACCTCTACAAACCGGTTATTCACCGCCCTAGCTGTCACCACACAGGTACACACTGCCCAATTCCAGGTCCAATTCATTAAAATTAGGGAGGGGCTAGAGGATTTAAGCAAGGTGTACTCCTCCTTCCACAACGTAGTTATTATAGTTAACACTTCATCATATATTGATGGGGTCTAGTCAAGTGCAACCCTGTACGCCAAAACGTATAGAGCTACATAACTGCAAACCTGGTTAGAGGGGAACATCTGTTTGTTTTCTGCTGCATTTCTGAATTCAGCACCTCCCGCCATCTTTACTCATCACTGAGGGCTCATGTGTAACCTAACCTAACCTTGTCACTGCATTTTATGCTGCCGCTCAAACTTTCTTGGTAAAAAGAGTAAAGTTCGAGGGAAAAGAAATAACAGATCAACATCTCGTAGGTAGCAGATTCCTGATTCCAACAGCTGTGGTGGACTTGATTTGGCGTTTATTGGCCATTACGGCCTCAAAATATGAACATCTGAGCACTGGAGAAAGAGGAAGGCATCTGCTAGAAGCGATTGCGACAAGGTTTATCTTCATGTCCACCACATGATTTATTTATCAACATGACGGCCGCTTTCATGCTCAGATTGGGCCGATGGGGGATGCGAGGAAGTTAAAAAGAGCAGAGGGAGCTACAAGGAGTAGAAGATGACTTTAGTTTGATGAGAGGGAATCAAAAAGATCACGATAGCTCATCCCCCCCAACACTGAAAGGGAACAAATGGCTCTTAAATATTTCCACGCATACAAAAAGACAGAAGAAAAAGAAAAAAAATCATGAGGACAGTGATGAATAAACCAAAAAGAAACAAAAAAGGGGCAGCAGCAGCGTCTTTGTGAGGCACAGAGGAAAATATGCGCCACGTCAAAAAGACATCTTTTTATCTAATGGATGCGGCGGCTGTAATGTATCCATGTGGTCCTCGCTTTAATAATTGAGCAGACATCGGGGCGGCACCTGCTGGGAGCCCAAATCATCGCCGCAGCTTTGAACAAACTGCTGTGACATTACGGCATCGGGCATGGCAGCGCAGCACTGAAAGACAGACAGAGAGGGGAAGAGGAAAAAAAAAGAAAAAAAAAAAAGATGCATTTGAGGTGGTGAACAAGGCCTGGGGCTACAGAGTAATGAGCACATCTCCACGGAGCCTTCCACAGATTCACTATTTGAAAATTGTTTCTTGTCTTAATAAATCCTAAGTGTGTAATTTACTTGTGGAAGAGGAACAACAAAGCGGCAGACATTCCTCTCGCTCTGTTCTTTTCTCTGTAAAATGATAGAAATCACACTGGCCGAGGTGTGCAGACATTACCTCAGGTGTAGGCTCTCAGATCTCCTCACCCCTTGCCAATCCTTCCTCCCCCTCTTCTCTGTTCCCCAAATTGCATAGTCATTGAAATTCCCGCTCTGCTTTTTGCAGGAATTATAAAACATTCTGAATCAATTACAACATCAATCGGGCTGAAATCTACAGCCGATGAATATGTATAAAAGTACACACATCCAGAGTATCAAACACGGCCATCAGAAATCGCTTTAGACAGGGCGGGCGAACGCACAGCGAGCACACCTTCCTCCCAGCAGGACGTTCAGGTTAAGAGACAGCTGAGGCGGAGGCTGAATGCTCAACACATACATGTGTAGAACAAGTTTCTCAATTTTCAAAATCTTGTTTGGCAACTTCACCGAGTTCCCTCTTCCTCCTTTTGACTTTATGGCCTTGGCTGTTAGATTGCAATCTGACATTGGAAGCAATTTTTGGAATAAAAGTGAACGCCAATCAGAAATGTTACTTTCATCTGGAGGAGTGTGTCATAGAGTCACAGTCAAATGAGGCCAAAATGTAAAGAGAAGCAGTTTCCTGTCTTCTTCTGCCTGTTTGACAGCATCTGACACTCCTGACCCC
The DNA here is from genome assembly GCF_033026475.1 of Channa argus. Lineage (NCBI taxonomy): Eukaryota > Metazoa > Chordata > Actinopteri > Anabantiformes > Channidae > Channa > Channa argus. Next base: position 3,337,702 of record NC_090200.1, read on the forward strand.
AAAAGGCTGCTTTTCCTCTGTCTGAGCTGTGACTGGTGCTTGAAGTTCATCATCATATATGCCGCTCAGCCAAGCTGTGGTCGTTATTTGGAGAGCCAGGATCACCTGCAGTAATTTGACAAAACAAATCCGTTCCTCTCAGTTCAATATAGAATAGGTAAAAATATTAGTGTTTAAGACTAATTTATTCCCGACCTATTCTCACTGTTGCTTATGTTAATGTATACAGCATGTGCAGTAAGTACATTCTGATGCAGTCGGTTTACTTTCCTGATCATAATGCTATATAAAAATCATAAATATGCTAAAAAAATGTTGCCAAGAGATTCACAATATGGTCTTTCTTTTTTTAATTGGATGTTTTTTGGACTCTGTGCTGGGGTCAATCATTAACTTGAATGTCAACTCCACCGTCTCGTGCCTAAGGCTACTACAGCATCGAGATCAGAGTTTCTCCCATTAGAAAATCAGTGAAGTGAATATTAAAATAAATGCTTTATGTACAACTTTACATAAAGAATTTGGAGTCGTGCTGCGTTCGAAGTCACAAGCTCAACAATAGTAACTGGTGAGTGGGTAGTACTACATTTCATGATCACAGCGATAAACTAAGTTTCCATCTACAACAGTTTCTGCACTTACATACCCGAACAAGGTGAATGGTTTCCCCCAATTTCTAAATGAGGGACATGAAAATATGTTTTGAATCCTTTTCGTTAAAAAGGGGACCCGATTTGATTCCCTGTATTAGAATTTCTCTCTGCTTCTAGCAGAGGACAACATTTGAAGGACTTTCCAGCTCAGAAGGTATCGTCCAATGGAGATCTGGGAAAGCAGGTCGCACTTAGCCATCAAATGACATCATCTAAGCTGAAAAACTCCTCCTGACGTCATTACACGGAGGATGTTCTCCAGCTAAAGGAAGAGGGATATTTTTGTATGTAAAAAGGAAGCGGGATGTTTGATACCATTTGCATGTAGTCAAATTATTTGAGTATTTGAGTTATAAAAAGGTATAAAATAAAATGGTGCGGGATGTTTACTGAACAAATTAACTCTAACAAATACTGCGTTTTGCAGAGGTTTTATTGACTTTGAAAAGTTTAGGCCAGTCTGCCATGTTTGGGTAAAAGCATTGTTGCACGTACAGCATTTTTCTAATTTGATTATGACTGTTTCTTTCTGTTAATGTTAAGTTAAAGCTCCGGTTTGTAGCATGGTGCACCATGAACTTTTATTATAATCCTGCTGGACAAAAACCTGAGCTAAACGCCTGAAAATGTAGAAATTTCCTCTGAACAAAATCAGGTCCAATAATCGTCATCTCAATTCATTTCTCCCCCGTCTACGGTTCACTTGACGTAAAGTTACCCGAGCATCTCAGCAGACTAGTTTGAAGGTTTTAATTTTTGATATTTTGCTTCTTGGCAAGTTGTCCCCGGGCCGTTGCTGTCTCTGCCCATGTCTTCCGTCCTGAGACGTGCTGCTTACAGAGCTGAAGGAAGGGAAGGCAAGGGAAAAGGGGGGAAGAGACCAGCCAAGAGGCCCTGAGGCTGCGGTCCTCTCTAGACCCTCAACCTCAGGTCACCGAACACCTCGGGTCAGCAAGTCCCGCTCAGCCTCCTTTCGGGGGAAATATGGGAGGAGGGCATCGAGGAGGCAGCCTTCAGTGTCTTGTGTAATCAACATTTAAGGAACAGCTGGAAGGAGGAGGAGTGTGTTTGTTGTCTACATGTGTGTTTTCTCAGGTTTAGAAGTATTTGATGTCGTGTGTGTGCGTACATGTAAACATTAACAAGTGTAGATATGAGCTACATAATTGTGTGTGTGGTCGGTGTGTATTTCCCGGTGGCCCTCAGTGCTCAGAGCAGGTTCAGTTTCGGGGTCCTTGCCTGCAAATAAAACTCCTCCTCTGGGTGCCAACATTCTCATCTTTGGGTAAAACTGTCAAGAATGAGGAATTTCAGATTTGCAGGACGAGATGAGTGGTGGTATTTACAGCTTCACATTATCGAGAAAAGAATAGCAAGTGCCATATTATGTATTGAGACGTATATTTAATTTTCAAAATTATGTTATGTAAAGAATATACTAGTGTATCAACCTACTTGGCTTTCGTTAAAAGCGTCAGTGTTTCAATGAGCAAATTCCTAAAAACACAATGAGTACAACAAATGCTAACTTTTCCTGTCTTCTTCTTTCCTGTCCTTCTCTCAACTGAATATTTTTAATATCTTTTAGCAGATGTGTTGGACAACACGTCGAGCAATAATTAAAGAGATTGTGGTCATTCTCCAAAAGCCAACAAGTAATTTACAAAATAATTAATTTGGAATGACCAAAGTTATCCATTAAAGTTGGGCAGACTGGCAAAGACACATCAACAAAATTTTCAACTGTGAGAACCAGGCTTAAAGCAGTAGGCATTGAAGGCAACTCTATTTACAGACATTTACAGTGCATGAGGTAGAATATAATTTTGGACGTATATATTTTTTCATATTATACAGAAATAATAAAAGTCAAAATTCTGGTACAGTTATGAGGAGCCCAAAGTCCTAAATGTTCCAACATATCTGAAATCTCAACATGAATTAATCTAAAGATAATTAATCCCACTACAGTGAAGCCAAATCCAACCAGACCTAAATACAGAAACAACGACAACTGTCAGCATCACAACGATACACCAATTAACAAGCAGCAACAATAGGGAAGAATACAAATCCAGCAATACACACATTTTTTTGCATGTCAAAGTAAAAAATAAAAGTTTTACTGCCGCACACACTGAGTAGGACACAGCCCACCTAAGATTGATTCTTAGTTACCTGGAACTGACCTGAGAAGTATGTAAAGTGTTCAAGAACTAAAGGGCTACAGCCCTTTAATAACTAAACCGTTTGTGTTAAGATCAGAAGAATATGTAATTGGAGGAGCAGACAATGGATAAGTGGCTGCTCTTATTTTGTTTCTCTCCCTGAAATAAAAATAAAGAATGAGCCAGTTAACATTTTGCCATATGCATTGTTTGTTTTGGATCTATAAATACCGTGATCGCCTTGGTGTAAAGCGCTAATGCAACAGATAGCTCTGTGTCGCACAACATTTGAATCGACCATCTGACTAATTACAGAAGCGGACGATCAAATCAGGCTCCAGAGAACCTGCGAAGACCCAGAACGTAGCCTTCCGGTCAGGAAGAGGAAGCAGTTTCGTTGTCGCTGCCAGAAATAATAATTTCAATAATTTTCTATAATTTCCAGGATCCAAACAGAGCAAACCAAGTCAGGAAACAAAGCAGGGACCCGCCAAGCTCCACCTCCACCTCCCCTGGAAAGCACACTCATACACAGGCCTGCAGGAGCCTCCCCGCGGAAAGCGGCTGCCATCTAAAAACAGCCTCTGCAGCTGGCGGCCGCAGCGAGAGGCGTGCTTCCAGCGCTCGCGCCCGCAGTTGCAGTTTGCTCCTGCTAAATGTATGGAATCAAGCTCTGACTAAAAACTACAATTACAGGTGATATACAGATTGAAATCATAGGGGCCGCTTTTTTTGTTGAGTAAAATTGTCCTAATGAGTGGTTTGGCGATTCATGGGGTGGAGGGGAGGGAAGGGTTGGTGCTGATGTCTGAGGAGACTGCAAAAGTCTTTTCTCTTCGAGTGTGTGCGCGGATATATGTGTGTGAGGGAGGTGTTTGTGGGAGGGTGGGGGGGCATAAACAGCTGCACCTGCTGCTGCGGCACGCAATGCCACAGTTAATGATATCGGATGATATCATTAGGCAAAGTGCTCATAAACAGATGTTGGAGGCGCTGCCTAAACAGTGTCAGCTGAGCCGGTTTGCATTTCTGCGAACGTATTATTTATATAGGGCATTTAAGTTTGTTATGTTAATAACCCCTTTGTTAGCATGCAGGATGTGGCTCAGGAAGAATACACAGATGAAGGTGGTGTGTGTGTTGATTTTGGGGGGGGGGGTAAACTGCACCTCAGAAGCTCAGAGGCTGATCAGAGGTGTGCAGAGCTGACACAAGCTCAACACGGCAGGATAAAAAAAAAAAACACCACCAACGCAGCCAAGACAAATCCAAGATCCACCCAAGATCTGATCCAGAGGGGAAAATTAAATGATTCCACGTGAAAGCATCTTATTTACACAGCAACTTTAGAAGTTGAGCGAGTGGATTTCCTGCTGGTTACTGCGAGTACTGCAGGTTTGCATTGGAAGGTTGTATTGAAAATAGATACTTTATATTTTACTAGCACCTCTTAGCTTGTGAAGTATTTAAAACACAAACAAATGCAAAGACGTTCAATCAGCTAATGCATCTACTGGTGCTCAAGACCTGTCTGAGAACATACACAGTAACATCTGTACAGTGACACAACCAAATAAACTACTGTAGGCAGGAGAAGAAATGTTGTACTGGACAAAGAGTCGACAGCCAGTAAAATACACACCTTAGGGAAACTGCGGCTCTGGGTGTTTGGACTTCAGGATGACAGGTTCAACATCTGGTAAACATGGATGCGATTCACTCCAGGAGCCGCTGCAGCTGTGAGACAACAGTGTGTCGAATCGGATCAAGTGGTTCTGTAAAGAAATCAGTGCATCAATGTACAGTTGTTTTTCTTCCTGTAAAACCCCAGCTGTGCTTAGTGCCTTCTTCTGTGTGTGTGTGTGTGTGTGTGTGGGGGGGGGGGTTCAGCCCCTGACCCTCACAAGCTTTATGCATGTATCTGTTACTTACTGTCTGGATTTTAGCTGAATATCTGGCAGAAACGGTGCTTTGATTCATGCTTAAAATTACCATCTTTGTTTAGCATTATGCAGCTAAACTACATCCAGTGCACATAAGCTAAATTATTTTATTGTGTGATGTGATTTTATATTTCACGTTGCCCAGTGAAAAATAAAAGTGAAGCTCACTGCTGCTTTAAAAATAACTTTATATTAGACTGCTGTAGCAGAAAAGAACAAACCAGTTCACGCGTTAAGCTTAAGACTTAAACAAATCAAACTATGAACATTTGAACCAAACACAGAAACAAAGCAGACTCTTTCAGTCAGTAGGTTTCTGTCACCTTGTTTTAGATGATTAGTTCAAGGTTCCACACTAGCAGAGTCGTTTCTGACAACCTGAGAACGCTTGTTAGTGCTCGCGTTTGTGCAGCGCCAACAGCCTCTAATTAGTGCAGCTCAGTGTGTGGACAGGTGAGCTACCAGCCCCCAGGTGCTGCTCGTTAACCCCTGTCCCGCGCTCCTCCCCCTTTGAAGCTCACAAACTGCTTCCAGAATGCTCCGTTTTTCCCTGTTAGTCGTCTAGTCGTCTCATGTTTCAAGGGAAAAGATAAACGGACATGGTGCCAGCTTATCGCGACAGTTCGAGCTCCAGCCAACTGTCCACAAACACCTGTGAGCTCAGCAAAGCGAAGAACCTGATTAACCGAGTGGCCGAACCGCACGGCTTCCTCTTCCTTCCTTTCCTTTCATACGTCAACGGTGCTCTATACCGCCCCCTTCTGCCTCGGAGGATGGCTACGCAATCTAAGTTCATTACCGTCTTAAGGTTCTTATTTTAGGTGTTGTTTTGTAGGAAGTATTGAGATTCGTAACAAAATTACAAGTGGTTTAGAGTTCAAAAATTGTAACATTAGGAATATTGGTATTTTTCTTTACAGATCCTGACTTTGATGAACAGACATTAAAAGTATGTACTAGTCCTCTTGCATCTCCTGCACAGTTTACAAAATAAAAGTCTGGCACGGTGCATTGGGAAATAGGTCAAACAAAATAAGGGAGTGGTGAGAAGCTCAGCCCACCTTGGAGCAGCATCAAGCCTCACTTTTAAACAGCACTCATACACGTGTTAACACATTTATGTAAAAGGTTAAAGTCCTTGTGTTATTCTGCTCAGGCGCTGCCATTTTACCCCCTCCTCCTCCTCCTCCTCCTGGCTGAAAAAAAGAGGGGGAACAGGCGCCCATTTCCCTGCCACCATTATGCTCATTTGTCCTGTCAAGAGAATGACAGGCCGGTTGACTCTTCCCCAGATACGACCATTAGGTAACGCTCTGTCATCTGACAGCGAGGCATTCTGCCGCTCCCTAAAAACCCCCTAATTATTTCCTTCGCCAGAGACAGGCGGTGGCGGGTAGGTAATTTTTAACCTTTCACGTGCACCTGGGGAACCCTCCTCCGGGGAGCCAAGGTGCCTGTGTGGCATTCAGTCATCAAAACATGACCTTTTATGGCCGTTCGGAGAGCAGTTGGCACCGGGTGCCACGCGCCGGCTAATGCTAATGTTGATGACTAATTTATGCATCAGCCGACCGCATCTGCAGCAAGTTTAGAGTAGCAACAATGTGTGATAGAGCGGTGAGAGACAAGAGGAAGGCAAGGGAAAGGAAGGAGGGGGCATCACTGCAGAGCAAGCAGAGGTGAAAGGCATTTTGGGGGAAGGGGTGAGGCTTTTCAGACACCCGGTAGCCTGGCACAATAGGGAATTGAGGGGGCTAATTATATTGCAGGGAATACATTCGGCGTGACCAGCGAGCCTTTTTAGAATTTGTCGAGCGCAATCTGACTAACGTGGCTGACCTTTACTTTTTTTTAACCCAAATTGTGGGAGACCAGAGAGCATGCAAGATGTGTGCATATTCTATGACCTAATTGCCTTTTTTCTTGTGAGGCTAAATGCTGCCCAGCAAACCCGCCCTCCACCGCCTAAAAAAGAAGAAACAGGATGTCAAAAACTGCCTTATCACTTGTCACAGTAGACACTAGAGCACATTTGCAGTATGTTTACATTCACAGACATTACTAGTCGCTGTGGGTGGAGGTGTTTTTGGCCGGCTTGTTAAATAAGGATTAAAAGGAGTGACTTCGTGCACTCGTTCTGAAGGCATTCTTCACTTCTCGTCACTAATGACCTCTGACCCCGGGAATCAAGTAATAGAGTTGGTCAATCAACGGCTTGTCCCTTCAGGGGTCACCACAGCACACGTTGATTTGGCATGCGTTTTTATGCCGGGTGCCCTTCCTGCCACAACCAACCCCTTTTTGTCTGGGCTCGGGACCGGCACCAAGGTTGGCACCTTGGCTGGGTGGCTGGGTGGGGCCACACCTGGTGGGGTGGGATTTGAACCCGATGCCTTCTGCATCCCAACCCAATGCTCCACCACTGAATAAGAGGCTACAGCCCGCAGCAAGTTAGCTTGGCTTAGCACAAATAACCCCATAAAATGGAGAATTATTGTTATACAACTTTTTTGTTTTTTTACGGATTAAACAGCAGGTGTTGGGAAGCACAGTTCAGACTAGCTGGATCCCCCTGTATCCAGTCTTTAGCTACCTGGCATCAATTTAAAGAAAGAGATGTGTCTAATGTAAACCTAAAGTTAAATCTAGATCGGCTTTTTGCATTTTATCAGGTTAAAATATGTGTTTGCCAAACTTGTCGGTGCCTAACATTCTGACTCTTGACTTTTTAAGCTCTTGCAGACTTAAGTGAGCTGATTTCTCCCGCTGGACTACATTATTAACAAAAAAGGAAACCTAATGTAACAATGTAACAACCCAACACTTCTTTGTCAAAGGCCTTTCTTTTTCTTTTTTTCTACAATAATTCACCACCTAACGAACGCATGCAGAAAAAAAGAAAATTTATGCTGGAAAATTGTTCTGCTGTGCAACTTTAGATGAAAACAAACATTACGGTGTGCATAAGCAAACATGTCTCCTTGCTTTTTTTAGCCTTTTCCCATGTCCACAAAAGAGAATATGGACGGATAGGAAGGAGCGAACACCTCCTGCAAAGTCAGCCTGTCTGAGAGCGATGGGGAAGGGGATGACAGAGACGTTTATGTGGCAGCATAAAATAAAAAAAGGCACCGCCTCAGGCTTATAGTGAGCTGACAGAAATGCTGTATGTTTATAATCTTCCCTAAAGTCCATAAATTGTTAATATGGTGAAGTGTTTCAGCAAGCAGACAAATCGAGGTGTTTGGGTGAAGAAGAGATGGATTTCACACAGCGGAGAGAGAACGAGGAGAGAATCAAGCTAATCGGATCAAAAGTAAATGATGGCGCTATTCTGCTTGAAAAACATACTTTGTATGAATCAGGGGATGTGTGCATTTGCAAATATGTCACGCCCTGCACTACCCTCTGTTTTTCTATATCTGTTGTCAGCCAGAGGAAGAGAGGAAGGTGCTGAGGAACTCTTTTGTTTAGACAAATCAGGAAAGAACACGCTTTATTCTGCCTGGAAAGTGTGATTTCTTACCCCCACCCCCCTTTTCTGTTTCTCTTGCAGCAGTTGTGTTTCTCAAGTTCTGCAGGAAGGTCATCACAAAGTGTTTTCCTCGGAGCAACGCGGGGCAATAAAACACAAGTAAACACAAAGCAAGACGGATTCAAGCCGCCGTACGTTCATGCAGCCATTAGTGATTTATACTCCGCTTCTAATCCCTTGCTGAGGCCGCCCTGCTGCCATTAAGCTTCGAAATTACATGTTCTATCACGAGCAGCCGCTCTCACCTGAGTATTGGATTACTGAAATAAAATATGAATAATTAATAGTGAGAAATAGGTTCCTGGCAACAGGAATAGCTGCAATATAATAATGAGCATTATGTTTCTTTTGTTTTTTTTCCCCTATTCTTTCCCTCCTTCTCTTGTGTTGTTTGATCTTCTCGGGTATCTCTACCAGGGGACTTGGTGCATCCTCTTCTCCTTCTTCTTCGCGGGTTCTTCCCTGACTGGGCCGACTCCCCTGGCCGCCGGGGGGGAGAGACCTGCCTTTCCGCCTGTGTTCTTTATTCTTCCTCCTCATCCCTCTCCTCTTCATCTTGTTTTTTCTTTAATAAGCTGCCGTTAAATAAATTAGAAAATACCCACCCAGGGGTGATCAGACGGCCACAAACCCTTGTCATCTGTCTCCCGGCGCTGCCAGGCAAAAGAGAGCAAGGGAAGGAAGGAGAAAAAGAGAGGAGGACAGCCAGGATTTCTTCTTCTTCATCTTCCTTTCCTTCCCTGGCTTGGTATTCTGTCAGAGGTGAGAGGGAGAAAGAGAGAAGAAGAACAGGCCTGTTTTCACTCTGCCAGACAACCGAAGGCGATCTGCCATTTGCTAAAAAAAAAAAAAAATTCCATACATCCATATTTATTTAATGCTGTGAGAGAGAGGAGAGGAAGGAAAGGAAGGAGACAGACAGAAAGACAGGAGGAAAAAAAAAAAACTTTGCTACATATGGAGCGCTTCTTACAACTAATCAGCAGACTGTTGGTGATTGGGGCCGCGGGCGCCAGGTTGGCTCGAGCCAGAGTTAGCACAGTGCCCAGGTCTTTGCTGCAGGCTGCACAGGTTGGCCTCAACTCTGCTGGGGAGCAGATGGCGAGCCAAAGCTTGTAGTCACACTTACCTTCCCCACTAAATCCCTAATCCCTCCGTGGACGCTCCTCCAAGGCAGGTTTTTGGAGGCAGAAATAGGGGTTACAATCTGGACCAGCGCAGCGCCTGCCAAAACACTCACAACACAGAAATGCAAATTAACTTATTTGTGTTGTCCGCCAGCCAAGCGCCGCTTCTTTTGCGAGTAATTAAGATACCTTGAAAAATATTTGTAAAAGATCAATAATTTGAAATGGACAAATAACAATGCAGAGAAACAGAAGATGGGAGAATAAGCAAAGGATATGGACGCTTTGTTAAATGTTTTTTTTTTTTTTTACTCTGTTTTCAACATCCACCCCTCCTTTCAATCTGCACACACCAATCAGCCCTATCACTCCTGCGTTCACCTACACGCAAGAAAAACTAGTCCCTCAGGTGTTGGCCCACGTCGACCTTCTGTGGATTACAAGTAATACCTCGTCCATTACTGCCACTGAACTGGAGAGGGAACTGGATGTTAAACACATAAAGCATTTGTGCTGAATGTTCCTTTAAAGTCAGCAGCTTGAGAACGCATGCAAGCACGCACGCGCACACACACACACACACACACAAAAGAAAAAGGAGTTAAAAAAACAAGCGCCCCCTGAATCAGTAACTGTTAGAGGAGGCGTAGGAGCTTCGGTGACACCTTTCAGCTGTGCTTGTTGGCTGGTGCTTAAGCTATACGCTAACACACAGACACACACACACACACACACACACACACTGTTATTAGCCTGGTGTCAGCAGCATTAAATGGGCTGCAGATGTTAATGCACTGTTTTAGATACAGTGGCAGGAAAAAGAGGCAGAGACAGACCCATTCAGACACAGAATAACTAAATACAGAGAGAAACACATTCATTAGTGAAGAACACACAGCAGATAATAATTCAGAGGTGATGCATTATAAACAGAGCTGTTTAAACAAAGTGGGTATGTTTAAAATCTTGAAAACAGACAGTGAGTAGGTTTTACTTGTTTTTCTTTTGTTTTGTCTCGCGGTTTATTATCTTAAGATTCTGTGTTTAAAACTTTCACAGACACTGGAGGTTTTTTTGTAGTTTAAAACAGGACGTCGAGCTTTTGTGTTGAGCTTTGTTTATCGTAAACATAATATTTCAGTATATTTTTCTGGCTGTTGCCTCTCTTGCTGTTACCTTACAGCTCTCCTATACTTTTTTCCAATTTATATGTTGCCTAAGTGTCACTTTTCATGCACTTTATGCTAACTGTGGATAAACATAATTCTGTGGACTTTCTTATATTAACAACAATATGTTGAAAATCACAACTTACCTCAGTGTCTCTTCCTTCTAGCAGCAGTGTCAGGCGTACCTTGGTGATGAGGATGCTTAGAGTTTAGCAGTAGAATAAACAGCCTAAAAGACATTTTTGGACCTTCATTCTAATAAGCTTTACCCCAAATCAATCAGTACTTAATGATTACAATAACTGTTACTGTTACATTAGCGCCCGTGGCTGGTGGATGGGCTAACATGCTAACAGCCTGTGCAGACTGTTGCTACAGCTGCCTATGTTTGTTTTATTGAATGCGACATTCACCCATTGATGCACATTACTGCAAGTGTTTATCATGTGGCTAATTTACAGCAGAGGGCTGAAATATTGTGCATCCCTTCAGCAGGACCTACTGGGGTAGGGACTGTGCTGGATCTGTAAAAACCTGTATTTACTAATTCGATACTACTACTCAAAGAGGCAGCTCCCTCATTCCGCATTGACATTAAACTGTGCTCTGTTGTGCCCCTCCTGCACCACTCAGCATTGTACAGTAAGTAGGAGAGGGTCTGTAAGGCCTCTGGGACCAGCCAGGCAGATCAAACAACCTCCCCAGTATCCGACCAGATGTCCTTACTGGGATGGGTTCAGATGGTCCCAGCGAGCAGCGAGACAAAGGTCAGAGTCACACAGTGGGTTAAACTGGACCCATCATGAAAACTGGCTCGGGCTGCAGGTTTTTGCAGCGCTGCCCTGCTCATCAGCAGGGATTATTTCAATTAAGGCTCACGCTGGCTGAACGCGGGATTACAACAGGGTTTAGAGTGGCAGGACACATCTGAACACAGCACATGGTCAGACAGTCAGCTCCCAGGGATTACATGGCTGAAATATGACAGACAGGCAATCATAATTAGATGTAACATGGACACAGCCCGAGGGAACTTTCTATAAAAAGACATATTTACAATTTTGATTTTACTCCACAGAGACGTAGGTAGCAAACAGCAACTTTTACTAATTACTTTTCAAATTTCTTTATGAGTTTAACCAATTCCTGGTTACATTCAATCTAGCTGAAATTGGACTAAACTTGAAGTGCATTTGTAAAATTAACATTTTGTACATGTTTAATTCAAGGCTTAATTAGATAAAATGTCGAAAACTGTCACAAAAATATTATTATTGTTTTTTTATTTTTGTTATTAGTCAAAGTTGCAGGAAAAGTTAAATGTGAGATGATCTGTCACTTTTCATTGCTTAAAATGAATCTACAGGTATATATAAAGTATACTTGGCCCCGGCATGTAAGCGATTGTGTATTACAAATTAAAATCTTTGAAAAAGGAAGAGGAAGGACCCTCCCAGAGGGATAATTACCTCCCCGTCTCTTCTATATATATATTTGCTTCTTGTATTATTGGCAATATGAAAAGGGAAGGTAAACTGAGGTGAATGAAGAACAAAGATGTGCAGCAGCAGGTGGAGCATCATTGACGGTGAGGCCAGACAATGAGAAGCTATTAGCCTCTGGCCCCTGTGCTGTATGCAGGGCATGATTTGGACATGAATAGCATTACTGCTCGACCCGCCTTTAGCATTCACGACAGCGAGCGGCGGCTCGGTCTGGCATTTCACCTGTGGACGGTTCGCACTGATTGAGATGCTCCAGAGCAGCCGGGGGGAGATGTGGCGAAAACCCACCTAATTGGCCCCGGAGTCTGCCCTAATTCCTGATTCTCAGGGCGGTCCACATTTCAAAGCAGCACCCAGATCAATTAATGGGCCGGTAATGTGTCTCATTTTCATACAAGGCGAGAGTCTTAGGTTGGGAAAATCAGATACGGGCCACCTTCGACTCAGCGAGGCAAGCATCAGTCGCAGTCGTGAGAAGGGGAATTCGATATGAAGCTCAGCTGTTCAGAGCAAAATCAAACGATGAATAATTTTGTCTGACTCCTGTTTCTCCTTTTGACCCTTAACATTTTTAACACTCAATGTTTGAGATCTTTCATCGACAGGAATATCTAAAGGGGCTCTGTACCGCTCTGGCTGAAAACTTTAAAGTGAAACACTGGCAAGCTTTCAAGTGTCCAACCAAGCAATACATATTACACAGTGTATCTGGTATATGTTATATTAGCTTGAAGTCCATGACTTGCTTCTCAGGAGTTGTGTTGACCAAATGAGCATCAACGCAACTTAAAATGAAAATTTTCTTGCACTACTACAAATCTGTCAAACATGTCCTCATTTCAGCATATTTACACACGTTCTTGTGCTTATTTCTTAGATTTAAATACTCATGTAAATACGAACTGAGAAAAGTTCGTAAAAGTCTTCGCAAACAAAGATGTCGCCCAGCAAACACACTTTCTTGCTAATCATCTAGCACTAGAGCTAACACACACATTACTGCTTGTTGCTAATTCATCTAACTGTGTACTTTATGGAAGCATTTAATCACAATATACGCTAATATCTGAATGCCAGCATTCGCCTAAGCCTTTTCATTTATGGCAGTCACCATCTGGTTACGACTTCAGCTAACATGTAGCATTATCTGTGCCATTCAGTGCTTCAGAGACCATCTTAACACATCTTACTTAAAATCAGCAACAACAAACGGCTACTACGTATAAGCTAACGTGCCAAATCTGGGCCAATTCTCAGCTATATCTCCATAGTGCTGCTAATATATATTTGTTAGCTAGCATTAGCCTAATCTGTATTACATGGGTGCATTAAGGTTGGTTTGTGTGAATTTTGAATTGTTTACCTTTAAAAGCAAGAAAGTCGGGCTTTTATCTACAAATAATGATTTATACCTTCAAAATGATTTTACATGACGACGTGCATTAGCTTTTGTTAGCTGTATGTGTAAAATTATATTTCAGTTCTAGCGTTTATGATGCTGCTTCCTCCAGAATAAAATGCTTGAACCTGTGTAGCAGACACACTCAGTGTTTGCCTGCACTCTGACAGCACTAACCACACAGCACTTTAAGGTGGAGCAAGGTACAACCCTGCTGTTTTCTCAGTGGCAGACTAAAATATGAATGAGCAGCCAGTCTATACATCATGTTCGCTGACATGTTGTATTAAAATTTATGAACAACTTCATCAAAAAGCACTTTCTGCCAGACAGATTTGTCCTGACATTGAAGTTACATGGCTGGTTGGAGCTTCAGATAAATGTGTGTGTGTGCGTGTGCGTGTGCTGGTGAAATTATGTGTACGGTGAGCTCGTAAAGCAATTTGTAATGCGTGTGCATTGCATGTGTGTGTTTTTCTATTTCAGATATCAGGGAATCTGTATCTTCATAATGCCACAAAGAGGACTTTTAGAGGTTTTGGTGCCTGTAGTTTAATTTGAGAATTCAAGGCCACAACATAAAGGAAAAAAAGACAAAAATGAGTTGAACTGTGTAACGCAGGTATTGGTTATATTTCGATTAAAAAACAATGCATCTTAACTCATAACTGCGATTCGGGAGATTTGAAATGCATCTTTTTTTGTGTGTGTGTCAAACTGCATGAGCAAGTCTATGTTTGTGTGTTGTGCAAGGGTGTACGAGACATCAGGTACTGAAAACGAAAGATGTGCACTCTCTAAAGAATTAGCAGAATTATCCAAGTTCCACAACCCATTACAGCATGAATCACAAATGTATGTAAATCACAGGGTACTATGAGATTTTTGGATCGGAAAGCTGTGTAAAATTTACAAAAGCACTAATAAAAATAAACAAAACTCAACTTAGCAACTATTTAAACTAAAAGTATGATTGTGTTTGTGTGTCACCACCAAAGCCTCTTCAGTCTTCGGGTTATGAAATAATACCTGTCATCTGCCAACTGCTGAACCCTGAAAAGGGGGCAGGTTTTCCAGGTCAGCCCGCCATCTGTCAGCGCAGCCCTCTCCTGTTCCTGCACATTAGCACCTGATTGGCTGGAACCAGACCCTTGGTAGGCGGGGCCACCCACAGCCCCCCCTGCTGGGACACAGAAACAGTGAGTCGCAGACGAGTAAAGAGACAACATGCACACGTGCTCATGCTGCGTACGCCTACAAGTGTATGCTCGTCCACGGCACACACATGAGCACGGACACACAACTACATACAAGAGGATTCATTATGTCATTTAGAGAGAACAGGGTTGGAGATATATTGCAGGTTTGTCGATGAGCAATTCATTTGGTTGACTTTTCTTTAAGCTCATACTTTGCAACAGAGACAGAGAGTAAGATGTGTACAGTACTGTGGGAATGGGCGAGTAATTGAGTCCACTGGCACAGAAAGGGGAAGGTCGCCCCCCTCCATCCTGTTTGCTTTTGGACATTTTGTGTCTTATGTTTGTTTACTGACTATATCCCTAAATTTTGCGTATATTTCTGCTCATTTTAAGTTTTAACTCTTTCCAACAAGCAGTACGAACAGTAACTTCAGAGGCTCTGGACCCTGGGCGTCCCGAGCCCTTGGGCCCCCCGTGGCCCCGTTCGTATCCATCCGTGATCGTGGCTGGTTTGAGACAGCTCTGTGATTGGCAACACGGTGAACAGGGCTGCACACATTTTTCTTTAGTATCTTCTACTGATAGGTTTAAATCTGCGGTTCTGTGTCAGCGTAGCCACATCATTCGAAAACTACCTGCATCTCTGAGATGATCGCAACATAATGTCTAAAAAAGTGAGGCTAAATCCATTTCCTACTCCTCTTTCCCTTCCTCTCTCCCTCCCTCCCTTGCTAGTTCAGCTGTCTGGTCAATGGGACCGGGGCAAGTAGCCAAGCATGTACAGCCAAGCCTGCCTCCCCCCCATCCACCTCCCCCCTCCCTTCCTCTCCCATCCAGACGGCCTCCTGTTCAGCTGTGCTACTCGCCGCAGGTTCCAGCCAGGTCAGATGTTCAACACGAGCGACAACATGTTCCCTCGTCACCGCTGTTTACCACGCCTGGCTGTCATGCAGTCGCCCCACCGTGACAGGCTCCGGAAAGGTGCAATGCTAATATTTCTCAGGATGAAGTCGCACATAGTGAATTAGGAGTAGTTTAACTGCACGGTTTGGTTTTTGGCAGGTTACAGAAAACTGTGAAATTGCGTTTACGACACTAAACCTCTCCACAAAAGTTAATGAAGTCCTGCTAATTAAAACATTCATCCTTTAAAGTTTTATTGTCTCAGTGTTGCTGAAGTCAAGGCTCTTTAAAACAAGCAATTACTGAAGATTTTATTTCTATGAATTTATGTATCTTTAAACCTTCAATAGGCTCTGACTGTTGCATCTTTATACACACATACTTATTCAGTTATGGACAGCTGCATATAGGACTCTGTATGTTTTCAGTTACAGAAATAAAGGTCATTCACTCCCACAATGGTCGTATACAAATACGTAGCTTGTGGCTCTATTCAATTAATGTGGGTGGAATGAGAAGCAGAAGAAAAAAGGACTTGGAATAAGCATTAAAAATTTTAGCACAACAGGTGCCATTAACACATTAAGGACAAACCACAGCTACAACTAGGAGAGCACAGCAGCACTTCGTCTGAATAAAGTTCATCTGAATCCCGCAAAGGCTTTAACACACAAATACAGTTTAGAGTTTAAACAAAACAAAACAAAAAAAAAATCATGTGAACCTAAAATTTACTTGGATAAAATAATGACACCTGAACAGCTTCCATCTGGGGATAAAGACTGAGAGATGTGGTTAAAAGCTCTGGAAAGATCAGAGTCTGTAAATATAGGTCAACTTTGGTAAGTGAAAGTATTGCTTGTTTTTACTGTATATTCTGGTTTCTTTGTACTTGTTCTACATTCAGTTTTTATCTTTAACGCACATTAGTGTTGTGTTGCGTGGTTCTGCAGTGGTTCTCTTGCGTCCGCACATCCAGTGACGCCCAAGTCATGACTGCAATTCTTTTATTGTGAAAAATGCTTCCATGCTTTCAGGTTCCTAAGACAACGCTATGAGAAAATATCACTTCTCTAACTTTACTTTACTTTACTTTAGCCTAAAATGATATTATGGTTATGAAATTCACACTAAGTTACGGTGAACAAATCTGCAGCTACACCAATACAAAGAAAAGCTCAAACATGCAGAGAAGCGTTTATTTTAATTTTTTTTCCACGTGCAGTGCCCCACTCGTGCTGCTTATTCTCTCACGCACACACATGCGCACAGACACACACAGCAGCAGTGGCCTGTGTGCCCAAGTCAAAGGTGCAGGCCTGCCACGCTAGCTGCCCAGGTGCAGAGCAGATAGGGTTGCAGCGCGTAAACGGCTAATTCCGGCACGGCTGTGGGAACGCCAGCTGCCCCCGTATTTCTCAAAATCTGAAATTGTTTTGGATTTGTGCGCCAACAGAAGGACTCGACATGCAAGAGTGAAAGCAGCTCGTTTCCTGTGTCTTCTCACGTCAATAAAATAACTGCTCGGTACCGTGGCGAAACCTAACTTCTGTTCTCCAGCCTCCCCTCCTCACCCCCCGCAGTCTCCCTCTCCTCTTCCCCTTGCTTGATAGATGACACCAAATTTATCTGAGCTTTATCAAAGCAGGAGGACTCGAGCAGAAAACATGCATATGTTTGACCATTAAAGCCTCGCACAATACCGACTCTACTTTTCCGAGGGAGTCAAATGGCTTCACTGCATTCCAGCTCGATCTATGCAACCTTTAATCCTTGTGCACACTTGTCTGTGCAAACGAGAGCGCTCTCAGTCGGAGTTGTAACGAGCTGCACTTTCGACACCGTCCGCGCAGCCTCTAAACCTCTCCAAACTTCTCTTTGTTGTGCTGCTGCACAAACACGTTTAAAGCTCATTTCCCAAACAACATGGTGCTGTTGGAAAACCAGATGATTAGTAGGTTTATCAGAAGCAGCAGATCGAGGTTAAAGTGCTACTCTGCTACTAAAGCTGCAGCAGTTCCCTGAAAAAACACATTATCCCAACTTTTCAAAGTGAAAAAATTAAACCCTTCAGTTCAAATTACAATGAACTTTTGAAAAAAAATTTGGTTAAAAAGTTATTTGCTTTAATCTATTTTGTTTTCTAAACTCCATATTTTGACTTTCCATGAATTAATTTAGTTTTACTACTTTTTAATAATTATGATTTACATATGTATCCCAATATAAACTTTTTTAATCTTGTAAATATAATATACTGTTATTATGCAATTTTTTCATGTTTTCTACTATTTGTGTTTTATCATATTTTGTCAAATTCATCTTTTAAATAATCATACTTTTGTTTGTATTTTTGGTTTTTAATAGAATTTATTACGATAACTATATTCGATTTTCATATTTTGTTGAAATAGTTTTTGTCCCTAAAAAGTGCAATTAGTGTTGATAAGGATAATGCTTGTTAACCTATATATTGTAGAAATGTACATTAAATCTGAATCCTGTTTAGTCCTTTTAATCGTCAGCAATCACGTGGAAACTTGCTGAGACGCAGCAAACTCAGCAGCACAACAGATGCGTCAACATTCAACACTGTCGGTGACACGGTGGCAGCAGAAACACAAACCGACTGTTTATGTTGTTTCTGTGGCAGCTTGTGAATTTGTGTCGGGCAGATGTTCTTCATCAGGTGTCGGTCGACCTGCGAAACGGGATGAAACTGCTTGGACGCCGGCTGACCTGTGTAGGGAAGAGCCTGTGAGATAGAGCGAGAGCAAAGGATTGTCCCAGTGGGTCCTCGGAAAGATTTGGGCTGTAGACGGATGGATGTGGACTGAGATCAGCAGAATGGCATCTGCTTTACACACCCACACACATGCACACACACACACACACACACACACAAACAGTAGAGATATTAGCATTCGAAGCTGAACTGCAGCTGAGCAGCTTGTCTGTGTATTCCTTCTTTTCTGAGCAGCTAGGGAGTGAAATCACTTAACTTCACACTGTAAAGTCCCTCTAACCTCTTTATCTACTCACTCTTCTGCAGCTCCCTCTACACTGTTGCAAAGTTACACATTTTCTTAATGAAATAAATACTGTGCTGCACAGTATCATCTTTTAAGGTTTCAAACAATGTAGTTTCCGTGTTTACTGTACTTCACTTAAAACCACAGGTGGTAGAAGCCCACAAAGTACTCTGCTACAAGTACCTAAAAGTACCACTTTCACATTCTCAGTGAAGTTGGGATGTGAAAGTGGTACCTTTACTGGTACTATAAATAATGAAAGTCGAAACACATTAACGTTAATTCTGTTGATGGCGTAAATGTGCAAATCTAATTCATGTGATGCAGTAAAAGTACATTATTTCCATCTGAATTTTGGTGCAATAAAAGTGAAGTACTCCAGTGAGGTACCCAAAACTGTACTTGCTACTACCACTGCTTAAAACAGTGCACACAACATAAAGATATGCAGATGCAGAATAAATAAGGCAGGCTAGAAGGACAGTCCTGCTTCAATTGCTTACGTATCGTATTTCACAATGTTGACTCAATAAATTTAGCACATCATGGCCTCTGATGCTTCAATTCCGGTCACTTGTTATTGGTTAAATCTGTTTCTTGAAGGAAACTTAATCCTAAATCCCTGGAAGACTCTTTTCAGCAGGACTGACCTATTGACCCAAATACTGAACCTGCACGTATTTTCCCCTTTTCTCAACAGCTGATCTCAGCAATTTAGACTCGAATTTATACTTGAATATTTCAGGAAGAAATATGACACCTTCTACTTCTGGACTCATTTTAATTATTACTTATCTTCGTGTCCTTTATTTAAACTCTGTACATGCAAAGTTAAATGAAAACTGAATGTAAATGTTTGTCCCACATAATCAGTTCAAATTTAGAAGCTCTTTAAAAGAGATAATTAAAGGGAATTACTGTTATTTATGTTTCCCTTAATTTTTCTAAGGGAGTGTACAGGTGTCAAAATTACCAAATTGTTATGTGCAGCTATGTTTGGTCACAGTTCACTTACATTTTAGAAAAGATAGTTTGGTTAGTCCCCCCCCCCCAATTCTTAAAGAGAAATATGTGACAACACTCATCCTAATGTGGAGACGTGTTGTCGAAGCTTCCCATGGCACATATTAAACAGCTCTGGCAGCAGTACAGACTTAATTAGTTAATCAGAGAATTTCAACAATATCTGCTTGATGGGATGATTTATTAGAATTCTTCTTTATTGTAACTATATGAGGACAACTACCTGATGCTTCACAGAGCAGAGAACACTGATTTTGAATCTCAAGCTAGAACTACCTCGAGTGGCCTGTGTTGTGTCGGCCCAGCCCTCTGTGGATTCACTGTATTTACCACGTTAACTGTCTGCCTCGTTTACTCTATTAGAATTGCTGGAAGTTATGTAACATTAAAATGTACTGCTTGAGAGTTGCTGAATTTCTATTTTTTTAATTCACATATTTCCCTGAATCATTATTTAAAGTTCAATATTTAGCCTTAAAATCAGACAAAACATCTTATTTGACAATAATGTACCTCACCTGCTTGTTTCAACTCTTAACTCCTAACACTTTTAAAATGACTTTGTATTGATGAAAGTATTAAATATTACATGTTCTGTATTAGTTGACAGCATTACACCAAATTACCTTCCCAATATATATACATATATATACACACATACACACATATAAATATATATACATACACACACACACACACATATATATATATATATATATATATATATATATATATATATATATATATATATACACACACACACACACACACACATATATATATATATATACACACACACACACACACACACTTATAGCGAATTTAAAATAAAGCTTCTGTGTTTGAACAGGGGATACTTAAAGCACCTTTAAGGTCAGAGAAAGACCTTAAAGGAGCTTTCAGGTATTCAATTAAGGGATTCTATTCCCACTTCACACCGAGTCTTACCCTGAACTTATTCCATAAAACACAAGATTTGAAAAGGTGATAAAGGCACAGCTGTAAAACTGATTAAGGGCACTTTAAGGGGTAAATTCAGGTAAATTCAATCAGTAGCTGGCAAAGCTTTAACACCTGGCTCGCCCTACTCCAGGTGATAATTGTCCTTCCACCCTGAATATTTAAATTAACCCTTCACTTGCTCTCCATTTTCTTTCCACCAATTAGAGATGTCTGCGGAGGCAGAGCACCACATTGCACTCTTGGACCCTTGTCAACGGGGGGATGAGGCGATTCTCTGCTCGTGTGAAACGGTGCTGGCAGTCTCCACTGCTTGCATTCATTCCCCATATAAACTCCTCTCCTTTTTTTGTGTGTGTGGTTTCCTCCCCCGGCGACGCAGACAGCACAATAGTCTCACTGAGTGGTGACGATTAACACATAAAAGCGACACGGGGAATCTCGCTGCTAGATACTAGCGCACATGAGAGGGCAAAGCATTCATACCATGCCAAGAACTTCAGTGGGAGCCCCTTCTATCTGATTGGTGATCTTTTGTTTTGGCGTTGCCCTCAATTCGGGGGAACGTGCCCAATCAGATTATGGAGAGGGAGGCAGAGCGAGACGACAATCGCTGTTTTCTATTTACTCTGTCTATCTCCAAAAGGCATCACTTAAGGTGAGCACAGATAAGTCAAAGCATCTCCATCTCGGTTCTCTTAAGTTTCACCTCCCCCCGTTTGAATTAAAGCTGGATTAAATTCAAACTGGGGTACAATCAGATATTCTGGGGAGCTCAGGGTGTTGATCTAAAACTTCTACTAGTCATCTGTCAAACAAGTGTTAGGTAATGTCAGGAAGTCACGTGAAGAACATGAATGAAAGATCATCGCTTAAGCTAAGTCTCTCGACAACAGAACTCTGATAAAAAAAAAAAAAAATCTCAGAATACATTGTGTATCATATATTCTGGAGGATGCTTCCTTATTGAAATACCATAAATATATGTGTGCAAGTTAACTGCCAGTTGACTCATGTAATGGACACATACAATGTCGTGTAACGGCCCTTAAAAATGACACTGAATGCTTTTATAATGACCACGACTACGTGAAGCTGCAGGCACCAAAACGATGACCAGTAACTATCTGTGTAGCATATTCACTTTGAAAACAAAGAGCAAAATTAACTTAATGCAATTAGATAAAATTCTCACAAACTCTTTCACAAGATGAAATATAAATAACACCAGCAAAAGAAGTAACTGCGTCTGTGTTAGAATGTGTGTGGTAGATTTCCTACATGCATTTAAAAGATTTCATGCAGTTAAAGGTAACAATTCTGTTTCATTCTGTACTGTCACTTGCCCTATAAGACTTCAAATGTTTTACATGTGACTGACGTCTGATTAAATCACAGTAAATAAGAATGAGCGTGTGTCTCTGTGTTGCCTGGTTTACGCGGCAGCAGTAGTTGTGGCGGGTTCCCACTCTGGCTCTGACCCTCCGTCTGCTTCTGGTCTGAGTGTCAGTTGTGCTGTGAACTGGACGTCAGGTAAGTTGTGGAACTTGACATGTTCAGTCCTGTCATTTCTGAAAGATTTACTGGTAAGTTTTTCATCTTTTGCTCTTTTATTATCATTATAATAAAAATGAACCCATAATAAAAAAAAGCCACGGTAGCAGAGTGATTACAGAGGAAGTGCTAACACACTTCACATGCCAGTGTTACACTGCCAGGGCCTATACACTGTATGCTCTATGGTTATATTATTTTACATACATGATGTTAAGACATACGCATGTAAATATATATGCAAATAAGTGCATATTTTATAATATATTGTGATTATGTGTTCATATATTATACGCCATGAAAAATCGTGGTCCTCTTAATTGTAAATGCCATGTATTAATTCATTTATTATTAGTTAGGAACAGATATTTTCACCTTGTAATAATGGCTGGATGCTGGTATGTTTGTGTGAGATTATTCAGGATGCCCATGTATTTCTGCATATATGGTATTGAAATTGATGTATTACACTGCAAACTTAATAGTACGGGTTCTATTGCTTTACACAACGTGTAAATGACACCAAGACATTTCAGTGTTGCTACAAACACAAAATCTGTGACTTCAATATTTGCAATAAAAGTCTGATTTGGAAATAAGCAAAGACATTATTCTGAGTCTTTCTGCAGATTTTCAGATTAATCCGACAGTGACTGATGGTTGAGCTTTAAACGTCTCGGCACCACGATTGCAAAGTGACTCAGTACTTGTGTTGTTGCGTCTTTTACTAAAGCTACTTATCGATTTATTTAGAGAGTTTCTGCAGTTTGTTTGATCTTAGCTGGTGTTTGATATATCGATAAAAAAAATAAAAAATCAATCTGCATCATTTTCTGTTGATGCTGATGATGGATGTGTAGTTTGATTGATTACCTCCTGTTTTATTAACTAAAGCTGCGGTGGGTTTCTTCAGGAAATGTTACGTTTATGGCATGAATACATCAATCATCGAAGTTGAAAACAAATACTTGTGAATCCCTCAAACTATTGTTGCCACCGAATGGTTAAAGATAAGAGAATCAATGCTTGTGCAAAATATTGATGATCAGCATCTTAAATGATGAAATATGACTAAACAATTGTGCACACTGTCACATCAACATTTGTTTACTTCATGGGGGAAAAAAAACTTGCTGTAGCCAGACGTCCATTTAAATAAAAACATTAAATCCAATCCAAGCTGTGACTAAAGGTGCAGAACAAACAGACCAACAAGGTGATTATTATTAAGGTTACAACCCCCTCCTCAAAAATGTGGAAAAAAAATACTCAAATACTCAAGTGAAGAGTTTGTGATAATTACCACTGCTTTCTCTCCTGAAGTATTTACATTCTGATGGTCGAATAGTACAATTAGAGCTTTGGAAATACTGACCACAGCAGCCCGTGTGTGTGTGTGTGTGTGTGTGTGTGTGTGTGTGTGTGTGTGTGTGTAATTGTGAGAGAGATTTGCAAGCCAAAGCCCAATGTCTTCGCTGTTTGAGGAGATCCAGATTTTACAGACTGACCATTCTGGGTGTTTGTGTTCTACTTGCAGTCAGTGTTAAGATATAATGTGTGTTGATCAGACGACTAACACCTACACACTAAGAACAAAACAAAAATCCTCATTTGGCTTTTTTAAAAAGGTCAAATGCCATGACCCTGAAGCAGGAAGCATTCATTCAACATCTGAAGTAAAATAAGACTAAGAGGTGCCCTAAATTGCAGTTTGGTCATATTGAAAAAATCTAATCAAATCTAAATATAATATTTTTGCCTGAATGTGATATTTTAATAATGCTTAAATAAATTAGTGTACATAAGTGTATATTGTTCATTTCAAACTTAAATGTGTGTTATTTTACTGTATCACTACATTCAAGTGAAATATTATAATTGAATCATGATATGACAATATGCAAATTTTGTTAAATTATATTTGATTGATGAACTGCTCATATGAATCTCAGAAACACACAGGCAAACAACAACATACATCTTTAAACTGAGAAAATCTTCCAAAGTAAAAAATATTAATGAATGAATGACGTAAATGAAAACATGTATTTTATTATTTAAATGTAGATATTATTCCTGAAAACACAAATATATACTTAATTTTTATATTTGATTTGGGGATATAAAATAATAAAAATCTAAGTAATAGTTGTTTTAAATATAGAACAATACTAGGCAAATATTTAGCTTCATTTTTAAAATATACCTACAAGAGTTGAATTTAAAACAATTAATGCATATTCAGTTCTCACCAATGGAGAAAAGAAAACACTAAATCTGTATTAGAATTAGGTTTTTGATGCTTCTATTTCTCCATATATTGTACATGTTAAATACTGTTAATTGTGAGCATGTTTTTGCCAAAGTATTTCACCAGATTTTTCTTCTATTGTGCGAGAAAAGTCTCTCATTTCATTTAGACGTCGCAGGACAGTAACACTCGCCACTGGAATCTCTCTGATGAAATTATTTAAGAGTTGGAACCACTTTAAAGCTCCTCAGTGATAGTGATGATTTAAATCCGTTCATTACTCTGCTCTAAAGAATGATTATTTCACCAACATTACTACAATTTAAAGCACAAAGTCAGGATTATTCTCTACCTTAGCTATAAGAGGAGAGGCATGTGGCTTGCATGTGCGGTTTTCTTTAAAAACAAAAAATCTACACGGGTCAGCTTTTAGAGTGAAGAGCAGAGAGTGAGCGTATGGAGGCTGAGCAGGCATCGTGAGAGACGGTTTTTAAACTGTAGGGTGCAGCAGTCGTCTTTCAAACAGGACGAGCTGGGAGCAGCCGCAGAAGCCGAGCCGAGCTGAGGAGAGAGCTGGAGGTGGAGGAGGCAGAGCAGACTGAGGCCTGCACACAAGAACCACTAACGAAATGAAGAGGAGGAGGGTGGAGGAAGCCAGTGAGTAAGGGTGGTGGTGGTGGTGGTGGGGGGGGGGGGTGATGTGTAATTACAGACTACATACTAACACCCCATCGTAATTTACATTACTTGATGTCATGGAAAAATATTAGATGAAGATTGTTTTTATCCGCAGTCTGTAACACGACGGAGGGGATCCAGACGAGTGATGCAGAATGGGAATTTGCTCTCACCCAAACACACACACACACACACACACCTCACAGGCCACTTGACCACTTAAGTTGCAGTGATTATGCCATTAACTGATACGAACCTTGAGCCAATTCACTACGTCACTGATGGGCAGCCAATCGCAGCTCGGGCTGGACGTTTCACATACAGTCTGCTGAATGAAACCATTAATGGAAAGGCTGCTTTAATTTAGTGCCGCTCCTCTATTGTTGCTCCCGTTCTGTTTTTTTTCTTTTGTGTCAGTTACATCATCGTGTCACCCGTGTCTTTGTCTCTGTAAGTGCAGATAAAGTGAGCAGAAAGAGGCGCTGGGCCATGAACTTCAGTTCAAAAGTTATTTTGTAGCCAGTAAATACACATTTGAAATCAATTTAACGTATTTATATTGATTTCTAACAGGCTTAACTTGAAGTCTATACATTAAGTATTCATATATTTTCATCTATAAAACGTAACAAAATAGCAACAATAGACCATTTGAATAATCATGGGGCTTGGTGCTCATTTCGTTCAGGAAACAGTCGATAACCCTCACATTATTAACTACCGACGATATAAAAACTGACAATGTAAATTCTTTCAAAATAAGAAATAATGCCTCATCAGAATCTGAATGTTTAGTGGCAAAGTTTTTGTGTTGTGTTATAACCAATCAAATCGATCAACTGTTAAAGATGTTCTCTAACGTGACTTCATTCAGTACAAACCACTGGATAATGAGTTTACATAAACAGCGCTGAGGAATGTGTGAAGAAAATGAAATGTCATGTCCACTTTCTACCATATTTTCTTGCCTTTTGGAATCCAGTACCTTGTAGTTTACTGGGTCTGTAGATCCTTAGTTTGCAGTGTGTCACAATTTGGTTATAATAGACTGATCTAACGTGTAGCTTTGACTGCATCTTCCACTGTTTTTGGAGACGAACCACCCAAGTAATCGCATTCCACGGCTGTTTCTGTATTTCAGAGGATTACATGCCTGCTCACAGTTACAAGCAGGTAGTCACTAATCTGTACTGATTCATTCTGAGAGCAGAACACTGAGGCAGAGCAATGTTTGCTATGGAGAAGGTGTTGCAGGCTGTTTACTGCTCGTCTCAGCCCAGAGTCAGTCCAAAGGGGCCAAAAAAATTCAAGTGGCTCCGAAGGTATCGATTCTGAGGAGTTGATGTTAAATGCCGAAGCTTCTCAGAGCAGATAAATATACATGTGTGATCTGCTGCTTGAGTTTCAGAAAGGTGAAACATCCAGATTGACATGTAAACCCTAAACATATACACAGAATCTGCTTTTTGACTTTATAAATGAAAACACTAACATCTCCAGTCATATTGAAACTCGATAAGAGACTGACAACAAATCGAACAATCAACCCTACATGCTTTAGTTTGTCTTTCACTTTGTTCCAATGGAACAGTGTATGGAAGCCAAGAGGTGTCAGTAGTCAATAAATAATTAATACAAAAATGTATTTGCATGCCACATTAAATATTATATTACTCTTTACCATTTTTCCCAAAAACCCTGCTGCCTAGAGTAACTTACATGGCGCTAAAAATCACAACATTTGAAAGTATCTCAAGGCCTTAATGCTACCAGAACAATATTTATTTAGACTGTCTCAAATATTGTGGCCATCATGACATTATGAACTGCCTGGGAAAAAGCCCTTTTGGCGAGAGCAATAGCTGAAGTTTCTCAATTAAGAAGTTCATCTAATTGAGCTTATTATTATTTAAATTGGGACAATTATAGCATAAATCAAATTTTTGGCAGCTTCAGATTAAAAATTGCGATAGGAGAGGTTTTCTAAAGCCGGACTAATGCAGGGACAAAAGTCCCTGATTATAATATTAAAATCAAAAATAAAATGTATGCTTTTTAAATGCGTTCTTACTTCAGCATTCCCCAATCAAAGATGTTCCTGCAAGTGTTATAAAGGAAAATGTTACTTAAAATGATGATTATTAGTCCGCTAAATAACTGTTGCTTTGTTTAAAAGCCACCGTGGGTTTTTTTTTCACAATAACATTCCAAAGAATGCATGGTTTGAAAAGAATGATGACCCCTTGTCATACATCATACACACATATGGGAAATGAAATTTCAATTTGATTGAACGCTTTCAATTTAGAAGTCACCGCTGGACTCGTGTACCCAAAGGCCAACACTACTTATGAAGACATCCTTTTCTCAGCTTGCACTTACCTTTTCATCCCCTCAATGTGTAACCTGCACGTGAAAAAGACTAAATGTAGGGTAGACGATCTGCAAATGACACTGACATGGACATCCACAGCAGCTGTCACATGAAGAAGACACATTAGTAAATAACAGCGGGTTGATAACGGTGAAAATGCACCATCAAATGTACTTCATAATGCTTTACGGCTGCCATTCGCTGACATTTATATATCACTTTTTAGTGGTGGGCCAATGAAACACTGGCTTTGAAATAAAGTTGGCCATGATTCATGTCTCTGCTGTGTCAGTGTTACATTAATATTATGGCCATATCCATCATGTCGGCCATCTATAATGAACAGATGCTGTAAAACACAATTTGGCATGACAAAAGGGAGAGGTGGAGGGAGAGGGCTTCGTTGATGGCAGAGTGGTGCCTCTCAAACTGGGAGTGAAGCTCAAACCAGCATGAATCTGCCAAACAAGTCAAGAGTTCCCCTTCACTGGTGCATTTTGGAAATGCTGAACACACCCAAATTTTGTGACCGATTGCCAAAGGATGTTCATACAGTATCTGTGCACGCTGAAGTTCAACCAGGGCACTTTGTCCATGTTTCACAATGTCATATTTTGACATGCAAATTACAAAAGCTCTAACATTTCGCAGCTCAGTATGTGTTGTGTACAGCACAAGATTTCGCCTTGATGACGAGAAATCCTGAGCTAATACAAATCTAGTTTAACTTGAATGTATATATGTTTTAGAAGAAATTTAGCCCCGGGGCATAGACGGGATTTTTTTTGTCAACGTCAGTGTTTTTTGGGCAGTTTAGTGCCTATCTCCACCTCGTTTGGATGGTTTCAAGCCATTGTTCATAATATTCTCGTGGTCACTTCTGCGATGTTAAACAAACAGCAACTTCAGGTGGCTTCAGTAGGCCCGCTCAGCAAACAAATTATGCAGACACACACAAAAAAAGAGTGGAGGGTTCTCATCACACCCGACACCTAAATACTCTCCAGCTGCTGCACAATATTTGACCGTCACTGTACTATTTAGTGGCCAAAACCACATACAGTGGTTTTGGGTGTCTTCTGAAATCTTACAGTGGGCAGAGACGGGTTAGGTTTTCATGTCTTCAACAGGGAGACGTGTAGTCGGTGAAGAATTTTTCCCTGTGCTGCTGCTCAAACAGATTCTTTTAGCATTTTGCCAGATTTCACGCCACGTCTCAGCTGTGATTTCTACACGGAGATCGTTCTCCCGCATCTGTTTATTAGCCTGTGTGATAACACAGGTGGTGGCAGGCAATCAGTACCGACTAATATTTTCAAGAGGAATGACTATTTGTGTCTGTTTGTGCTGCGGCGAATGGCCAATAAAGCTCAACTGGGCTTCTAAAAATGAAGTGTGAGTTAAAAGTACAGTCTGTTTTGAGGCAGAAATGATTGGAGAGGACATTTTATTCTTCTTAAAGCTGAATGGCACAAGCTTCTGTGTGTGTTCAGTTTTACACCTCGTGAGACTCAAAGGTCCATTGGAACTGTGGGTTTGGATGTAATAAAAAGGAAAAAATGGTCAAATCAAAGCTTTTCTATAAACGCAAGAGAAGAAAAGTATCTCCAGGTGAATTTATTAAACCCAGGATAGTGATTGAAAATCATCCAAATGCTCAAATTATGGGCCAGATTCCACTTGCACATGTATATCTCTAACCTCTAACCCCCAAAGCTCACTCTCTCTCATCGGGGAAACAGTTTGCCTCCTAAAACGCACTATTTTAAAAATGCTAATTTCCTAAATGTGTTTTCCAGACTGCGTCCACAGTGCTGATGAAGGTGCATATTTTCTCCACCCCTCCCCACCAGCCTCGTACACTTTCATTTCCCCTCTCGCCCCGTTGAAAATTACACACAGCCTTGTTTTGTATGCAAAGATACCTCCTTTGCTCAGGGAAATTTTATTTGTACGCAGTCTTTCCCGCTAATGCAACAAATGAGAAATGGCGATCCAGGCCTCGGGAAATGCTCGGGCCCAGCAACTGGCACTGTGATGTTTGAGCATAAGCCTCTGCTTTAAAAAAGCATGTTGATTTTCCATACCCCAATATTGACCGACCGTCTCTGTTTGATGTATGCATGCCCCCCCCCCCCATACTCACACATTTATAAACTCCCCCATTGCCATGCAAACCCAATGTTTGGGCTTAACTTGTTAGTTCTGCTTCTGGAATGGCTGCTGATGCCCCGAGATATTAGGGAACGATCGACTGTTGTGATGGACCGACTGTCTGAGTTTGCACACGCTCGCTGATGGGTGACGGATGTACTGCAGCATCTCGCAACACAGACTTTGCCACGTTCACGCGTGTCGACACTGGAGAGAATGAAGACTATCAGAGTACAAATCAACAGAAATGCACACCTAACTGCACAGACAGGGGCGACTGTTTTGTGCCAGCGGAAAAGACAGATTGAGTTTTTAATCATGTATCAAGTGCAAGTTTCAATTACAATATACTCACTGTGCTAAGGTTAGTTTAGCTTATCACATTTACTGCCAAGCTTGAATAATTCCACATTTGGATATGAATACTAAACATAGGCTTGTTAACATCCATTAACTTTTTGACACTAATGCACTGGGTTATGCAGCTAATCTGAGAATAATTTGTTTTGATTTGACTGGTTAAAGGTTGATTTACCCAAATAACAAAGTATTATAGTACATTTTATTTTCTGTTCCGTTCTGGAGATATGCTTGCAAAATTGTATATAAAATTTCAACCCCCTTTTCTGAATTAACCAACCTGGAGTTTGTTTGTCATGCAATGCAATGCAATTTTCCAGAAGCTATGTTGTGCTCGACAGTTGTAAACGGAGCTACAATTTGGAAAAGAACTATCAAGACTTATCAAAAACCGATATTACAGAGATAACTATTAAAACCTTTCATTTTTGTGACCGTTTACATAAGGTAAGGGTGTAAAAATGTATTGCATCATAATTAAATTATCCTCCATAGTACAATTAAAATTGTTAACAATAACGTTTGTTTGTTTGTACACGTGTAAACAATTTTCTCATAATTTGATGATACTAATGTCAAGTGTATAACTCCTGTTTGCCAGTTAGTTTGAAAATGATTGAACTAGGCACGGTCGAACACACCGAAGCATGTGAGGAAGAGCTCTTTCTGCACCTGTCTAGTGGGACGAGTGCTGTTATTAAGGCGGAAATATCAACATGACAGATAGGTATCTCCTTCAGATCGAACATAATCCATGCTGGGGCTCTGTGCCAGGACACAAAGAGCTGCTGCAAAGTTCTCTCACCAGGAAAATATCCTTGTTTACTAAAGTGAAGGAACAGAGTAAACCTAATTACTCTGAACTAGGTCAGAAGGCTGCTAGTGACTAAAGAGTAATCAAACTGCATATTTAATAGCGTGGACTCCTCCTTCTACACTCTGCAACGTATCTGCTTTCACCTTTTGCCTAAACTTCTCACAGACTTCCTGCCTGTCTGCAATTTGTTAATCGAATCACCTGATGAGAGTTCTGCAGTCTGGTTGTGATAAAGACTGAAAGAGGGGGAAAGGGTTTCTATTAATAGATCAGTAGACTCATGGTCTGCAGATGACAGGAAGTTGGGCCTGTCATAAGGAATGCCTTTGTTATTTTCCATCTAGGGAGGAAATTAATTTCTTGTGATTTTTCAGAAATGCTGCCCGTGAGCGCGAGCGCCACAGCTTCAAGGCTGAGGGAGGAAGAGAGAGACGGAAAGAAAGAGACAGGTTGATGATGTGGTGAGCACGTTCCCGTTTTGATGCGTCCACTGCAGAGAGGATGGCTCTCAAAAGAAGTTGGATGCGCACGGGCTCATGCTTAAAAGGGTTGGAGATGGGGAGAGCTTGTGTAAGCAGGCCTGTCCCAAACTCTGAACCGTCTTCGTGTAGTCCAAGAATGTATTGTGCGGCCATTTGATGTTACTGTTGGACAGCGATGAAGAACTGCCATAAGCTTGCTTTGAACGCATCCCTTGATGCAACAACTTTTCCACGATGGACTCAATCTTTGATGAGCTCAGCCAAACACACAGTTAATGTATGTTGGCGGTAAGCAGGTTTTATAAGTACCAGTATAGTGAAGGATTCTTCTTAATGAGCAGAACTACACCAATTATTAATACTTGTCTGAAATATGACATTTTCATGGACAATGACGAACTTGTAGCTTTTCAAAGATTCAAAGTCCACTTCATTTGCCCTTTTTAGTGAACTATTGTTCCTTGATACCCTCTGCTTTAATTGGTGTTGAGATCTCTCCATTGTAAATGGAGCAGGGTGGGGTTGTTCACACTGAAATTACAAAGTCGATTACCATGATAATAAAATGTGTCCACTCGGTAAAGAGACCATGTGGTCTATGAAAGGACGGCCAGTTCCGCCAGCTCTTATTGGTGTAGTCTGGTTTGGCTGCAGCTCCCCTTGTTCTTGGAACCGGTATCAAATGGCACATGAACACTATAATCGGAGCAATTTTCCAAACATCTTCAACTTCCACCGCACAGAAATGGATCCAGGAGTGCGGCAACAAAACCGGGCCTTATGTCAACTTCTGATTCCAAAACGTTAATGATCTAGATCAAAAGGAGCTTCAGAGACAACTTGCTTTTGTTTTTTCCGAGTCCTTTTGAAAACGCTGCCTTTGAAGGTTGAATACATGCCCAGAAATCATTTGATTAAACAGGTATGTGGGATGGTTAAACATATTGAAGAAACTAATTACTACTGAACGTTCTGTGGTGTGGGGCGCTGGATGAGGATGTGGAAGAAAAGCTGCTGCGCTCAGGCGGAAACTTGTTTCGAATTTGAACAATTCCAAACACGATACATTATTTCAGATAAAAACTTACTCTGGACAGGGAGCATGTGTCAACCTTTTTGGAAGAGAGACAAAACTCTCTTGTTCCAGAAGAACTGACAAAAATCGGCTCCATTCTCACGGTGCCCTCACGGCTTCAGGAGCCGCAGTCAGCTCTTTCTGCTACCTGGCTGAAAGTCATTCCCTTCAGGCTCGGGCTAATACGCTGTGGAGAGTTATGAGTTTGGCTTATTTTCTAATATGAAAAATGTTACCCTTTCTGTTTTAGACTGTGCCAAACATGTGCTGAGGTGTCTTCCAGTGGGAGTCGCGTAGACAGTTAGAGCCAATGTCGGTATTAGCAGGTTGGGTTTGGACCTAAAACTCCGCAGCAACATTCTGATCCAGTCGCGTCAGGACTTAAAAGACCTGAGTTTGAGCGATGTAGCGCTATGTAGTTTTAGGATTGTCCAATACTCAGCTTATGGGGATATTTGTCTTGGGTTTTTGCCCCTCAGCCTACAAACATGCTGGTTTAAACGTCTGATGGGTGAACACTGCTGAAGACGATCAGCCTTAGGAGACCCTGAATGCTACAGTCTGCGTTCAGAACACAACTCAGCTTCTGAAGTGTGTTTTTTGGGGGGAAAATTATTACTTTTAATCACTAATTCTTTTATCGTTTACATAGAAGGCACAAATATTATAACTTCTTATACATAAATCTGGAGGTGTTCACCAACCTGGTCAAGTTAAGTAACCCGTGGAACTAAACCTACACGCAAGTGACCTTTGACCTTTGTTTCAGTGGTTGTTCACCAACTATGATTAGTGACTTGAGAGTAAGGTCCTTTCTATGAGGTGTTTACTGTCCTGAAGACGCTCTACATGAATAATTACATTAAAAGACTAGAGATGACTGCACAGTTGTGTAATTATTCATAGTTTCAAGCCATTTTGATTTAAATAAATCATAGGTGAGTCCCTCCTCCTACTCCTGTTGGCATTTGACTTTGGTTTTGGTCCCTCTTCGCACAATTTCTCTGTTGTGATGTGGACCGAGAACACTTTTGACACATCTCTCGAAACACACTTCTAATTTGTCCCCCAGGCACTAGTTATGACGCGAGCTGACACTGAGGTCTGACAACATGACTTCTTTCCTCCTCTGGCCAAAGCTGCTGCAAAGCTGCAGCCTCGCCTGCCTCCAGATCGGAGAATCGGGGTGTCTTACGATTGAGTTGTTCCCCTCCCCTTTTGGGACATCGGTTCGAATTAACGCCACCGCCGTCTGACTCTTAAGGCATCGCCGCTGACAGCCAGAGCGCTCACACACACCAGGTGCTTCTGTCTCCGCCGAGGTGCCTATGACACCTACCTGTTTTTTAGCCCCCAACCTGTCAACAGAGCCAGATTTAATTAACGTAATGATCAAAGCAGGAAAAGCAAGTTTAGCCCTGAGGTAGCAATCCCAGTGAGCCATGCTCGCTTGCTAATTATTTAGCATTAAGGTAGACAGCACTTATGCATACATGACTACTTCAAAGATGTGATTGGGGTTTGGTTCGTTACAACAGCAAGTGCCTGAAGGAGCCGGTGGTGACATCAAAACATCAGTGTGGATAAATCTGCTGGTGTAAAGCGTCTCGCTTTCAGCCACCAGGTAACCTTTCTTTATCCTCTCTGACAGCGCCTGTTCACAACAAACATCAGCTGCTTGAATTTAAATGAAGGGACACGGGGGCAAGTTCAGGATGCGATGATGAAGGAGATGAAAGTTTTATTTTAGGGCGAGGAGGAGGAGAGTTTAAGGTGACCCCCCAGAGGGACAGCACACTGCTGCCACAGCTTGTCAGCTGTAGCCCCAAATGAACTCTGAGGGATAGATGACAAATATTACAAGTATATTAAAGATATATGCATTAATAGTTGGAGAACTGATGCACTTACAGCCAATCAGCATGATCAGAACTACTTAACATTTAGTTTCTTCCTGTAAATATTTTTAACACATTTTGATTTCCTGTTATTCCCTACTTTACAATTAAGCTGTTTGTCCCTACACAAGCTTTTGGAGTGTAAAGACTGCAGACCAAAGCCACCAAACATTGTTAACCAAGAACCCTGCATCTCTAAATATACCACATAGTTTAGACTGAGGTTAGTCTAAAGGTGGAAAAAACCTTATACTCAATCCTGACTGAAACTAATCCGGTTTCCAATTTCGCTAATCGGGACCCAAAGTGCACAATTTTCTAAGCCTGATAAATATTTATTCTGCAACTTTTTGCTGTCAACTCTACGTTGGCCTCCAGCTGCTGTTTACTGCTACTTTCATACAAAATTTCGTTCCAAGGCAAAGGAACATCAAATTAGATACAGTTACAGACACATGAAGTGACTCTGATTCAAATTAAGTCGTTTTTCTTCTACTTCACTTTGGTTTCATTCACTTTCGGAAGATCTATGCTTTGATATGTTACAAACCAAGCAGAATGGATATTAGTGGAGTCCAGTGATCACAATGTTTGCCAGCAACCACCGTTTCTGCCACTGCCAGAAAAAACTGTTTCTTTCCAAGGCTGTTTTAATGACAAATTCAACAATTCTCCCTGTAATTTTGGACAATATAATCCTCAATTTGCATAAAACAAAATTGTTCATTTTAGTTTATGTGCCAAAGATCTAATAGTGCTGGAATCCCAGTGGTCGTCAGTGGAGTTTAATATCTTAAATTGTATAAAATCTTGGATAGCACCATTTTTGAAAATCTGTGGGTTGAAAAATCTTGACTTCTCAAACATTTTTTTTTTTCCTTTTCCACAATTTTCGCCCATATGTGGAATGTCCCAGATCCCTTGAGAAAGAAGTTGCATATTTGAAGTGAAATATTGCACCAACTTTCACTTATTGAGCAGTCCGGTGTATTTTTGTCTCACAATTGCAGTCTGGGATCCATGCACAACATCTAGTCAGGAGTTATTGTGAAATGCCCCTATGCCTGCAAGAGATTCTTCCTAGATTCATCATCACTCATCTTTGATTCGTGTGGAGACACATTTCCTGAACCTGACCACGTGCCTGCCTCTGAATCTTCTGCCAGGGTCCAGAGACAAATCCCTAGTTTATATCTGTTTGTGTGTACACTTGGTTTTTTTTTTCAGGGAGATATGCAGGAAGAGGAATTCTGCAAAGATATGGATGCTAATTTGAGAGATTGTAAAGACGGGTGGGTGAACATTGGCCACTTTAAACATTCAGGCTCAACCGAAGTGCCATTCTGTATGACAGGACAAGTAATTATGAGTTAAATGAATTCTGAGTTCAGCAGAGTGTGTTGTCTTGTTGGATGAGTAAAAGCAGGCCTCCGGTCATCAGCGTAGTTAGGTCTTTCCCTCCGATGTTCGACATGAATAGACAAGAAAAGAACAGCCCTCACACTGACACACAGGGCTCTCATTGAATCATGTGAACTAAGACAGGGGGAATTTCTGATAGCCCCCATTTCAGTGCACAGACGTAGAGACAAAAGACCTCACTGTCTGCTGCTGTGGAGCTGTGACTTACCTTCAGGCACTGCCAAAAAAAAAAAAAAAAGACAGCGAGAGAAAGAAACGACCTCTTGGTTTGGGACCTGAGCAGTTGCCCATTGTTCCACTTAAAATGAAAATCCCTGCTTCTGCGTTGGGGCCCCCAATAACCTGTTCGCAAGCAGCTGGTGACCACCTGTGGAGCAAGTCACATTAGGGAAGGATTCCTACTGTTTCTGTTTATTGTCTGCAGGTTTATGTGTGGTATTGTGCTTCAGTCCTGTGTGGTGGTGGTGGAGGTGGGTTGGCTTGCAGAACAGCCAGTGACTTACTGGAAGCTTTTATTTATTGTTGCTCAAATCGTCAGGTTTTTATCCTTGTTGGCGTTCCAGTAACACCAAAGCACGTTTGACTGCTCGTATTGGACTGATTTTTCTTGACAGAGTTGGGTACAATGTTGAAAGAATTAGAAAAAAACTTTTCAAGAGGCAGTAAAAATTATGGATAAGGTGAATTATCTTCAACTTCCAAGTAGTGTAAAAAAAAAAAAAATCGATTCTCAGCAGACCAGAGAGGTCTCAACCTTACAGGGACAGCGGATCTCTTGCGTGACTATCTTTAAGTCTTTATAAAAAGATGGAGATGAGATACGACCTATGCCTATGTTCCGTCAAATTATTCAATTTGGTCTTCATGAAGTCCCATGGCCTGGGAGAATTCCTTTTTCACCCGAACAAGAGATGCTCTTGTTTGGCACAGTGATCATTCGGCATGGAGATAAAAAACAGATATTAATCATCGTTAGGACACACCGAGGGAAAAAAAAAAAAAGAATCGCTTATGGGTCACAGCAAAATGAGTCAGTGCTGCAAAACTGCAAAACACGGTGGCTCTTTGTGTCCGTTTCCTGTTCCCAGGAATGCAGCTCGTCTTATGACTCGAGGTGGGGTTGAGGAGGTGAATGACATCACCCGTTGGGCTCACATTTGAATTCTGACACAGTGGCACCTTGTGTTCCTATTCACCCCCCACCTCCCCGCCATCTCCCCTCTGAAGCCTGGATTGTACTCGGCTCTGCCTTTTCTTTTCCCCCCTCAAAGAATACCTCTTTTTCTCTTCCGCCTCTTAAGCAGCTGCCTGTGTATGAAGTCGAGAAAATGACACTCCATCTCATGATGAATGGCACTTGACCCCTGGAACCCATTCCTGTGGGGCTCACATGGAGCTGCCATTTACATAAGCCAGCAGATCTCACACATGAACTTGTTTACATCCGGGAAAAGCAGCGCTCGCCACCACTAAGGTGCTGCAAATGAAGATTAAATATTTGTTAATCAACCTCGGCTGTAAATTGGACAACCTTTGCAGATGCTTTTCCCCTCTCAGCTCTGGCTTTCTGGTTTGACACACATACGCACTGGTGGGGTTGCCTCACTGAGAGTTCTTTTGTTGCATGATTAATTACTCTGAGCAACAGTTATGGCAGGATTAACAATTAGCTAGACCTGTCAAACAGTCAGTCTAAGATGGCAGACTAATTGAGCGGCTGGTTGGCCATTGTGTCCCAGTATAAGGCCAAGGAAGTGGGGATGGTTCACAAGCCTTTCATCTCTTTTACAGGCCTAATACCGCAGCAGAAATGAGCCCACTATCAGGCACAGTGAGCTCGGGTAATTTTTCATGAATATTCATATGCCTCCTCCTCCTCTCACAGTGAACTTTACAAAGTTACCTTCATGGTGCGTGTTTTGTAAGTCTGCTGTACTCTTTCTGCTACAGAGACGACCCGTTCACTGTAAAAGGTTGTATACACTGCAAAAAATATCTTCCAAAGTCACTTAGTCAGTTTTCCGTATTAGTAGTGGCAGCAACAACTGAAAATCTCCCCCTGTCCCAGGTGCTTCTGTGGCTTATTTTTAATTCTGTTCTGGTTGTTTAAGGGATGACAATAGTCTGGCTCATCTTCCTGTAATTAGTCTGAAGGTCTGAACCATCTAAAGAGGGTCTTCACACTAGAAAGAAGCTAAACTATTGTTCAGTTTGACCCGGACTTAGAGTAACTCTTTTTCGTGTTTTCTAGTTCCCGACCATGGACTGAGACACCTTTTGATTGAGACCAAACTGAAAAGTCCAAATGTCGGCACACAAATTTCGACTGCGATTCTACATAACGCAAGGTCCACTTGCCAGAATGCCATCAAATCTAGATTTAAGAAAGATTGGTGGCTGGATAAGGGATCTCTGAAATACAGCAATTTGAGAAATGCAGTCAGTGTATCCTGAGCCAATTTTTTGAATGAACTAATCATTGTGTTGGTTAACGTATCATCACACGAGCAAAGGCCAACAAAAAAAAATAAAGGATCAAGCCCAGTCCAACCCCAGCCAGACAAAGAAAAAACTTTCTTGTGAGCCAAGTTTTGGATGACAGAGGGTGAAAAAAAAAAAAAAGAAACCTGCGAGGCCACACAACTGAAGTGGCTTCCTCAAAGAGTTTTTATCCCCGGTGTCCATGGGAAGAACCCCAGCAGAACAGCTGCAACGGCAAGCCATGGCTCTTCATGAAAGGTTTTGCCTGGAGGCGGGGAGGCGAACAACTTGATCGTGAAGAAAGTCAATTGTTCCCCTGCTGAAAGGCAAAAAGCCCAAGAGGAGCTGCTGCACCATGGTGTGTGGGACATATCAAAATATTTGACAGACTTCAGCATTATGAAAATCCTTCGTCCATTTTTTGTCGGGGAGGGAAGGTTTTTGTTTTTTCCACCCACCGCCGACCTGTCACACTCCCATCAGGCCCCCTGACTGGCCCATGTCATTGTTTGGGCCCTGAGAGTTCAAAGCAGGCCCTTTAGGAGCCGCTCAGTGTGCACTGACACCATGTAATGAAATTAGCAGTTGTAGCTAAACAGGTTTCAATCAAAGAGTCTAAGCCAAGACCTAGTGCCCAGTGTTCATGAATCACCTCTTTCACTGACTTATGGCAGACAGTCTGGCACATTGTTCCTCCTTTCATGGACCCATCATTCAGCCAGGTAGTCCCACCGAGAAGAAAAAACTGGTTTCCAAAGAGAGACCTGGCTGAGAGTGTACTGACAACAAGAAGTGTGATAACGGACTAACACTAAAAGTCAAACCTTATAATTAAAGGGTCAGTTCACCTATGCTTAATGATGTCTAGCTATGTAGACTGGTTTTTGTTATCTGCTGACGTTGTGACTAGTTTAAGTTTATCTAAACCCACTGGTTTTGGCACCGGTTATAGGAAAATAATGACTGGAAAGTAAATTCTCACTAACAGTAAGAGTCTAATTGGTTTTGTTGATATTTTATTTAATCTGTTTTAAAAGATACTAGACTGTGTCAAGCCTTTCATCAAATCAAGTCAAGTTTCAAAATGCAGACAGCTTGAAATCGGTTTGATTTGAGTTGGAAAGAGCTTAGCATAAAGTAGCCTTTAATATTAGAGTCAGATGGACATGGTTCCCTTTTTGTCCAGAGAGCACTTATGGTGGTAGGTCATAGAATGTGTGTATTTGTGTGTATTTCTGGCTGTGTGTGTTTTGGCTCATGTTTTGCCTCTTTTAGGTTATTGTGTGTCTAGCTCGGTTATTTTTGTCTGTTTTTGATCATTTTATTGTTATTACATTATGGTAAATTTCAGTCTATTTTTGGTCGTAATCCCTCCATAACACGACCTATGAGAAGCTAGAGCTTCTGAAAAAGCTGCACTTCCTCTAACTTAGTGTTAACTGCAACTGTTTTATGTTTAAAGATCAAATACACTTTTACCTGCGTCCACCAGCTGCAGAAATGCAGATTTAACCTTTAATGCGCAACAAATGTACATGTATCAACAATGGCCTACACTGCTTTTAAGCGTGTGTGTGTGTGAGGGAGTGTGTGAGACGGGGGGGAGGTGGGAGCAGGCCTGTGATGCATGTGTTTACATGTGTGTATTCATGCGTCTGTGTAATGCATGTGTTTATTTGCGTGAGTGTGTGTGTGTTTGTGTCTCATGTGTGTGTTCTCGCCTCCAGGCCTGTCTCCTGAGCCCCCCCCTTCCTCCCACACACACACACACACACACACCTAAAACTGATGGCTTTGAATCACTGGCAACCCTGCTGGTAATTTATTTGCGCTGAGCATTATGGGAATTAATGTACCTGACATTCAATGACAACAGCCGGCGCTTTGTGGCCCTTTTTACATTTCAACACATTCCTGCTGTACACAGGGCTGCCTATTGAAAAACGTCTATCTTCCCACCTAGCTGAAAAGAAAAAGCCCACACGCGCACGCACACTGCAGGCTCTGAACCTCTAGGTGCAGGAGGCTGTTAGCGGTGGCTGATGATAGTAGCAAAACATTAACATAATAATTAGTGTCTTGTAATTGTTTCATTAAAACCAGTTGTTCCATTTCTCCTCTTGTTCTCCCAGAAGACGCGAGACAGAGTTTGGACGTCAGCCAAAGGGAGGGTCGGTCCACGTTTGTACCCGCTCAAGATGTTTGCCTGCTCGCCGGGAAGTCGTGGCGGCTGTCAGTGGCGGTGGTAAGCACGGCCACTCCAGCCATATGTGAAGACAAAATGAACACGGGGAGGTGGGAGCGGACAAGTCTTGCTCATGATAGTACTACTTAACATCATCCTAAAACTGATTTTTACAACTTGTGTCTTTTGTGATCTCACATGTCAAAAATAAGAGCCTGCATCTCATTAAAGTACTTAATAATAAAATAAATCCAGTACATTATGTCAGTTCCTTTAAAAGGTCACACAGCCTAATAATACTGAAACCTGGCAGTTCATTTAAAAGCAAGTACATACATAAGTGTTCATGCACATACAGTGGCTGCCTGGCTGCAAAGTGCATTCACACACACACACACACACACACACACACACACACACACACACACACACACACACAGATTTTAGCCAACCCTAATTAGCATTTTAAAGAGCAATTCCACTTGTTTACTCGTTTACTACCTGCCACTCAGCATTTGTAAAAAAAATCATACTGGGTAAATAAATAAATATAATTTGAAATCTAATTATTATAATAACCCTAACTATAAGTTGGACAAGTCAGTTAGCACTATGAGAATGTAGGACTGAAAGATCAGAATTGCATTGCATGTTGTGACTTTTGAACCTAAAAGGAGCTGGATTGAGGCTTGGACCACAAATGATGGACTGATTTGAATAAGATTGAAAAGCAGGGAAGGTCAGATAAATACCGCAGAAATAATGTTTTATGGATCGAGACATAAATGCATCTTTTGACATTTGACGGCAAATATTAACTTTAAGTCCACTTACTTGTGTTTTCAAGTTTAAACCACGTTTTACAGTCTTAATCAGCAAATTGAGATTGCTGTGTTGTCATGGAGATGGCTTGTGACCTAGTGAAAGTATGGAAATAAATGTCAAAAAAGTGCGGCCAGACTACTGCTTTAAGGTCAATAGTGAACTTTTATTCCTGACCTCTTTAAAAAAGGGTTTTTTAAATTTAAAGATACTGCAGAGAATACAACTTTTATGCGCTGAAAAAAAAAATTTAACATCTTAATAGACACCATTAAAGAGAAGAAAACATTTTTTGGAGTTATTGTCAGATTTATGTTCACGAATATTAGCACAAAAATGGTGTCACTAAAGGTTAATAATGTATAGTTCTAACAGCATTGTACTCTTTAAAGTAACTGCTGATATCTGAGATGACAAAACAACCTCCGATGAAAATACACAGGTTAGAACCAATTGTTGATTTACAGATCCACTCCGTGTCCACACAAACACCTGACAGAAGGTGACTCAGGGTAGGTTTATACTATATAATGTTCCCCAGCAACTGCAGCCTTTTTTTTTATTTGGGGTCAATTCACTGAGAGGCCTCTTATCTTTTTCATAAACGCCCCCGTCACATTCACACACTCGGAAGCTGCCCAATGAGCAGCTCCACTGGAGTAGATGGAGTTAATTGCCTTGCTCAAAGGCACCACAGTGATGTCAAAGAAGGAGGAGAGGAAGTGCTGCTTGTTTGATAAACAGCAGAGGAAGCGCAGATCTCTCGGATTTGAGCATTTTTTTTCCAATTGCCGAAAAGCAAAACAATTAATTAGCCGATTGGCTTATGCTAGTTAACATCCGGCTGTACCACTAAAGGAAAGTGGTTAACTTAACCTGTGTAGGCTGATGACTTAGCCAATGGATCATGTCCATTTTCCCATTGGGAAAGCTATGGCTGTACCTACAATGCAGCATTCTTTTCATAAATACTATTCTTGTAAGCTTCCCTTCACTGACACAAACAGCTCTGACAGCTTTGACAAAAATGCAGAGAATTCTCTAATTTTCATGGCATGTTTTTGTGTCCCTGAACACAACATGTTGTGCCAGACAACCTCATACAAACACACTGCTAGTGCAGTTGTTGGTCTGCAGCTGCGTGCTCTCCACTCCATGTCTCTCAGTGCTGTACAGTGAGGAGGCATGGGAGGCAATAAGAGGCCTACGTCTCATTGGCCAAGTTTGGGGGGGTGGGGGGGGGGAGGGTGTGTGTGTGTGTGTGTGTGTGTGTGTGTGTGACAGGCTGTGTCACACCACCAGATAGTTAGATACCACCGCCGGGGATTTGACATTTAGTGTTTTTTGACAAACTTCTGACGACCGTCTCCCGCAGATCATTATCAAAGCATTTCTGTCTGTATAATCAAGATGAATGCTTCCGAACACAACGATGATCATTTTGTGGAGGAGCAACTCTCGAGGATCCAACGAGGGAGGGGTGCTGGGAGGACGGGGGGTCTGCATCGCTTGGGCGTGCTTAACACATACATTTCCATTTTTCCAAAGACAGATTTGTTGGCAGCAACGATATAAAGCGACACCCTGGTGCTGACAATGTTTCTGTCAACTTATTGAATCTTCCGCAGAAAAAGGGGCAATCTTGGAGGCAGAGTGCAATCTAAAACATTGATAAATAAATATGGGAGATATGAATATGTTTATTTGTTTGTTTGTTTGTTTGTTTGTGCTGGGTGTCGATTTAATCCCCGCTCGCCTTAGAAATCTCCCCAAAGACTGATTGGTGTCGTGCACTGCAATTAACTCCGCGAGTACCGTCTATAAATCAACTTCCTGAACTCGGCGTGGAGGAGATGATGCTTTCGAAATTAGCACCATCCGCTGCTTGTATTGTGGGGGGAGGGGAGGATGGTTTTCAAAATAACGGCCCTTCTGATGCCTGATATTCAGAAAACATGCAGAAACAAGTTTCAGAAAATCACGTCCATTCTTCAACGCGCAGCAGGGGGAAGTGTGCACGTACACACACACACACACGCACTCATTTTCTTGATGTCGCCAGTGGCGAGTGCACTTTTTTATTTTAACTGATCGCCGCTTTGGTTGCGATTGAAGTGTTGGCGCCTCCCTCATATGTGCCTCTTGCGCTTTCATGGCATTTTGAGCCATGAGCTGCTGTCACCACCCTCGCAGAAGAGGAGCATTTAGGTCAATTATCAGTCCATTCAGAATTGATTCAGAATCGCGCTCGACTA
This sequence comes from Channa argus, assembly GCF_033026475.1. Classification (NCBI taxonomy): domain Eukaryota; kingdom Metazoa; phylum Chordata; class Actinopteri; order Anabantiformes; family Channidae; genus Channa; species Channa argus. The sequence goes on from NC_090200.1 coordinate 3,381,129, forward strand.
CTTAGATTAAGAAAAACACTCATCTGTCCACGTGGCGCAAGCAGAGTGATATTTCTCCGAATGAGGCCAAGAGAATGCTTTATTGCTTTACTTATTCATGTTTCATTTGCAATTCCTTGTGTGAGAGCATGTTTGTACTCTCCAATATATACAGTATGTGTTAGTGTGCAAGTGCAGCCCATAATCCTGTTTACTTCTCTTTTCCTCCCTCCTCGGTATTTCAAATATACCTTACGCCTTTTTCGACTCCAAGGCATATCTGCGGAGGAGAACGCGGCGCCTGCCCCGGCAAGGCGGCACACACACCAGAAGGAAGGGATGAGATGTGCTGCTTTCAGATTTGACTTTCAGGCTTCTACTCTGTGTTTACGAAATCTCTGTTTCTGTTACCACATGCTTTAATACAGCACTCCCCTCATACTTTATGGCCTGACTACCCTAAACCTTTCTTGTAGTTTTTCGGTCTGTATATACACATACCAATTACCTACTGTACATCATGGAAAGAGGCATACAAGAGAAAGCCACATGCTACACATACCAGAGTTTTAAAAAGTGAGGAGGATTGCGTCTATGTGCAGAGATTTACACCACTTTCTGGAACGTCTCCAAAGACGCAGGCATTCTTGTAAATGTCAGAAGGTTTAAATAATTTGCCGCTTTCAGGTGACAATATTTTAAACCATTTGTGATTCCTTTGACCCACTGGCACCACCGTGGCCCTTTTGGCCTGCCACTGGCATCAGGGGAGATCCTGATTCACAGAAGCCATGGCTGCTCCTCAAACCCGCTGGCAGATGCTCCCTCTCCTCTGCTTTGCCAGCCGGCAACAAGCCTCCTCTGACATGCCTGCATGTCTGTCCCCCTGACTCAGTCTGTCCATTCGTCCATCCATCTGTCCGTCAAGCAGATAAAGTCTTAAGCCTCAATTATAAAAATGCATATTGGAATTTAAAGGCGCAGAAAGTGAGGTTCCTATAGGACACGGAGAGGGAAATACATTCCTGTGAATCATTTATAGACATGTTTCTGTGCCCACATGGGCTGTTGAATGATTGATGTTAAAGTGTTGCAGCTCTTTTCCTGTTTCTCTGTTTCAAATTAAAATTTAACCTCTTTTTTACGATCATTTAAAAGCTAAATTAGTCTTTAAGTCGCACTTAAATGGCTTAATGTCTTAAAAGCTCGATGGTTAAGTCAATCAGCACCTATTACCTGTATGTTTGCTTTATTTTGCCAGACTCTCGATTATCTAATAGAGGAAAAATGCCCATAAAACCTGATTATTTTTATATAAATACTACTGACATGATGAAAGCGGCCACCTCTTGAAGGAGATTATAAACTGAATATGTTTTCTTTAAAAATCACTCCGTTGTATTCCGATAAAAAGGGTTTCCTTTTGTAAAAGTAAGTGACTAGTTGTGCATCCTGTGCAGGATTTAGAAATATTGTCACAGATTGTGGAAATGTGAAACTTTCTTCACAGCATGTTAATGAATAAATCATACCATTAACGATTGGAAGTTTGTTTTCCTTGTGTGTGTGTGAGTGTGTGTGTGTGTTTTTGTTCTCCATGTGGAGGATGAACCCTGGAATGGGGCACCGGCCATCTGCGGTCTTGTGTGAGTGAGTGTGAGCTGTGGTCCAGCGTCCACTGGGGAGACTCGGCTGCTGCCCCACTTTTCTCGCTCTCATGTCAGACTGGGACCATCTGACAGGCTAAAGACCAGTGTCACATGTCTATATTTGGCCGCTGTCGCTGCCGCTGCCAGACCTCAGCGCTGCAGTTGTTTTCCAAAATGCGCAGGGCAATCGATGATAATGAGGAAGGACATTTTAATTAGGTCTGTCTCAACCTGGGGACGACATGCGGGATTGCTCGGCAGGGGGTGAGAGAGAGGACAGGAGGGGGTCTGGTCACCATCACACCTCCTTCTGGGACTGGTAAAAGTCTCGCTGCATTTTGAAGGGGAAATTAAATGAAATCTGCATAGTAGAATTTGTCATGATGATATATTGTGAATATTTTTGTTTTAGAAGGCTCCTACTGAGCCGAATATCATTTGAAATAAGTGACTAGACTGTAAGTGATCCCAGTTCTGGACCTGATTTAGCATTTGGGCTTGAACAAAACAAGGTGAGCCTGCAGAGTTCTGCTTCAAAAGAACTACAATCTGACCTGATTGGACAGATTTCACATAGTCTTTAGTGAGAAGCTCCAATCAGGACGAAATCAAGCTGTGATGCCTTCCATGGAGCTTCTGTGATTAACTGTTTCTGCCTTCGACATATCAGCACCAAAATCATCATTACAACAGGTAAACTCTGAATTTTCAGAAAGCTAAGCAAATAAAGTACCAGGTTTGATTTAATTGGGCTTTTTGACAGAAACTTTTCTACAAAGTGATAAAAAAAAAAAAAAAACGTGATTAAAAACGACAAACTTACTACAAAATAACTACAGCCACCTTTCACAAGAGTGAAGAAGCTACTTGGATAACTAGCAAACAACCAGGAAGAAAGTCTACTTGAGATGTTTCAACTTCCAGATAACTACACCTAAATCAGTATCCTGACTGAACATTACACCACAAAGTTGTAACAAAGGTTACCAAAGAGCACAGGGGATGAAGGGAAGAACATTTGCATGTTACTGACAGTGAACCCGGGCGACCGACGTGGTATGTGCTGTCTCTCCCGTCTCCACTGCTAAGGCTTGTAACTCCTTCAGAGGAGTCATAGTCGGTTTGGTACCGATCCACCAGTACTGGAACATTCACTGGGCTCAGGTAAACTTGATTTCACTGTGTGACTCCCAACTCCTATTATCTTATCACAAACTTATCACATGGGAATCCGGCTGCACATCGGAAAATGCACTGAACAACTTTCTTGCAACAGAAGAAAAGGATCATTTTTGCCCAGTTTCTTATACGTTATATTATGCTGAAGCCTTCCGAATTTACTCGGCTCAGTGTTGTATAAAAGATCAAATAGGACAAAAACTCCAGTTCAAAATGATTATCTGGTGAGATTTAAGGTCTAAAACTACTATCTTTACCCATCCTAACACAACATGAAACAAAACTGCCTGCGGAAAAGGCAGAGTTTTGAAAACTCATTAAACATCAAGTCATTTCTGTATATGAAAAGAAACAGAATTCCTATGAATTCCAGAAATAGGGCTGTTAAATTAAAAATTGATTATGTCACTGGGGATTTTACACGAAGAAACCCGTGATTCTCTACAGTTACAGGTCTTTTAGTTCACACTGGCATCGACTTCTAATGAGATCATGAAAAGAATCAACTTTAACTCCGAGAGAAGCAGAATCACAAGTTATCAGCTGCAAAGGTCTGACGGGAACAAGTGTCCCTTTGTCCTGGAAATGTTTATGTATATTAGAGACATGCAAGGTCAATGAATCTTTCATGAATGTGAAATATTGTACTTTATATGTGCTTGCTATATGTATGTGTGCTAGATGAAAACAAAGCAATAAGCCCACTGCCACTATACTATATATTTAATATTCATCCAACATCCCCAAGCAAAAGCTATACAAGGTGTGAAAAGAGAAGCCTGCACAGAACCACGCCAAATATGCAAAAGTTAGGAATAACTGCATAAATTACCATTCATGCCCATAATGGAAGTGCCATGCCCCTGTGCATGTGCACAAACAAAACAACAAATCCAAAGGCTGATCTGCGCACTCCTTTACCTTATGAAATATGAAAACAGGCTGGAAACCTGGAAGAAGCCAATGGCTATTCGCACACAGCTCACTAATCAACTAAAGGCAACATCAGAAAGAATAGGTAATTTGAGACACAAAAAGAATAAGTAATTTGGGAGGCTCATACCCAAGTGGCCAAATTATTTATGCCTAATGGAACGGGTGTGTGTGCATTCATTTGCAATTAACCGATCTGCTTTATTACCTGTCACTGGAAATGCTTGTGAATGCAGCTGAAAACACAGCTACGCAACGCCTTAAATTATATTCTGAGGTGTGGAGGCACTTCCTGCTGGAAGAGAGAGGATTTCTTACTCTTCCCCTGGTGTCTGTCTTCCTGCAAAAACTTTAGCGTTGTGAACAAAGTCTGAGCTGATTTTAAAGGGGAAAAGGGCAATTTGCACTTTGACTTTCTGAGATTTTTACCCTTCTGAGCCAAAGCATGTTTAGTGGCCATGATATTATGTGTAAGTCTTATTTTACAGGAGGTTTACGAGCTAGATATCATTTTATTTTTTATTTTCTTCATTGTAATCAAAGTTTGTTTTGCAAGTATTGTATTCTAACTCATGATGTCCATGAATTCTTTAAAGTAACATTTAAATATTATCTTGTCAACTTGAAGCAATTTCCAACTGCTTTTGTGGGAAATGCAGTTTCTGTCAGTTCAACTTAAACAAATTGTGAAGTGGAGAACATCACAATATGCACGTATAATTCTGAAACATTTAGCTCATAGCAGCTTTGTCAGGATGTCATCTTAGAGCTAATGATCATCCCAGTGTGTGTGCAATTAAATTAAAATCCATCCCGTGCTACCTTGAACAGTAAAACCCCTTCGCTGCCACAACTGCAAACACTGCTCTTCAAATATATGTAATGAGCCGGAGTGTGTGGGGCGGCGTTGGCAAAGCCTACTGTAGCTGCACTGCCACTGTGATTGGCTCTTTTCAGCCTGCGTACCCAGAGGAGGCTCCCTTAAGAGCAGATCTCCTGTTAAGTATGAGATCCCTGAGAGGAGATGAGTTGGAAGGACTCTGGTTTCTTTAAATATACCAGGCTGTCTGGGGAATATAATGGCTTTCATATATAATTAAGAAGAATACGTAGTTAGAGGGTTTATGTGTCTTTGTGCAGCACCTTAATGGCTGCAGCAGCTTAGCATGCTGAGAAAGCATCAGCTTTATTTCTGAAATGATCCCATGAACAACATTTACATTTCAGATTGTATTCACTCAGTGGATGTTCTCACACGCAGACAGGAAGTACATGCAGTTTGACTAAGGTTCAAAGGTCAGGAGGGACACAAAAATCCCAACGAAATTAAACTCAAAGCTGAGGGGGATTTAAAGTGATGTGGGAGAATTTTATGAAATGAAATACGTAGAACAAGGCTTCTGTTTTTATCAGTCAGTTATATGAATCATATGTACAGCGATGCAAAAAAAAAAAAAAGACTAAAACTCGGAAATGGAAAGCGGGATTTAGGCGTTTTAGACGTGCACCTGGAAAATTAACTGATAACTGTCCCTGACATCCAGTACTGTAATGTTTGATAAGCAGAATCACCTCTTACTGAGCCTTACGTTAGCTTAGATGTGGTTCTGTGAGGCAAAGTCCACCAGAAGAATGGCTGAAAAATATGCAAAAACGGCCAAAAATTGTGGCACCAGCAGCTTCAAGATATCGTCTCTGGTTTGTATAAGTACTTGCCTGTCACTCATCCCCGGCCCTGCTACTTGTCGTCCAAGTCACCACGGCGTGCAGTCAAACTTTAGGAGAGCTCCAGGGGTCCATCAGCAGGAAACGAGCGCTAATTGTGCTAATGAGCTTGTTTGGATAAGCCCTTATTTCTCCCTCCATTCCCCCTCAGTGCCACAAGCGGCCATCTGAGTTCCAGAGACTCCGGGTTAAGTGAGACCCACTTGGGATGGGCCGGCTCTGACAACGACAGGCCCCGGTCGAGGTTTGGTGCGCGGCATGCCCGGCGCATCCATCACCAGTAATAAAGCTCCCTGACACAGAGACCTGCTCTCATCCATCATCGCTCATTTAAGATACAAGTTTGGCTTTAGCGTGACAGAAGTGAGGGATTATTGCCATTAGAGGCCGATCTTTTGTTTTGATGGCCCCTTTTAATGGGGTTGCATTAGGGGGAAGTCCTAAGGGCCAGTTTTTGGGTGATTAAGCAAGCAACACATTTACAAGTCTCTAATTGAGAGAACAATGCCAGGAACCTACAGAGTGCAGAGCTGTAATGAACTGAGGCTCCCTGAACTAGCTTCATGATTAGCTAACGTTGCGGCTTGTGAATGCACAACAAAATGCTCTTCCTCTCGCTGCAGCCGAAGAGGGACGCCTTCGGATACAGATGTGTTTGTCATAATTTATAGAGGATTACGGGAAGCAGACAACACTAAGTGGGGGACTGATGCAAAACTACTGTAAATTCCAGTTAAGTAGATTTATTCAAGCAGCTGAAACAGGGGGTGTCGAATAATGTGCCAAATAATGTCATGTTGTATGCCAGGCGTTAACATTAGCTTAACTGTGAGAGGAACCTGTGTATTGTGTAATGTGTTGAAGCCAAAGTCCCCCCTTCAATATTAGTGTTATTAATCCTGACGTCTTGAACAGGTTGAAAACATAGCGTGGACGGGTTACTAAAGTAGGCTCGTGGCCCCAAATGGTCAGGCCCCCGGGCCAGAGTATGAGCGACCTGTGTTAATTTGATGTTTGAAAGCCACAGAACTCCATAAGAATGTTCCACAATAACTGAAAAAGACCAAAAACTATGAATTGACCTCCAAAACAAGACTATTTCTGAAAAAAGAGAGGACCAACAGCCACATGACCAACAATTAATATTGTACATACAAAATGCTTCCAAAGACAACTTCTACAAAAGGGACACTAAGATAGCAACAAACGGTACCAAATGTGACAGCCTTCTGTCAGTCTCCACAGAAAAGGCAGGGGGCCTTTTACCTCAGGGGTCTGAGAAGTCTGAGTATTTATTTTATAGTCACAAATCCAAAATAAGAGACACAAACGTTCTGCAAAGAGATGATCCCAAACGGACAAAAAGTGCAAAAAACAAAAGCGAGTGAAAAAGACACAAAATATAATCCAACATGAGCCAAACTACTTTAAGTGACCAAAAAGAGACAACAACCAACAAGACAGAAGGGATGCTTCAAATGCTTCAAATGCTTTTTTTTATATCATTTCTTTAAAACTCTAGAAAATCTTAATTTAATCTTTTTCCACTTTTCCTACAGCTGTAGGGCAACAACATTGATGTGCTTCCCGGTTTGTGTTAAATCATGTTTCATAAAAGGGTTTTTATTTGTGTCATTTGCTGGTGATTAATGAAACATGCCCTGTTCCATCCATCTGTCCCTGTCTTTGTTCACACTGAAGTGAAATCAGGTTAAGTGGATCTTGCTCCTGCACCGTGATGTCATATTTTACTGCAGCTCTGCATCTCAGGTTGTTGTGTGCTGTCTCGTGCCCTAATTAGGAAGAGCTGAGAGAAAAAAAAATCCTAAAAAAAAGGGGCAGGAAAATGAAGCAGTAGTCACCTGAGATGAAGGACACATCCTCTGTGCCAGGAGACACTTCACATTTGATTTTTTATTTATATTTCTGTGCCGAGCAATACTCAGGGAGGGGAAAAAAAGTGGGTCAACGAACAGATTTGAAGAAACCAACTTTCAAACATTAGTGTTGTCTCTCTGTCTGGTTAAACATAGTTTTGTATCCGATTCCCCTGTGCCAATTACTCATTAAAAATGTTTAACAACATTTTAATTGAAGAATTAATTACCTTCGGCTGGGCAAAATCCCCCTAAATTTCATCTGGGGAGTCATCAAATGTGCAGAGGAGCAGCCGTCGATAAAGTGTCAGAGAGTGGGTGGTGGTGGGTGGGTGGGTGCAGCAAAATTACATCAGCAAGGAAACGCAGTCCATTGTGAGTCAACGGCGACACACACACACGTGATAATTCATGAGTAAACACATGAGTGAATAAAACCCGCTACGATGTTCCTCACAACGTGTGACTTTATCCTGCAGAAGCGTAGCTCGTTTAGTTGCTGCCAGTGCAAATACTAGTCATAGCTTTTGCATTATTCAGAGCGTGAGAAACTTAGAAAGACAAAAACAAGGGAGAAAAGAAGGTAAAGATGTGGTTTTTCCTTAAATACCTGCTTGAGTTACCCCTTATTCTAATACACACCTAAGAGGTTTGTTCACCCAAACTACATGCAGTACATACGTTTTTGTTTTAACTAGAGTACTTAGTTTGGTCTGGGTATACTTTAAATGGAGTTTTCTGCTTACTTTAAACTTCAGCTCATGGCAAAACAATCAGTACAGACTTTCCCACTTTCAGTCATCAGCTGGGCCCAAATTGCAGGATAACTGGACTGAATTAGGTTCAGATTCACCCATGTTTGACGTCTATGATATTTCCGACTCGAAATCCTGTAGTGTGAAAGAAACAGTGATACAGAATTGAGCTGCTGGAGCCAACGAGTGAAATGAGCAGGAAGTGTAACCAACTGGAGAGTTGGTTTGAGAAAGTTTGAGAACAACAAAAATACTTCACAGTCAACTCTTTGTCAGCTTTTGCTCCAAAATGTTTAAGCCACGCAAAACACGGCACTACAAGCTAATACAATTTATAAAATCTGTCAGTGACACTGTTAAAAGTCAAAAGTCCAGGATGCAGGAACGACTGACAACAGCAAAAGAGAAATCAAATGATAGAACATTAAAACAGTGCAAATAACAGATTCAAAACAACACAAACTTGAGTCTAGATGATCAAAAATGTCTCAGTAATGTTACCTCACTCTCACACACAGAGACAAATACACAGTGTAGATGATCCAGTAAAGCTCCTGGTTTACATATTACTTAAGGCCTGTAAATAATGCAACCTCACGGGGGCACAAGCCAGCGTCTTCTTGCGCCAGTACCAAGTCTGGATAAATGCAGAGGGTTGTGTCAGGAAGAGCATCCGACGTAAAATACAGGCAGAATTATACAAGCAAATCATGGCTTCCACACAGAATCTGACTTCCACAACAGATCTATCGGGGCCCAGGTTAACAACGGTGCTGTTGACCCACAGGGTGCCGGTGGAAATTGGACAACTGTTGGTCGAAGAAGGAGAAGAGGCATGTTCGTAGGCAGAGAGAGAAGTGGAAAGGTAAGAATGTAGGACTAACAGTAGGAACTTTGAATGTTGGGATTATGACAGGGAAGGCTAGAGAGCTGGTTCAAGTTGTTCTACCATGGGTCAGATAGGAAGAGAAATGGAGTAGGAGTTATCCTGAAAGAGGAGTTTGTGAGGAACTTTCTAGAGGTGAAAAGAGTATCCGACAGGTTGATGAGTCTGAAGCTTGGAATTGAAGGTGTGATGTTCAGTGTAGTTAGTGGTTATGTCCCACGTGAGTTAGAAGAGAAGGGGAAATTTAATTATTCGGTGTTTCATTGGGAAAGAGGAAAGTGGACAAGTAGACTTAGAGGTGCAATAAGCAGGTTCAGGAGTGTATATGAAAGAGGTTACCTAATAGGAAGTGGGACACTGAGGAGACTGAAGAGAGTAGACAGGAGTACAGGGAGATGCAGCGTAAGGTGAAGGTAGAGGTGGCAAAGGCCAAACAAAGAGCATATGAGGACTTGTATGTTAGGTTGGACACTAAAGAGTGAGAGGTGGGTTTGTACACGGTGAGGCAGAGGGATAAAGACGGGAAGGATGTGCAGCAGGTTATGGTAACTAAAGATAAGGATGGAAATGTATTGACAGGTGCCAGGAGTGTGACAGGAAGATGGAAGGAGAACTTTGAAGAGTTGCTGAATGAGGAAAATGAAAGGGAACGAAGAGTAGAAGAGGTGACTGGTGTGGAGCAGGAAGTAGCAAAGATTAGTAAGAGGGAAGTGAGGAGGACGTTGAAGAGGATGAAGAGCGGAAAGGCAGTTGGTCCTGATGACAAACCTGTGGAGGTATGGAAGTGTGTAGGAGAGGTGGCAGTAGAGTTTCTGACTAGTTTGTTTAACAAGATCTTGGAGAGTGAGAGGATGCTGAGGACTGGAGGAGAAATGTACTGGGGCCCATTTTTAAGAACAAAGGAGATGTGCAGAGCTGTGGCAACTACAGAGGAATAAAGCTGATGAGCCAAACAATGAAGTTGTGGGAAAGAGTAGTGGAAGCTCGGCTAAGGGCAGAGGTGAACATTTGTGAGCAGCAATATGGTTTCATGCCTAGAAAGAGAACAACTGATGCAGTATTTGTTTTGAGGATGCTGATGGAGAAGTACAGAGAAGGTCAGAGGGAGTTGCATTGTGTCTTCGTAGGTTTAGAGAAAGCGTATGACAGGGTGCAGAGAGAGGAGCTGTGGTATTGTATGAGGACGTCGGGAGCGGCAGAGAAGTATGTTAGAGTGGTGCAGGACATGTATGAGAGCTGCAAGACAGTGGTGAGGTGCTGTAGGTGTGACAGAGGAGTTCAAGGTGGAGGTGGGTCTGCATCAAGGATCAGCTCAGAGGGACAGCTCATGTTAGATGTTTTGGAGATAAAGTCAGAGAAGCCAGATTGAGGTGGTTTGGACATGTTCAGAGGAGAAACTGTATTATATTATATCAGTAGAAGGATGCTGAGGTTGGAGCTGCCAGGCAGGAGGTCTAGAGGAAGAGCAAAGAGGAGATTTATGGATGGAGTTAGAGAGGACATGAAGTTAGTTGGTGTGAGAGAAAAGGATGCAGAGGACAGGGTTAGATGGAGGCACATGATTAGCTGTGGTGACCCCTGAAAGGATCAGCCCAAAGGAAAAGAAGAAGTCTGTAAATGACAGTCTCACACATCTGAATGTGCATGTATTTGTTGGAATGGACCGTTTTATACTTTTTGACACGAGCATTGGACAAAAGCAGATTTTCACGACTTTTTGGACATAATCTGTTTTCACATTTTATATTTATAATTTGTCCTTTTTTACTTTCTTGTTTTATAATTACACCACTGCTACTATTGCGTGTTTGTACTGGAGGAGGAATTCCTCCCCTTCCATTTTCTTTGGTTTTTAATTTAATTTTCTTTGACTGACATGTGAGTCAAAGGATCGATGGTGCCATACGTTGTACAGATTGCGACAAATTGGCGACAAATACATGACACTGGGAAATATAAATGAAACTGACTCGACTGCTTATATCGTTTGTCACGACGCTCAAAAATGGAAATAATGTCAGAGTTAAAACTAGAAGCTCATTCTTAAAATGTTGAGATTGACATCAATTTTCCACTAATCAACATCCTTTGTGATTCTCTAGAAAATCAGTGAGGGTAAACCTTCTGACTTACACCTCTCCCCCCTCCCTTTGTCTGTCTCCCCTTTCTCTCCTTGCCTCCTATTTAGCCTGTGCATTTGATTAGTTAATCGCCCCCCCCCCCCCCCCCCCCCCAGTCCTCAGGTGGAGGCAGAGCGCTCGGGCTTCTCATCCAGCCAAGCTGTTCTTTTGGAAAGGAAAGGAGGCAGCTGTGTTTACAGCCCGGGTCCTGGCGTACATTTAGCAGAATCTATTATTCATATCGCTCAGTATCAGAGCGAGATCTCCAGCCACCTGTCTCGCTGACAAGCTCGCCCCCTTTTGTGGCGCTTTCCGTTCGGAGCAAATTACGCTCGTCTTGATGAATTGAGTTTTTATGAGCGTTGCTGTAGCGCCCGGGCATCCTCGTGCCGAGCCAGGGACCATCAGGGGCCCGGGGAGTTTTTTCTATTCAATGGGCAAACGTTTGGAAGAATGTCGACTCAGGAAGGGAAAAGAAGGGGAATCAGAGTGGTTTTTACCTAGAGCTCATGTCTTCTGTCAGGCTGAGTTTTGTCCACTGTCTGCAGCTGTTTCCCTGCCAGTGCCCGGCCATGTTCTTACACCTGTCAGTATTTGTTTCCCCTGCCTCGCTCTTCCTGTCTTGTTTCCGTATTGCTGTTTACCTCTCGCCGCCCAAGTGCTGGCCCTGATCTGAGATTTGAGAAGCGAGCAGCGAGAACAAAGGCTTTTCTCTGAGACACAGCTACCTGATGAGTCTGCCAGCGAACTATCTCCCTCCTTTGACTCTGTGTGAACATTTTTAATTAACGAGGAGGTGCGTTAACTCGCTGATAAGCACCCCTGATAACTTATAACATGATTCATAATTTATAAAGATTTTTGCTTTCATCTTCACTAGTTTGCATAAAACTAATTACACCGTAAATGGTATTCATTACAAAATATATTTTTTTTCCATTTCCACACAGACGCGTAAATCACGGCGCCCAGCTACCAAGAGTTGCTCTGGGACTGGTTAGCATGCAGAGAAGAAAGGTAATGATGAGTTGTTAGAGGCGGTGTCAGGGGCAGACCTGCCTGTCTGCTTGTACTCCGCATGTTGTGCAGCTTTAGATTCATTATTCTAACTGCTACAAACTGCGGCGGAGCGAGCTTACATCTAACCTGCCTCCTGCAGGTGAATGTGAATGGGAGACATTTAAGTGACAAATACAACCATGTGTTTAGTGCAGAAACAACACAAACACATCTGGTAATGCGAATACACTGTACAGAGAGTACACACTGAAGGAAACACTGATACCACAGACAAGCCTGCTGTCATTTTAAGAAGCAGGATATGAGCTGGCACAGGTCTCGGTCACCGGAATATGCTCTCTGTGCAACATCCACAAACAAAACACAGATCACTTGTATGGTATCAAGCAAAATATCAGTGCCCTATGATTTCACGCACCAAATAATTTCTCTCCATTTGCCGCTGTTGAAAGTTAAAGATCATCAGAAGCAGAAACGTTTGCAAGAAGGAAAAAGATTTTAAAGCTTTCTCCCTGGCACATTCCCAAAAGAGGAGCAACAAGCTGCATGGAAACACAAATAATGACCTCTCAGTGAACAGTGTTTATCAAACTAATGCTCAGCTCCAAAGGACATCTAATAAAAATTTACACGCTAAAACAAAAAAAAAATCTTGATCTGCATAAATAGTTTAAGTGCATTTTGTGTCATAACTAAAGTATTAAAACACACACTCTTGCTTTTACAATAGCATCCAATAACTTATGAAACATGTTTTAACCTTTTGGGAGCACTGCATCCGTTTGGGGAAACGTGGTGGGGTACTGTAACGCATGCTATGGAGAATTTGAATGTCCTAGAGCACATTTCAGATCATAAATGCTGTGGGGGTTTAAAGGCATTAATAAAAAAATCCCAATTTTGCTAATTTTATTTTGGGTCCGGTATACAACATGTAAAGGGTGTGTGGGACCCCTTGACAAAGGCCCCCAGAAGACTGGTTTAGTTTAGTAACAAGTATCATACTGCAGGTTTTGAACATGTGCTTCAAGAACTCTCTGCACGTGGAGATTCCCCTTCTTACCTGTAAAGTGCCTTTATCCTCACACACGTAGGCTCCAATGTGGATGGTCCTCTAAGTTAAACCACCCTCCTGAAAGAAACAACAGCACAACAGCTTCAGTTTAGAAGGGAGGAAAAAAAAGAAAAAAAAAAAAAAGTGGGATGTATAAATAAACATGGCGAAAGACACTGCCTGCCTCGCGAGTTTGTTTTCAATTCCCATTCGATTAAAGTGTCCCTGCAGGAGCTGGTGAGGTTGGGTACAGGGTGAGGTGCAGAGACATAAATCAAAGCAGTCCAAGGAATAGTAATCCTCGCTGAACATTTTGGACTGATTGATATAAATAACATTGTCCTCGCCATCTGTCCAAAGAGGGACCTTTCCAGTTAGTGCTGAGCGGCAACGGCAGAATAATTAATGAATGGTGTCCTTTGTGCCGGTAATAAAGAGGAGACAAATTATGTTATAATCCAACTGCTGCTCGTTTGTCACAGCCAAATAAAATGTCAAATAAAAGTGAGGGGCCACAGTGTTTGTTTAATGGAGTGCAAGCTACCTGCTCCAGAGTCTGACAGCAGGGTGGGATGGCTGTAAAGAAGCAAAGCCTGGATTCAAGTCTGCAGGAATTCACACTGAATGTGGTGCTGTGTGCCGATTACGTGCTGCACATTTAGCAAATGTTCACAAACACAAACACTGAGCTTCCGTCCAAAATGGTTCTGTATGTCCATTCTGCAGTAAGAGCATGATCTGGAAAAGATCTGACATTACCAATCAAACACAGAATATCCAATCTGCTCTCTGACTCTGATCTACAGTATAACTACAGTATATGCCTGATGGGGGGGATTTATGAGGACTGAGTTGTTTGTATGCACTGTGCCATTGTGCTGTTGGTCTTGAGGTCAAAGGTCACGCTGCAGCTGAAAGGTAAATTTTAAATCAACAAACCAAGAATTGGGTGCCTTTTTCTAGGGTTGTAGTCTGTGTGCCTTACGTCAAACATCTGCTCAGGTATTCATAACCTGAGATCAAGGTTGGATTGCTGCCATTGATCGGCTGCAACACCTAAATTGAGTTTGTATCCCTCATCTCACCTCAAACCTGAATCTTAAACCGTTGATTAACAGACGGTATCCAGAAGAGAAGGAGGTTTCGACAGTCTGTCAAGAAATTTTTATTCCAGCCATAAGTGGTGACTAAACTGTAACAGGCTGACGAGCCTGAGAACTTGGTGGCATTGGAGTTTTATAACAAACGTTAGCAACAGATGGTTTTAAATTTGAGGAATACCGAGAAGGCCTAAGTGAGAGGTAGATCACTTGCTTTTGCAAATATAACATCACACTGCGGTGATGCTCACATTACAAGCTGAGGATCAAATGCAAATTCAGCTTGAACGTTTGGAGGTGTCCTGAGCGCCAAGGACGAGAAGGGCTGCTAACGGGTGGAGCGGGCAACCTAGACAGGAGCGGAATACTCTGCAATATCGCCTCCAGGTCCATCAATCATGCTCCAAATTAAAGGCGAGGTGAGGCTCAGGCTTCACCGGTCGCATCTGACATCAGTCTCACATCAGACAGAGATGAGGACATCACCCCAAATCGTGGGGATGCTCCGTAGGTACTTTCATTCAGTCCACGTCGGTGTCTCGCAGGGGCCTGCATTATCAGCGCCAACAAAAGGAGGAGCTGCTTTGTGCAATCAGCACCGTTCTGTACATATTAAACAGTGCAACATTCTCAACCCAGGTTCATTTTAATTAGAGGAGAATTTGATCACTGCCGTTTCCCACGGGCACTTTTGATGTTAATAAAACAAGCCTTACCTTTGCAAAGAGGACTTCTCCTTCCAAAGGAGGGGAGCCGCAGGGTGTAGGAAGAGGGGAAAAGTTCCCTCTTCAAGTTGAAACTATAGGGAGAGGTCAAAAGAAAGGCTATGATCCTCGTCCGTGTTGGGAAATGGTGAGTAAGTGCGAGCAGAGATCGCCGAGGTGTTCAGAGGAATTATCAACGTCAACGAAGCGCATCGCTACCTTATACATGCACAGCATCTCATAATGTACGGCTGAGGTGTTGCACGTTATTGCTCTGACACTTGGTGTATTCACTCAATGGATATTAATAACAAAAGAATTAGACGACAAGATGAAACTCTGCACAAATATAATACAATAAAGCCAAAGGATAATATTTGACGGAGTTTCAAACAGCAGACCTGAACAAAAGCTTTAGTGCCATGTGCATTTTGGGGAGATGTCATTGTCTGATGTTCATCTATTCATCATTTTAGAGGTTTCAGCCCATTTCAGTTCTATCTAACTGCATATGAAGGGATCAGATGTGACTTGAAATACAGTGTGAAATACAGAAATATGAGATACAGCCAACTTCAGATTTTTGACCATAATTCAGGAACTTAACTAACTATCTAACAAAGATTTTCATCAGCTATGGAGTTGCTTGCTAAGTGATTATGCTGCACGTGTTTATTTAGTGCTTCCTGCCATTTTGTTTCTTATTACATTTCAAACAGCAGCACAAGGTTTTGATGTCATCGCTCCATTAAATGTTATGGGTGCGTAGCTATGGGTGAGCAGGCACCTGCTTCCCATGCAAGTAAGTCACGTACATCATTATTATGCATTATAGTGCTGTTTTATGTTTTATAGAAGCAAAACTACATACATACACTGGGGGTGTAGGAGATACAGTATGTGTGGGTGTACTGAACCTTTAAATTCCTGATTGTACAAGATTGTTCATGTGACCCCAACAACAACAATTAGTTCTCTAACTTCAAGTAACTAGCTGGTCATTTGGTGTTTTATTTCTCAATTTTTCATCTCCAGGTTAGATTGTAAAGGTCTGTGACTAGGAAAACAGTTTTGGACAACATTTTATTTTAAAAGTTACTCATGTGAAGGATTTCATTCATTTAGTCGTCAAACGTTCTTCACCTCTTCAGCACAAGCTGTAAAGGCCCATAGTGTCATAGCATTAGCTTTTGTTTTCCCAATAAATGAAGGGAACGGTCATCTGTGCCCGAGGTAACTGCTCCATCTCTCCCATGCCTCCAGGCAGGTCGTTAAACATCCAAACAAGCAATGGAATGAGTAAATAATTCAACAAATAGATGAATAAATGAAAAGGGGTCGGAGTCTGCAGTGGTTAAGCAAAAGGGGGGCATAGAGGGGGAGATGGTGTGCAGCTGGGGAGCCACCTATGGCAGAGGGAGGGCAGCTTCCTCTCTCTGAACATGTACCGTCTGTACAGTCCTGAACCTTGGCACCGGTACAGGCATCTGCTGCTGGCCTCCCTCTGCCAGTCCACCATATATATACAAACATCTGCTTCCCTGCACAAAAAAAAGGGACACGCAGCACTTGACAGGTCTGCATTTCACCATTTTGCCTGGCCCCGCTCGCCAGTTCTTTACACAAAAACCTTAATGCATCCTGTCAAGCCATTAGGCGGTGATACGATCAGCTCGCAGGCCCCCATTAAGCCATCAGTGTCCACCTGTGCTAAAGACCACCATTTGTTTTCTTAAAGCCCTACTTAATGTCCGTTTAACTCAATTTTTCAGGAAATGTACAACAATTTCCTCCCCCCGTGGTCCTGAAATCTGTTCGGGGTTCAAAAACACAGAGGCGAGGGAGGGTGGTTTTTTTTTTTTGAAGGATGCATATTCAAATGAGGGGATTAAATTGCCTCTCATATTGACGTATCATGTTGCGTGAGCGCTGAGAGGTGGCCTGTGTTTTCCCTCTAAAAGCTGATTTTTGGACAGCAGGGGCAGGAGCTGGAGGTTGTTTTGCCTCCATTAGCCTCGGTCCACGGCCCCTGCTCCCTCTCCTGACGCGTCTGTGACAGCACTCTAAATCCAGCCCCGGCGTTATTACCGGTGCCATGCCGCAGACGCATAATAACACCTTTTAAAACAACATTGTCCCTGATGCTCACAAACATGTCGAATGATCACCCCTCCTCCTCATCCACACCCCCGGTGAGGACACCTAACATCCACTGAAACATCTGTTTATGTTTTGTCTACAGATACATCATTTGGATTTTGGAGGGGCGGCACAAAACATAATGAGCCTTTGCTGTGTTGTAATCCCAAGCGCATGAGTAGTAAATCAGCTATTAAGACCAAAAGAGGGATTTGAAAACTCTCTGGTAGACCCAAACCGAAAAAAAAAAGAAAAAAAGATAAACAACATCTCCCACACCATAAGTGCCTCAGATTGGCAACAGTGCCCTCTTTGCTGTATATGACTGCCCCTGTTGCCCCTTCTTCCCTGGCGGTGCAATGGCGACTTGGCCAAACAAGCAGGAAGTGCAGGGGCCCCTGGTAGTGGCGTCGGCGGGACTGTCGACATCTGTCGTGGTTGGAGAGCTCAGTGCACAGGAAATGGGGTGTCACGGCGCGTGCTTGTTGGCCATTATCCTGGCATTCTAATGAAGTGTGGGCAGTTCGCAAAAGGGGGTCTCTGAATGGCGTGTTGAATGCACGGATGGGCAGAGGCAGCGCACACACACACACACACACACACACACACACACACACACACACACACACTATCCCTTCGCCCTCAATTCCGCCCCCTCTTCTCCCTTCCCCATGCCTGTATCCCATCTGCCCGAGATCTAGAACTGCACCCAATGGGACGGAGGCTGTTCGGGAGCGCATGCGCTCTACGCCAGGCGCTTTCTTACGACAGGCTGAGAGCGAGGCCATTAGACATCTCTGCACGACCGGCATGTGATTGGAAACACACAGTGAACAAGTGTCCTCTCGGCATGGATGCTGCCTCATGCTAGGAGAGCTGAGCTGCAGCGGCGCGGCGCCATCAATATACCTGGCCCTAATGGTCTTCGCACCACAGATCAAGTACTGTTTGTCAGATTCCTGAAGGGCTTTAGGTGGCTGTTTATTGACACAGCAAACAGAAAAGACTCCCCTGACTCAATGTACTGCCACAACATTTCGACAGAAGATGCCCCTGTGTGCACATAATCATACATCAAAAGTGCAATTTATAGAAATGTGAGGGAAAAGGATGGTTTTCGTATAAAACTGTGTATTTGAAGGAAGGGAATAAACCTTTATGTAATCAGTGATTCTAAAACCTAGACGTCACATATTGTCATTCACAATTCTACTAAAATGACAAAGTATCATGCAGAGGTTGAACCACTCAAAATTACAGATATAACCGGACTCTACCCTCGTCTGAGCTTTTATTCATTTTACCCCAGTGTTAGCTGGTGAATGGGGAGCCGCAATGTTGCAAGAGACATTTTTTGTAGATAGTACATGGAGCAAATTGACAGGTCGTGTAGAAGTCAAACGGAACCATACGAACAACTGAACTATGTAGATTTCCTGTTCACTCCCAATAAAGGTTGCATCAGGGTGGCAAATGCATTTCCAAAATGTCATATCTGTATTAATCATCAGCCCTGTGATTAGTCTGCTCCTCTATCAGCTGCCGCCGTTTCCCAAAATAAAACCCTTAAATGCATATCAAACACAGAGCCTTGGCAATATACACTAAACAGCCTTAAACACACAGTAACAGACTGAGCCATCTTACCTTAAAACAGGAGTGTTTTCCTGCAGTTTCAGTGTGAAAACCACCTAGAGCTTCATCAAAAGCCTCCAAGCTCTAACCAGATCACTGAAGCTAACAGCTAATTTATGGAGGCTTCCTTCTTGGGACAATTACTATTTCCAACTAACTTCCTTTTCCCATTTGTGCAACTGTAGGCCCAGATACTGTCAGAAGAAGCTGTCAACAACTCAAATTCATCATTGACAAATTACAGATATAAACATTTGAGCATGTGTTTTCACACAGCCGCCCACTTTTATTTTTATTTATTTTTTTGCTTCACTCCTCACAAATGATCCC
Organism: Channa argus; assembly: GCF_033026475.1. Lineage (NCBI taxonomy): Eukaryota > Metazoa > Chordata > Actinopteri > Anabantiformes > Channidae > Channa > Channa argus. The sequence goes on from NC_090200.1 coordinate 3,400,214, forward strand.
TCTTCAGGTAAAGAGTCTCTACTTACGTGTCTGCCCATAACTGTAATGGGCTAATGTGCCGAGTAAATGTAGTACTACAGCCCTGAGTGCTTCATCAATACATCCAACTGATGCAGGACAGAAGGGGGATTATCGTGAGCGCCAGATGCTAAGCCACTGCAACTGCACACAATCAATTAAGTCCTCTGTGCATACAGTAGCATCCCACTGCAGCAGAGTTTATCCAGGAAAAATATCACCCAGCTTACTTCATAGCTGAACAGGAAGTTGGATATCAGCTTATTTACGTTGACATGTTTAGTCTTTCTGAAAATAAAAAGCGGGTTGTTAAAGGTACAGAATCCAGAAACGTTAGATGGTTTGTTTTCAAATCAACTTTCTACATGTGAACAATAATGGACATCCTGCAAGATTAATAAGAAAACTGAATGAACAAAGGAAAGAGACAGACAGCTAATAAGGAAGAAAAAAAATCAAGGACGGCCCTCAATGTCCCATGCCAGAGACCAGCCAGGGCAGAGGTTAGCATCTGTGACTTAAAATGTACCCTAAAAGTCACGCTTTCATTTCAGTGTCACCTGTACTTTTAAGCTCACTTCTTACAGGTTCTGCAGTAACACACACTGGTTTTTCAGAGAGGTGGTTCATCCTACTGTATGTTTCATTCCTTTGAGAAAACACCCCGACGCTAAAGTACCTAGACTATTTGTGACTATTTGTCATGGCGGCATCTGCAGATTACTTTATTACAGCTCTTTGTCAGAGCGAGGCAGAATAAAGGACCGTCTACCTGGAGACAAACCTCCTTACAATCTTCTGCAGCAGCTTTGAATCTGACAGCGCGAGTAAGTAGTTAACTACATTACCTAACATGTCAAGATGGATGCTGCAGCTCTCTGTGGGTGTCAAGGGTCAGTCAGGCCCCCCCACTCTACCATCGAGAGGAAGACAGATGAGGCTGGGCAAAGCGGTCAGACACCTCTCTTCGTCAGCCTTGTTTTCTTTACTCCCAAAGCAATCTGATACCTGATTGGCTCTCGGAGGACCCTGTGCTGCCGACGGTAGATGGCACGACATGACTCGGCGTCGTTACTGTAATTACTTGTCCGGCTCAGGCAGCCCTGAGCTAACTCTGCTGAGAAATGGGCATTAACTTAATAATCTGGGATTTTATTTCACACATTACGTTCGTGTCTATTAGAAATGACTCCAACAAGGCAGCAATTCAACCTGTGTCCAGCTAATGAGGAGATTTATGACCAAAAGCAAAGTGCAGAGCTGAGTGGAAAGGAAACAAAGAAAAACACAAAAAACACTGTTGGATTACCACTAAGTAAAAAGCAATAAAACGAGTCATCTGATTTTCCTACAGCGAGAAGGATCTACAAATCCAAGGACATCATGTTCAGAAACATGTTCGAGACTGTCTGTGGTTCAGGAATGCTGAGTCAGCATTAAATTTGTTACAGATGACTCCCCCCACATGATGGACACTGTGGCAGCCATACTGTAGACCCTCATACAATGGGCCAATCGACACCTAATATTTTGAGAAAGAAAAATCCATCTGCTTAAACAACATTGCTCCACATCTGGTTTTTGAGAGCTAGTGGAAGAAACCTAATGTCACCTTAATAAACAACCTGTGCTAGTACCTGGTGATCTAAGTTGCTCCCGGTGAGGGGAAACAGAGCCCTTAATCAGCCTATAATCAAACCTGACAGCCACCTACAGCAAGGTGTGGCACCACGCTGGGAACCAGTCAGCCGCGAGCTCTGATCAGCACAGAGCAACTGCAAGGTAATTAATATTAATCGTCCTAATCGGGCTGAAGAGCAGCGGAGTGATCAGAATGCAGTAGCAGGTAAGGCTCGGGCCCGGTGGGCGCAGACACGGCAGGCACACGCGCTGTAATACATCAAGGTAACGCTTGGCCGTAACCCGCAGCTACCTATTTGAAGTAGGCGAAGGGAAGTGAGGTTTTTGTTATTGCTAATTACAGTCTTTGTAGTAAGTCCAGACGAAGGGGCTTCACCTCCTGTCTCATTCACTTTCCCTACAAGTACTGTACACTATTCCTCTCCTCCTCCCATTTGTCTTCCACCTCCCTTTGACTTCTTTTTTTTCTTGTTTTCCTTTTTGCTCCTTCATTGTTTCCCTTCAGCTTTCTACTCTGCCAATTAATTTTGTTTACCTCTGTACTCCCTCGTTTCATCGCTTCCTGCACACATCATCCGTTTTTCCTTAATTTCTCTTCATTTCGCTCCTAATTTCTTTATCTCTCAGCACCTACAGTATATTTTTTTTCCTTTTTGTCATCATTTTTATTTTAGTACAAGTTCTTGTTCATTCTTTCTCTCTTCCACGTCTTCCCTTCTCAGCTTTCCTGCCTTTATTTTCCTCTTTCATCCACTTTTTAATTTTTCTTGTCACCTTCATCTCCCTTCCCCTTCTCCTCAATTTCCTCTTCCTCATGCGCCATCCATCCTCTCCTTCTCGCGTCATCCTTTTCTTCTCCTTCTCTTCTTCTTCTCTGGTCCATATATCTCCCTGCCTCCATGACCCTGGCTCTGACAGAAGATCAGTGTACTACTGAAACTCTAGCTCCTCTTACTGAGCAATGATCACCTCTGTGTACCGGCCAACTTCTTGCCGACTCTGCTTCGCCAAGGATGTGAGCGAGTGTGTGGGCCTTATCTCGCTGCTGCCACACAGAGGATTACTTTACCAGAGGAGATTTAGTCAGGGATAAAGTTGTGCTGCTTCACCTCTCATTCTCCCAAAGCTAACAGACAGTCCAGGAACTGTGTTAACGGCGATCTGATAGCAACTGACAAATACAGCCCCCCTTTGTCTGGTTATTTCCCTGTCACTTGTGTTTTTTTTTTCCCTTCCTGAGAAGCACGAATGTGTAGTTAGGATAAACATTTGAAAAGTAGCACCTCAGGCCAGCTCTAATAATCAGGAATGAGCAAAGATCTTCGGCTGAAAAATGGTAGAAACTGGCTGTTGCAGCAAACAACGTGCAGGAAGCTATTTCACGTCGGCAGGGAGGGAGAAGGAAATGGGTAAACATTGTGTAGGGGGGGCAAAAAGTCCTACGCTCAGCAGCTTTGAGAGTCCAAGATGTGAAAAGTGACTGGTTGATTTATTACGGGGGAAACACAGCAACAAAGTACAATTTTCTACCTTGGCTGCAAACAATAATTCATAATGATGTTGCCTCCTGATAGCGGCAGACCTTTGCGCCGTGTCAGTCCTCGAAAATGGCCGTAATAAATGTCCAGGCTTTGCAGGTAACTACTTTAAAAGCCATTAGAAGTAGTTGTGATGGAAGATACCGGCTGATGCTTTATATGTTGTGATAACAACTTGCTTTTGCAGATAAAGGAGCAGAAAAATGAGCAGGGTGTTTTATTGTGAGGCTACAGGAGCTAAAGGACTATCACAGATAAACAGGTTATGTCAATTAAAGTAGCTGCATAGGGTTTCCCACACATCCATGTGCTATGAAAGGTTGGTGGCAGTGTCTGTAAAGCCAAATCGAATCTCTACACCTTTCTCAATCTTACAGATATTAACTATGAGGAGAATAAGAAAATGTACACCATTTCATAGAGCTGTCATGTCTCCCTGTTGACCTTTCAACTGGAAGTACTTAGACGGAGTACTCCCAGCAACAGTCATGCATCACAGTTTAATGGCACGTCAGGAAAAGGCTCTGTGCTTTTTGTTAGTGCACATTTTTTTATCGCCACATCGGCAGATTATGAGGGAGCTAATGAACTCAGTGAATCTGAGAAGGGGGGGGAAAAAAATAAAGCCCCTCTGCTTTGTTACAACTTTTCTGGCTTGTGTTCTTCTAAAAGTGGAGATTTGAACTTCAAAACAAGCCCATATTGAGCAGGGAATCTAATACAAAAACCAATACTTGTAAGAGCAAATAAGCAGGCGCAGATGAGCATTGGTCTTTATGTACACTCAGCTCTGAGAATATTGGATCTTAGCGTGCTCAATGTCATTCGTTTTGCTCTGTGAAGGGCTCATAAAAGCAGCGGTTGATGTGACTTTAAAGTTCCCCAGAGACATGAGCGAGACTGTTTAAGGAGTCTTTAAAGCCCCCGTCAGAAATACTTGCAAGGGATTAATAACAATGAGTTTACCTACACTTTCATCTCCTTGATACACAGGAAATCAAATTATTACCATGTTTTTTGCAAGAATGAAAACACCAATAGCAGGTAAAATACCCTATTATCGAGAAAAAACAACCCACAAAGTCCACGTTTTACTTAGTTCTATATCTTCATAACCTAGACAAAATGTTTATTCTACATGTTCAAAATTTTCTCATAAGCCACCTCTCTTACATTTGTTATAATCTCCAGTTTATCTGCATTTATGTGTTTCCTTTGGCCTTTTTGTGCAGAATGTAAGAGAATAGTACATTTCATAGGCAACAAAAGCATATTATTGTTTATATACAATCAGGGATTTGCTGCTATAACCTTACCTGGCCTGACATGACCAAATATCCTGTGGCTATACTTTAGCAAACTTTGAAAGCATATTCCAGTGTAACATATAACACTCTGTCAGTCTGTTGACTTTAGTACTGTTCTTTATTGGTCCTGATGTTGTTCTACGTAATAGCAGTTAGAGTTAATTCGACACAGAGAAAAACACTGCCCTCTCTATATCTACCAGACACCTGTCGACAGCTTCAAGTTTCTCAGGAACCTTATAAGTAAAGACTTGAAGTTCACAAACCTGGAGCCAAATCTGGACCTTACAGAGATGCATCATGGAGAGCACTCTTGCGTGTTGAATGCCCTGCAGAGAGTCATCAAAGTGGCCCAACACACCACCAGGTCTCATTCATTCATTAAAATTCATTAAGGGCCCCAAACAGCACAGAGCCACAGGCTCTTTACATTACTGCCATCAGGAAAACAACACGGAAACGTCAGAGCCAAATCCAGGAGGCTCACAGACAGCTTCTACCTACAGGCCATCAGACTGCAGATCCCAGGAACACTGTGAACACACACAGCTATACAGTATATGCACTGTTAGACAGAAAAACCTTAAAGCATCTTCTCCCAGCCTAGCTGGATGGGGCCGTAACGATACAGGAAAAGGCATTACTACAATAAAGTGCATAGACTAGTATACTTTGTGTTGTGAACCAATGTGGCCATTGTACATTTTGATGTTAGACAGAGTTGCAAAAATCCAATTAAGCAACAGAACATAATCCAAACTGTACAAAACCTATTGTGTACTGAATGAATCGATGTTGTGTATATGTACCAGTCTACGGTTCTGAAGTGTTGCTCCTTTATGTAGTCGTCTCTGAAAGCAGCATATCCATGTTGGTATAAATAAATCAATAAATGACACTGCCACATTTTTTTAACCCTCTCTTCCTTTATGCCTCTGTCATCCAATCAAACAGGCTGTCTTGCCCTAAATGGTGCATACTCAGTTGTTGACACTTTAGGAAGATATCCAATATTTGACAAATTCTACTGACAAGTATGTTGATGCAACTGTGTGTAGTGATTAACCTGATGATTCTTCATAATAAGAAAACAATGAATTTTATGTGGAGTATGAGTATGCTGCTATATTTTATACCATCACCATCCTTTCCTTGTCTACGAGTGTCATGTTCGTGTCCCAGATTTGATGCTACATCAGGGAACATGGCTTAAAGCAAGGCAAACAGGGACAGAGAGGTGTATGGGTAATGCACCATGAGGCTGTCTGTTGTATCACGTGTGCAGGACGTAGCCTGAAGAAGAGAGGAGAGAGAGAAGAGGTGGAGAAAAAAGGGGAGTGTAGCTCTGAGGAATCACAGTCCCCGTCACCTCACTTCTCCCAGGGGGACGACTGTGTGCTTTCCCCATCCGCCTGAGGTGTGTGTTGAAAGGGGGATGCTTGCGTGTGTGGGGGGGTACAGCCTTGTAAGTTGAAGGACCCTGCAGGGACTTTGACTTCTGTTGTCCTCAGACCTGGAGCCATGTGTTGTGCTTGGCAGTCCTGTCCCTTCTGTGCCCAGCCTCGGGATGCTCTCGGAGGAAGGGAAGGTGGGGTGAGGCGGTGAGAGGAACATGGTGGACTAGGCTAGGAAAGAAAAGGTCTAGAGGGGGACTTATGTCGGCCCGTGACTGCACTATTTTGGGTTCTGATTATTTCTGAAAATGTATTTGACAAACACAGATTGAAAAGCAAAAGAATTGCAATAGCAGCGTCAGAAAGACCTGAAATCTAGAGAAAAGTTCAGAATCTGACTAATAATTCAGTAAAACCAGCAGTTTTCCATGGGAAGCCATTAAAAGGCACGAAGGCTGCATTTTTAAGATTTAAATAAATTAACAACACTAGGAACAAGGAATTCAGCACATGAAAGGAAAAAATAAAAACTACAAGAACTACAACATATCCAGCTTCCAAACCAAAATTATTGTTAAAAGCACAGTGAAACTTAGTTATAGCTGATTTATGTTCTATGCTGATGATCTAAGACTGTGTCTTGTTTTAGTGTGCATACACAATTTTCCTAATTTGTGTGATTGTTTTTATTTGTATCAAAGGAGCTTAAAAATCATACAATAATAGGAATAATAGAGCTTTTATTTGTACTTAAATATCACTGCCCACTGTTTCTGTAGACTCACTGTCTTATCATACTTGAATCTGTTAGCTTTCTATAATGTTCAGAAAGTTATATATGCTTGCGAATTTCTTCCAGATACAGATACCTACACACAAGTAGGAAAAATAAATGCACGCAGTGAAATGTGTCTGCATACAGTAGATTCAGCTTTAATTTACAGTTTGCAGAACTGGCAGTGAAGGGTCCGTTTTAATTAGAGAGAATCAGAGAGGTTGGTTCGCACAGAGATGACGTGAGAGCAGGGCGGATAGACTCAAGCAGCTTCATTTAGATCTAATTTGTTTGAATGGCAGGTCATTTTCAGAATATGTCTTGAAGGGCTTTATTACAAAATGTCGTGCATACATTCTGGGGGAAGGAGAAGAGCTTAACTTTTCAAATGTGTGATTGTGCACTCAAAAGCTATTTTAATAACCAAGGTCCTCAGCTACCTAATAATGTCCTTTATGATCTGAAGTGAGTTTAACAAGAGAGGTTGGAACATTATACAAACTGCTGATGGATCATATTTTAGATTTAGGCAACTGTCGATTAGATGAACACATTTAGACATTTTAATGCAAGGTGCAGATGGAGGAGGAGTTATTAATTAGGTATAAAATGTGTACCTGGTTCACACAGAGATGCCAAAGATGTGTGTGTGTGTGTGTGTGTGTGTGTCAGAGGTGCCATGATCATTTCATCATTGTCCTTTAAAATGCAGCATAATCAGCTTTAAATGATGGTTATCAATCTTTTTGTAAGGGGAGGTGTCACGTCACATAAACGGAGTCGGCAGTGAGGTAATGTCCTCTTTCTTGGACTCTCCTTCACTCCAAGATAACACGAGCTCAGAGCCAACAATCCATTTTTCGAGCAGCATGCTAGCTTGTTCGTGCTTTCCACTGCTGCCAGAAACAAAAAGAGAGTAGCACATGAGATAGTAGAGAGACAGAGAGGGGGGCGCGGCCATAAACGCAGAGAGGCAAGACAATCCCATTGGCTCTGCCTTCATCAGATAGGTGGCACCGTGAGCTAATCCGCGGGTTTAGCTGCATGTTGCTCAGCATGGCACCCAGCTGGGTGTCACCGAGGCCACCCTGGCAGATCTGGCGGGCCATGTGGCTATCCCAGCATCCCTAGGGAGGTTCACAATCCTGCCATGTTGCATTTACCTTCTGTGCAGGTGGCCTCACTGGCCCCTGACTGGCTACCACCACAGTTAAAGCAGAAAGTTTTCCACGCTTTGGCAAGGAGAGTTTGAAAACTGTTTGTACTTTAAAACCCACAGACAAAGTGGCTTGATGTTAGCAAACGGCACATCACATGCATTTCCCAACATGCTTTTAGACTCTTGGCATCATTTGCAGAGCAGAGAATCCTGAATGTGATTGTTATCTTGAAGTGGAGACAAACAGGCGGCAAACGATTTGGCTTTCGGGGCTGCGAAGTTGAGGCTTTTTCCGGGGTTACAGCTGCACTTGCTGCACGTTGGCAGCTCTAACCAACAATCCATCGACTTGTGCCTGCTGTTTTTTCGGCTCAGCTTTAAACTCATCAAGTAACCTTGAGTATTTGTAGCTTCAACTATTTATGTGACTGACAGGGTAAAAAGTAGTATTTCTCTAAACAAATACTACTACAGTACACTATAAAATATGTAGTGTACAAATTGTGCTTTAAGAAAAATGAGCAATCGTGCACAAAAGAACTACAATTTTTTTTTATTAATTAAAATTTTTAATATATTAAAAAAATATATATATTTTATATATTTTATATATTTCATTGATGACTATATTGTAAAGGTAATTTATTTAAATTTAATTTAAATTTAAATTTATCAATTTGATGTATGTATTTGTTAGAATACACACTCATTTGCTTTTTAAACACACTTCATCAATAATTTTGTTTCATTTTCCATTTATTGATTCACTTCTTTCAGTAGTTATTGGGTTATTTCTACATTTCATCAGTCACTTCCTAGGTCTCTTATACGCGTGTTGCTGGTGTTAAAGAAGCAGAAACCTACTTTATAATTTTCAGATTTTTATTGTACTTTAATCAGTTTCTTTCTTCGTGTATTAATTTCCTTATTGTCTGTGTGCACTGATCCTGTTGGCTAATACTGCTGAAAGAAATGCTCATTGTACTGTTGCTGCTCACTGTGAGCGGTTTCACCCAAAATGTAAACATTACACCTACACAATACCCGTAATATTTCAGTGTGGTAATCCTCAATCAACAGGCCCCACTGGGGGAAAACAGGCCTCTTTTATTTATTTGTGTGTGTGTGTGTGTGTGTGTGTTAGGAGCTGGCAGTTGGCCAGTTCCTACCTCTCTACCGAACACTGAGCTGCGTTGGTTGCTTAGTGGAAACAGACAAGCCAAATCGGTGCAGTGTGACCTATTTTGTTGCTGTGTGCCACTGGGAGTATGTTTTTCCCAAAACTAACCCACTGCCCGCTCACTGCAGCTCCTCACACTCACTTTTCTTTCTACCCCCTGAATGGGCAGGGGGGGGGGCTAAATTTGCCGGCAGAGGATGAACGGTCTTGATGCCACACCTACTGATGTGGTCCGAGCTCTTCCCCTCTCTTCCCGTTTCGCTATCCACCCCTCTTTGGAGGCACCTAATTATGAAAACCCTGACTCATTTACATGGCTATGTTTGATCTAAATTACACTCCAAACCACACCAAATTAGGATCATCTGTGAATGTGAAACATCCCCCCCCCCCCCCCCCCCCTTTCCTCCTCCTCTTGTTCTGTGTACTTGCAGCAAGCTCTGCAGGGCACATGTTCAAATGATGCACACAGGATTTACAGTTTTTAGCGTTCTCTGGAGACCTAAGCCCCGTCCCACCCGGCCGACTGAGAGGGACTGAGAGTCACCCACAATTATCCCAGGATCTGATCTACACCCCCACCCATCCCACGCCCAAATTAGACTGAGCCTCCTCTGACTGATTCGACGTACAGGCAGCACATTAATTACAATATGCCAATGGCTGGCCTGGGCTAATTGCAGCCGCTTATTATGCATTCATGTTCTCATAATGTACATCATCTTTCTGTGCTCTGTCTCTTTCCAGCCTTGGCTGTTTGTTTTATTTTCAGCTCCTATAGCATTTTCTCCAATATCTAAACGTGCAACACTAATTCACATACAGGATTTAGAGTGTGAAATGGCAGGAAAGACAGAACACAGTGTTCAAAAGTACATCGAGCACATTTATGTCCACGTATAGACTTAGACAGTAATTATTGTGAATCTTTGGTTTAATAGTAATGAACATGCACGCTACAGTGATAGTTAAATGTAGTTTGGTTTCCTTCAGTTAGCAAGGTAAACTCTGTTTGACGAGGTTGCCAGTCATCGATCGAAACCCAAAGATGCTAAAAGAAATTTCCATTCAACTGATTCTCTTTCAGATGTTCAACGCTGCCAATCATTTGAGATTTTCTTTACTTTTTATAAAAGTCTAAGAAACATATATTTAAATGCTTCCTAGGAAGAGCATTACCAATACGATTTGATGACTACATTACATTACTGTTTAATCAGCATAAAAGTAGAACTGTACATTTGAGGCAGTTTGATCAGGTTTAATATTATAAATAATAACTAAAACAGGACCAAACACTGATCCTTGGGGAACCCCGTGGACTTTCAGCCTCTCAGGCATTGAGCCATCTACTTTCGAACACTGCGATCTATCAGATTGAATGTTCAGCTGACTGCTTGATGAGTCAGACCCATTTCCTCAGCCCAAACAATGTACACTTTAAAAAGCTTTAAGTTCAGTAAAGAGTGCTGCAAAACCTTCTTTACAATCGAGCAACTCAATTAAATCATTTAGCACATTCACAACTGCTAACTTCATATTTACATCAACACCACCTCCAGACTTCTTTCTTCTTACTCTGCAGTCCGCACACTGAAGAAGCTATGTGGGTGTAGCAAAAACTAAGCAAATTTTTTACAACTAAAAGGAATAGGTTTAGCTGACGTGGCTCAAATTCCAACCAGACCTGAATAACAGAACTTTCACTACCAAACACCTCCTAGGTAAACCTCGACAAAATCTTTTTTGGGGATCGATTTACTAAGTGACGATTCCATCGTCACACTAACATCAGAATCGGCTGTCTAGGCCCAAATTCAACCATCTACCATCTATTTTAGGGAGAAGGCTGTGAGAACATTCAAATGAATATTACACAGAAAAGCTGGGGTTTAAAGTCATCAGGGGTGATCAAACTCTTGACACCAGGCCTGGGATTTGAATGAAAGAACCAAATGAAGAAGCATAGTAAGACCTTTCTTTTTTCTACTTTTCCGATTTCCTAGAAGGTGAATGTGCAACACAGAGACTGATAAAATCCAGCCACGAAACCTAGTAAATAAACAAACCTCTGCAAACAAATAGAAGGAGCAGAAACACTACAATGAGGATTCTATGACAGCTCGGGATTCAAGTGTGTATCTATTAAGCAATAAGAGTCCAGGGGAGCCACATAATGTTCACTGCTGTCTTGCTTTACTTTGCACAAAGTCCGTACAATCGGTAGCAGGAGCAGAGATGATATGAGGATGCTGTTCGGCATGAATAACCAGGCAAACATACGTTTCTTATATCAGGATCCTCGGAGCAGAAGTTCAGGCCATAATGCCGTGCTCTCTCTCGCTCTCCCTCTGGCATTGAATGATGTCAACACATCAACAGGCAACGTCTATCTCCAACCTTTGTTTCCTGGAGATGTGGTAAATGGGAATCCTTGTGGAATACAAGCAACAAATGAATCAAATTGCAAAGAAGCAATTAGCAGGTCTATATGCACAGCCTGTGATCATACGATCCTCACACTGGCGTAGGCCGTGCCGGCAGAATCTGGCAATTTGGATTACTCAACCTTAGCACAAAGTGATAGTCATAGAAATAATAGTTGTAGTTGTAGAAATACGTCATGTATGGTAGGAAAACCACCAAGGATCCAAACAGCAGTGCTGTAGGTGGGCAGACCACAGTGATCGATGGAGTCAGAGCACACACTTAAAACGTCCATGGATGTTCTGTTAACATTGGTGCCAGAATGAAACTTATAATCCTTTTTTGTGTGTGTGTGTTGGCAGTTGACAGTTGTGTAATGCTTGCACACTGCAGAGTCCTGATCAAGCTGTGCACGTTTTGGTACAAAACTCAAGTATACATTTTAAACTAATCAAACTATGTTTTGACATTGGGGGCTCTGCCTGGACCTTCACTAAACCTTACTGCCTCACTGCCACTGTAGCTGACAGATAAAGGTGGTGGAGATATACGTAGGGAAATACAAAAAAGCTGAATAGAAAGTAGAGTAAAATAGTTTCATTTGGAAACAATACAATACTTGAAGTGCAGCTACTTTGAAACACTGCTCACAACATACATAGTTTTTTTGACAGACAGAATTGAACTGTGACTCAAAGGGGCCACTTACTACTGCAGCTGTTTCCACAGCGATCAATAGCATCACGTTTGACTTTTTACACATTTTTTGAGGATTTATATGATGGAAACAATCTTGAATAGATCTTTCAGTCCCTCCGGGTGATTTGCAATGTGCGATTGTAACAATTAATATAATAAAAAACACCATTAAATAAAAGAATTAAAGCTCAAATGGAAAAGTGGTCAATGTTTCTTCTACAATTTCCTGTGTCAAAAGTTCCCTACAATTTAAACACAGGATTACAGTGCATACCTGCCTCAGCCTAGAGGGAAAAAGTGCACATACCAAGTTCAGGCAGTTTCCACTTGGTGCCGTTTGGAGACACCAAACAGCGTCGCCTGCCGCAGCTTTTAGCGAAAACGTCTGATTATTGAGCTAAGATCAAACATCTCCCCACAAATCTTTGAACAGGCAGCCAAACTACGGAGAGGACTGCTATTCTGAGAAGTTTGTTTTCATGCCTTGTGTTGTGGTTTGACTGGGCGGGCGAACTGTGCCTCGTTCCCCCAAATCCACAAAGCCTGGATCTAATAAGCCACAGTATCTGACTGCGGCAGTGTGGTTGGCAGAGGCAGGATGCTTCAATCTACCTACTGTACCCCCTTCACTCCCCAGACTGCAGCCTAGGTGCTTTTTCTCCTCCTCTGAAGACTTAATTCACAACAAATGTTTTGAACCTTTGTTCCTTTCTTTTGATCCCAGAAATCAGGAACATTCTTAAAAAATGTGAACACAGAAACCTAAACCCTGCAGGTAAACAGCAGCTTTGCCTGAAGATTTAAATGTTCCTGTGAAGTCAAGGACAACGCTTTTGTTGACACAAGGCTTCTTGATTTCAGCTGTCATATTGATTTCTATAATTTGCAGACCTGAAAGCCTACGGAGTGAATTGCTGCCGATAATGTATGAACAGGTTTTGACAGGGTTGTTGAGGTTAAAAATGAATGTAATACCACTGGATTCTGGGTAAGTCAGGCGCCTCTTTGCTCCAAACTGGAGCCATAATTTGATCAAACACATCAGTTCTGCTCCTCTGTCTTTTGTCATCTCTCTCCTTTTTCCACCTCTGAGCTTTCTGCAGCTTTTAGTTTATTTGCACCGCTCAAATAGAAAGAGTGGAGGAAAAAAAGAGTGATACAAACACAGTGCGGTTGAGGCAATGAAAACTGAGGGGTTTATAAAAACATCAACCCCAAAAGAAAAAAGGGAAAAAAAAAAAAAGAGGATTAGATTGCTGCTGTCATGGAAAATGCCTGTAACTGCAATTTGGGTGTTTTTTCTTTAGCGTACCTGGACTCAAACTTTTTTATGCTCATTTAGTGTGCGGTATTAAGTTGAAGACTCTGTGACTCTTGGGGCTCGTTAAACTCCAACTTTGAAAATTCACGGAAGATTGAAAGCACCAAAGAGGCATGATAACTTTATTGATTAGTTCAGATTAGGGCATTAGCATTGGAGTGGTGCCTACATTTTTACACAAATCTAATAATAACAGCTGCATGCTGCTGTCACACAAGGGCAGTTGTTGTTTGCATAGCATGTGAAAAGTTAGCATGTACAGATTAAAGGGTACAGTATGTATTTTTTTGCTTGCCGTGTTTCTTTCTGGTCTCTTTGTGTTCATCCCCCCCCCCCTTTTTTTTTCATTGTTTTCTATCTCTTTGTGACCATTTTGCATCATTCATATGACCTCTATGACTTTCAAACAAGCTCAAGCTCAGGGACCCCTGACAGGTTAATGAAGATTAATGTCATTATGTATTATCTAATATACAGTAATTGTCAAATATTACAGTCACGTGTTGGTTTTTCAAGCGAGAGCGTACAGTAAGTATCATATCATAGATTTTTCTCCACTTTCTGTGAGATGTCACCTCTTACGTTTCACCTACTTCTTTTGTAATTATTGTGATATAAAGACATTTGATGTTTTTTTTTTTACTACTGTTGCCAATGAACAAGCTGAGCAAAACCTCACACAGGAAAAAAGTGACATATATTCAAAGCAGAAAGCTCGAAATGCTATTGTGAATACTGATTTTAGTGAAGGGGGGGCGTCATTACTTAAGCATTTTGAAGTCCTACACCTCCTCTGTAGCGTATGACCTCTTTTCATCTCAATAAGAGACACAGGCCAAATGTCAAATAAAACAGCTTTCAGCTAATAATTCCAACAAGACGCATTATAAGTTCCCCTTAGTCTCCTTTTGATCTCCTGAGCTGCGTTCAACGGCACTGAAGCTTGGGCCGTTTGTCATAGCCAGGGGCGCTGGGAACTGGCGAGACGGGGACACGCCATGAAAGTCTGACTGTCAACGTGCCCTCCTCAATTTATTAAGCGGCCCTCAGAGCTCAGAGCCGGGATTCTGACCCTGATAATACAAAGCCTTGGGGGGAAATGGCATCGAGAAGCAAGCTCCACGTCCTGTTGTGCCATGGTCAAAATGAGATGCTAATTAATTACCATTGGCATCTTTAGCAATGTGTGTCAGCTCCTATTTGGTGTATCAATCTGTTACGGGATCAAACTGAGGCATGCAAGGCCGTCACTGGTTCCTGCAGCCGCCTGCACGCGTAAGTTTCAGCCCGAGGTCACGGCAAACGCTGACTGTGAACCCATGCTTAATCAGGAGTTTAACTGCCCCACAGCTCACAATAACCATAATGAATTTGATCACATTATGGATCAATAACAATGACTCAACCAGCAGCTGAGATAAATACGTCACTTCAAACTAACTTTGATGCTTGGCTGAGGGTCTCACTCCAAGCCCTGCGACGAGTCGCCTGACATGTGTACACACACTTTAAAAGTGTATAATTCTTCAGGAACAAATGCATTCTAGGCAATGTAGGAAATACTTCACATTTCTTGTTTGGTTTGTCCTTTCAAGTTTTTAATGATCTGTAAATCATTTTGAATTCCATCAACCTGTACGAGGTGCCAATTAAATAACACCCTAGTTTGCAAAGAATGCTTGAGATAAATAAATATAAGTTCCACAGCCACTTAGAAAATGATCTTACATAGATGGTAAATTGTTTATGCTTGTATTTGTTAGTGAGGGAAAAGTAATATTTATTCCAAATATTGTGCTTTGTCTCTTGCAAATATTTTTATTTTATGACACTCATACACATTTTGTACTTCTACTAGACTGAATTAGCTACTAGCTATTGTGTAGACTAGTTGGGCCGAGCTTAAACAATTAGATGCGTCCTTTTGGGGTCATCTTGCTTTCTTAAGCTTGACTCACTGAAAGTAGTTCACAGTAACTTTACTGCTACTGCATTGACAGGATATATGTGAAAATATATGCAATTGGATGGGTTGGATGGATTTTCAAAAATGCAATGCATTTCTCTGACCCTATTTTGATGCTTTTACAGGACTTTTACATGGGGTTGTGTTAATTGAACTCTAACGAAGGATGCTTGTTTAACAATAAATAATAAAGACATTTCATCACAGTAGACATAATGGTTGGTGTGATGGATGATCTGCAGGAGAACACATTTGGCATTGTACCACTTATTCTCTTCTGATATAAACAATCAGTTCAGAACATGTCATTAATTGGTTGCTTTTCTAACAAACCAATCATCAATATAAAGTCTGTCTTTATAACACAAATAAATGTCATAACTGGAAGCACTACTGTATATAAAGCTATTAGATTAATGCTCATGAGGATGTTGCTTCAATGATGACCCTAACCCACTGTACACTGAACCAATGCAAAAAAGAAGACAATATGCCGAAAGCGTGTATCGGACAGGTAGCCCAGTGTTCCTGCTTCATCAGGAGGCCAACAGCTGCAGCAACAGTCATTAGCCTGAGATAATAAGCACAAGGTCAGGAGATTTCTGAATTATCTCCCCTTCTCCCCACTGTTCTGTCAGACCCCTATGAAGCTGTGCTCAAGAGCTGGCTCACGTTAATCAGCGGTTTAATTGCCACTTGCCTCGGAGTGTGTGGGGAATAAGGCCAATTTCCCAGAGTCTCTGCTTCAGGAGGATGCAGACAGGTTCTTGGAAAGGGAGAGGTCTGTCAGGGTGGATTACTGTCACAGGAAGGACTTGGTTTTTACCGTTTTAGAAACAGCTACAATGTGAAGGCATTAAAACAGAACCCAAAGTGAGGTAGTGCTTAGAAGCGGTAGTGACGGTGGTAGTTTCTGTAGTTAGCAGGAATGTGGCAGCAGTAGTTGCACTAGTTGTAGTCATAGTAGCAGCAGGGGCAGAAGCAACCACAATAAATGTCATGGACTTTTCAATGTACAAGACATTTATTTAGTTTTTTTGGTTTAATACATTTGCAAAGATTTCAAACAAACTTCTTTTATGCCGTCATGATGGGGTTTTGCTTGTAGCATTTAGGGGAAAATAACGAATTGAATCCATTTTGAAATAAGGCTTTAACATAACAAAATGTGAATACTTTCTGGATGCACTGGAGTAGCTGAAGTAGTAATAAAGATTGCAGCAGATAGCAGCATTTACTGATGGTAACACTACCCGTAAAAGCAAACACTACCTTTAGAGGCAGAAGGAGCTGCAGTTAAGCCGCATTATTACATATAGTTGTTATAATTAACACAAGTGTACCTCCACATACACATTAGATCTCATTTTATTATGTGGATGCATATAAATGATTTAACTAATTTCTCTCCAGTAGTAGATAGTGTATAAATAATTCCTTCATTCTAATACGGTCTTTTCCAATTTATCTGAATTAAACAGTGTTTTGGAGTTTTGTCTGTGCACAACAAGCCTATTGGTTTAGCATCTTATCCTCATTTTATTGCATTATCCAGTGAGTGCAAACTGTGCATCCCTTTAATAACTCCATGTCAATGTGATTAATGGACATTGCTTAATAAATTTCCTGTAATTAAGTGTCCACCTGCAGCTTGCCTGGAATCAATTACCTTTTTGTTTATGCAATTTCCTCAAGGTATTTAGTTATGTGCTTCCATTATGGAGTTGTAAGATAATATCTGCTTGTTCTGCTAATTCCCATGTTACCTTATGTGACATAGCAGGCTAAAGGCCTGAAGCAAAGAAGAGGGTAGTGTAGATGGATGGCAATGGAAGCCGCCCTCCCGCACCCGCACTTCACAGCCATGGTGACTGAAGTTTGCGATTTAGGAGAGTTTATAAAAAGATGCAAGAACAATTCATGTTATTTTTCCAGCACGTCTGTATCATGCTTCGACTAATGCTCACCGACATTAAGGTAATTATAATAAATTGCAGAGTCAGACACAGCTGTTAATAATGAAGAACAAAGATCAACATACTTTCTGTATAATACAAGATGAAATGGACTGCAGATAAATTATGACCCGAGAGCTGCCAACAGGGTCACCCATCGCCAACGGCCGACAGACATAACAACACTGACTTGGCATCGTGATTCAAATTAGGGTTCATCGTAGACGTTGTTGCCACCTACACTAGTTGACCGTTCCATCGGTTTCCAAGTGAGAAACTCATAAAAATATAAACATAAAAAAACAAAGTTCCTCAGTATCGAATTACACTCTAATTGAAGTCAACAACTACATGTACAAGCAGGGAGATGTTACAGCATTAAGCTTCACTGTGAGAAACACACGATCCATTGATAGAGATGTCTAGCTTATAGTGAAAACTAAAGGTAGCTCTGCCTAAATTTGCCTTCATTTGACTGAGTTTAATTTAATGTCCTAAATTGCTGCATTGATCTTTAAAGGGCTGTTTTACTATTTTAACATTATTAAATCTAGATTTGTCTTGTCATGTACGGAGAGAAAAACAGCAGATATGTTTGGGGTTCTGTAGGCAGGATGAAGAGCCACAAATGAAGCTAATGACTCACTGCTTTGTTAAGTTGCTCTGCAGAAAGAAATCCCCTCATCAGCCTTCTTGTGATGACTACAGGGGGACTTCAGGTCGCTGTGTTCTACTTGATCTTGTTTACGTTTAGGTAGGGTGCAAATTTCAGTGTGATACTTCAGTTAGCTCACAACCAAGCAATTAAAGATCTGTAGTGAGTTTGATTTGAATCCATAAAAATGCACCATCTTTAATTCGATAAACACAAGTGTTGCAGTTTCTGGACGCAGCGATTATGCAAAAAGAAATCAATTCAGACCAGCGAGACAACCAATCGCCGAATTTTGTAATATATAGTATTAGTCCTGACATTGTAAGCCAATCGCAACAATCAATACCACCCCAACAGCACTACAGTGGCCTCTCTGACAAAAGGAACGTTACCTACAGTATAACATTTCTGCTCTACACAACTGTTTGGCTGCATCAGACAGTCACGCGGTCGTGAAATCAGATGACTCATTAGTGCAACAAGGGTGACCTTTTCATAAGGGCAGTGACATGCGAGTAAGGTCACTGTGGTTAAATGGCACACCCCTAAGTGACTGTCAATCAAGCGACTGCCACCGTGTCGCCTCCCTGTCATCGTGCAGCAAATATTATGCAAGGACGCTGGGTAAATTAACCTTCCGCAGCTTGTGTTCAGCGCTGCTGGAACAGCTTCCAGATTTGTCAAAAAGAAAAGTTATTTGAAACGTATGAATTTTAATGGCTAGCTGTGAATTTACACTTAACACACTCGCTGTTCGAAAGAAGATTTATTTTCAAACCACCTGTAAAGAGAGCAGTTAGGGGCCAAATGATGCAGACAGCCAACAGCTCAATTTTCTGCCACTTTTTGAAGTATCCAGGTCTGGC
Organism: Channa argus; assembly: GCF_033026475.1. Classification (NCBI taxonomy): domain Eukaryota; kingdom Metazoa; phylum Chordata; class Actinopteri; order Anabantiformes; family Channidae; genus Channa; species Channa argus. Next base: position 3,419,115 of record NC_090200.1, read on the forward strand.
ATTAATTCAGCCCAGCTTCAGGGCTCATCAAAAGTAAGTGAAGGTGTGAGATTCTAAATTGTGTTGTGGGCTTTTTTTTCTCGTCTCTTCTTCTGTAAGTTTAGCATTGCCACCTTCATGCCCCAGCAAGGAGCGAAACGCAGACACTCGAGGTGAGTCTGTGTGGGAAATCAGTTTAGAAATTACTGTTGGTGCGAATAAGTGTGGTACACATGAATGAGAAAGAGATGTCAGTGTGCATTTCAACAGCCAATCACTTGAGTAGGGCTCTCCAGGAACACAAGTGAGAAGAGGGCAAATAATTGGACTCCCTCTGTCCTGTTAAAATATGTGTATCTGTAAAAAAGGAGCTGGAGAAGGTGTACTTCACCCAGGAGAATGGTGAAGAATTGATAAATATAAGAAGGGAGGGACTCCAGCTTTCCTACAGTAAAAAAAGGCACTGCTATAATGACAGAAACTACCGGACAGCAAAGCATTTCAGTGCTTTGGACAGTCAAGTTGGTGCTGATGCAACTTTAGCAGGATATGATGAAAACTAATGGCGAGATGATGCAAAAATATCAAGAAATGGTTTTAGGTTGTAGTACATTTACAACAAATACAACATGTTCACCTTTTTCATACTGCATGTTGAAGACAAATGTGGCTTGGGGCTTTTTTTGGGCTAAAATTAAGAACTTCTGATGACGGAAAGTCCAAGTACTTGATTTTTCACCCCTTTAAACTGCACCTTGATTCTCTGCACCTCTGGATGTTCCTCGATTGAAAGTCATTACAAAGTGCATCCTGTTCTGGACAACCTGCATGAGGTTTGTATTGTTGGACTGAAAGGTTCGACCACTGTAATTCCTCCAGGAAAACCCACTTGTCCACAGGGACAAGCAACGGTTCATTGTTTAGATATACTATAACCAGTACACATCACTTTGTCTACTTCAAATCGTTCAGCTTATTCCAAATCAGAGTAAGAATGTCACAGAATAGGCCATGTTTGGACATCAATGATGGCATAAACGCATTATGTGACACCTGAAAAAGCCTCTGTGAATTTAAGACGGAGCCCACAGGCTGTCAATTTGTACTGCGCAATTATATCAGTGTGTCCTGTGGTCTTAACAGTCTAACAACAGAAAGTCCATACAGTTCATTTCAAACATCGTGCAAACAAAGTAATGATGTTTTAAAGTAAAATACTATTGTTACTGTTTCATATTTATGTCGTTGCCCCATTTAGTATCAACCCTACAAACTAAAGTTGTCCGTTATATTTTTCCTGTAAAAGACGCATTTTGAATGCTACACATTAGGGACAAAATTACACCTAAGAAGTGTTTTTCCTCCTTTCAGGGAAATAACTGCCTACATATGTCACTTTGTCTCCACAGCATGTTCAGTAATTATGTTTTTGCATTTCACAGTACAGTTGAAGAAAACCAGACATCCTTCAAGTCTGATAGGCAGCGTTTAATTGGTTCAAATATCAGTGCCAGAAATAGAGTCAGTCAGCAGCGAGCATTACATAACTGTAATTTAGTTTGTTCTGGGTCAGCGGGCCTCGGCTCTCTGACGGTGCTATGTTAAAAAATGTGACAATTCTTATTAAACACAGTGTGAACGATGCAGATCAGCAGGAAGGATTCAGCCCGACAGTTTTCCATCAGGGTTCAACTGATGGGACTTTCTCATGTTTTCATATATGGAAGATGATGCTTAGCAGCAGTTTGACCAATTTTATTTCCCTAAAACAAAGAAAACCTTTTTAAACCGAGGATTTGGGTTTTAGGTGTTAACCCCCCCATGTTAATGCTTGTTTTATTTGTGTTTTTGTTCTAGCTGTTATTCATTATTCAGTTCTTGTTCAGCTTAAGATAAAAGTGGAGAAATGTGCCACAGCTTTTAATGAAGTTAAGGTCTTGACAGGTTAAGTTCTACATAAGAAGAAGCAGCTTATCAAACCTTGTGTGGTTCGCGGAAGTTTTATAGGAACGTAAATCATAAAAAGCAAAGCGATGTTTGATGTCCACATTTTCTTGGACACATACAATGCTTACATTTTCGGTCATGTGTACTGTAAGGTTGCCTAAGGAAACACAAATTACTCTGCGTTTAGTAAAAAAAAAAAAGCTACTCCTAAATGTTAACTCCTTACCTCCTGAGATTTAATTGGTGAACGTGAATTAGCCTCTTTAGCCCCTGAATTAGCCGAACAGCACAGAGACACACTGCCGTGATGATGTCATGTACAGACAGATCCTGGTGCTGCTTCTCAGACAGTGAATAATGGAACAACTGCTGGATGTGGGGACGATTTCTGATTCACAGCTGGAAGGCGGACATTCGCATGAAACTCCAACAGAAAGTCCCATGAGCCCACACAGTCACTCACTAATTCAGTGTCAATGTAGTGAGTCGTCAGTCTGAGAGCTGAAGCGCTGGGTTCCAGTCTAGGGAGATGGTTTTCTGTTTGTGTGGCTACTGACTTTATTGTCAAGGAGACCAACGGAAACCTGACTTCATGACTTTGGACAGAAGTAGACAGTTGTATGAATTGCTGCCTTATTTTATCAGTTCTGGTTAGGTACTGTAGCTAACTTTGTGAGCTAACCAGAAACTCCATTTCTAGTCGACCCATGAGCATCAAAACCATTAAAAAGGGCCTTATTACACATTTAATATGTTACACTAAACACTTACATATGAAGCACTTATCAAAGCATTTCGGACCATTGCACTTCAAGAAAGGGTAATTTTGAGGATCATCAATGCTACAAATATAGATTTGTCTCATCACTTGATGAAAAGACAAAAAGTACTTGCTTGTTTGGACAAGTATTGTCTTTTTAACAACTATTATTTGATCTTGATGCAAGGTTAGTGTGAGCAAAGTTGCAGTTCTCCTTTTGTAAAACGGGCTCCCGTACTGTTGCCAGAAACGAGTTATAATAAGGACAAAACATTCTCACTGCATGCTGAATTTTTCCGGATGCTGCACACGAGACAAAAAGGTGCCGGCTACCAAACACAGACTGGTTAAATTACAAAAAAAACACAACTGTTTATCATTTATTTATCCATCAGAAAACAATTGGACGTTATGATTGCAATTTGCTTGATTAATGAGTTGATTAAGACTGTTAAATGTTTACAAAGGGGTTGAAATGCGCTCTGCAAATATTTTCATAAAACAGGCGTTGCGTCCCATCACAGCCGTCTGTAAACTTTAATTAAGCACAAAACCATTCAGACCCCCCTCCCGTCCTCCTCCTGGGATTCATTATTCCCACCTAAATCTGCATTTTTAATTATTTAATTTCAGATAACGTTTGCAAGTTCAACCAGCAATTATTTATTTCTTAAAACTCACAAAGAGCTGGTAAAAAAAA